>NC_047052.1:41544353-41848626 GCF_011762595.2 Tursiops truncatus | reverse complement strand
ACATATTACACTTTAGCCTTTCTTGCAGTATGTTCTGAAATTGCTAAAACCTGCGCAGAAGTAGCAATGAGACTTGACTTTTAGAAGAAAGTTGTATTTGAATATGAATGTCAAAGGTGCTTTAGTTTATAGCCTTGTGGATATTCGTAGGTTGTTTTCCATTTTATTAAAGCTGCTGCCAGTCTTGGTCTGGGCAAGGGCACCTTGCCCAGCTAGCCTTCCTGCTTCCTTCTCTGCCCTCTGGAGTGATGTCCTGTCCCTTCTGCCCCTACTTTCCTTCTCCTTGGACTCCCCTGCTGGTCCTTTATTTCAGGCCCCTCACTTTCTTCTTGGGGGTGTAATAATAATAATGGTAATAAAAATGGCTTCCCTTTATGGAGGATTTTGTGCCAGACACTGTGCTTGCTACATGTGTTTGTGCATTTAATCTTTCCAGTAACCCTATGGTGCCATTGTTATACCCACTTAGAGGTGAGGCAGAACCAGCTACATAATTTGCAGGGCCCAATGCAAAATGAAAATGTGGGCCCCTTGTTTAAAAATTATTAAGGATTTCAAGAGAGGGCCAGCAGGGCATTAAACCAAGTGTAAAGGCTGTCTACGTGTGGGACTTTCTGCAACTACACAGGTCGTAGGCCAGTGAAGCTAGTCCTGGGGTGAGGCATCCGAGGCAGAGGGCGGTCAGTGAAAGTCTCACCTTATGACGTGATGTACCTGCATGAAACCCAGGTCTGCAGACTCCCCAGACTGACTTGTCTAGCTGCTCTGATGTGCTGTCGTAATCTCTCCATTAGTCTCTCTTTCTCTGGTCCCGCCCCACTCCGTTCAACCAAGGAGTGATCTTTCTGAAACCGAAATCTGACACACAACTCTTCTGTAGAATGGTCTTCTGTGCTGCTGCCTTTGAATAAAGTCTAAACTCCTTGGCTCAAAACCTAAGACCGTGTGGGATCTGGCCTCTGCCAGTCTCCTGGCCAGTCTCAGTCTCATCCTCTCCCCACATGTACCGTATACGTTTTGGTCATCCTGCCCTCCTTGGAGATCTGGAACATCCATGCTTTTTCATGCCTTCTTGGCTTTTCAGATGCTAATCTCTTCCTCTGACATCCCCCTCAACCCCCAAGTGCCCAGAAAATTCATATTCATTTTTGAACATCCATTGTAAATATTCTTTCTGTCTAAAGCTCCTTTGAATCACTCTAGCAGAGTTGGCACCTTCCTCCTCTGTGCCCTCAGTACCTTTAAATCATGTCTGTTTAGGTGCTTATGGAGGTATGTGGTGGTCTTTGTTTTTCATGCCTGTCTCTCTGACTAAATTGACCTCTTCATGGGCAGGGACAATGTGTCTTATTTGGTGTTATGTCCCCAGTGCCTACCCCAGGGCTTGACATAAGGTGTGTGTTAGCTCAATGCTAATTGTGTTGACTTATTCAGGACTGGCCTAAGTAGGGATAGGATGATAGTTTAACAGGAACAGGAAAAGAGGGCCCTGGCTGTTGGTGACAGGCCCAAAGTGTCACTGGATTACCTGCCTGTAAAAGATGAGGTTAGATGGATACCTGTGTAGTCACAGAAAGTCCCACTCTCACCTGGCACCAAGGACAGGTATGAGCAGGAAAGTCCTGACCTTTTCACTGCTGTGAGGTCACGCCAGATCATGGCATGTGAACCCTTCAGCACCTGGGATGGTCACTTGGAGAGATTGTTGGAAGCTTCTGTCCCTTGAGGTTACCATGGGGAAAGAGAACATACTTGTTGCTCAAATGTAGAAGGAAATTATTTTCCTTTTATTCCCCCTGCGGTAATTAGTTAAGTACTTCAAAGAGAATTTCAGCTTCATGCAATGATTTATATTAGAGCCTAAACAGAAAATATAAAAGCAGCAGATTTGCTAAATAAACCTAAGTAATTATCAGGCTAACCAGTTATTTTTCAGTTTATTATTTTTTCCTTCTTAGGTGTATGATTTGCAACTTCCCATTCTGCCAAGGCTACTATAGTATATGTGTGCCCTGGGGCCTTGAGCAACATCACAAGTCTTTGAGTGTATTGCCTGCTGGTGAGGGAAAGGTAATACTATTTCTGTTTAAAAACCTTTTATATGCATCCTTTTGTGATCCTTATCACAGGAATATTCCTTCTCTCTCTATCATGCCACTGAAAGGCATTCTCTTGAAAAAGCGTTTATTCCCCAGATAGATCACGGCTACGGAGACAGTCCTTACCAAAATTTTTTGAAGCTGTGATTCTTCTCTTAGTTTGTTTTCATGTGTGTAGTTTCTCTGTAGTCTCTCTTTTGCTCTCTCTCTGTCTTTCTTAGAATTTCCTTTGATATTTAGAAAGACTTGGATTTTTGTCCTAATGCTTATCTTTATAGTGATACCTTTATATAATACCTTAAATACCCTCCCGCCGTTTTTTCTTTTTTGGTACTGTTTATAGGTTCTTGATCATGAGCAATATTTTAAAGTTACAGAAAAGTGAGAGTACTGCACCAAGAAATTTTTTCCTTCCAAATCTTTTGGGAATTAAGTTCTCACCTGATGCTTTGTCACCCCTGAATACAGACAGGTGTGTATTTCCTACAGACAAAGACATTCATCTACATAACCTCAATATTGTTAGGAAAATTACACTGATACATCACAAACATCTCATCCTCAGACAAGTGAAACTCAAGTTTCACCGATTTTTTTCTTTTTTTAAATCTTTGGCTGCGTCAGGTCTTAGTTGCGGCATGCAGGATCTTTTGTTGTGGCGTGTGGGCTTCTCACTAGCTGTGGCCTGTGGGTTTTCTCTCTTTAGTTGTAGTGCGTGGGCTTCAGGGCATGTGGGCTCTCTTGTTGAGGCGCGCAAGCTCAGTAGTTGTGGTGCGCAGGCTTAGTTGGCCTGTGGCATGTGGGATCTTAGTTCCCTGACCAGGGATCGAACCTGCATCCCCTGTATTGGAAGGCGGATTCTTTATCACTGGACCACCAGGGAAGTCCCTCACCGATTGTTTTGATAAAGTCTCTTTTTTTTTAAGCTTTAAAAAAGTTTGGAGTACAGTTGATTTACAATGTTCTGTTAGTTTTTGCTGTACAGCAAAGTGAGTCTATTATACGTATACATATATCCACTCTTTTTTAGGTTCTTTTGCCATATAGGTTATTACAGAGTATTGAGTAGAGTTCCCTGTGCTATAGAGTAGGTCCTCATTAGTTATATATTTTATACATAGTAGTGTGTATATGTCAATCCCAATCTTCCAATTTTTCCTTCCCCCCATAATGTTTTATATGTCATCCAGCCAGGATCATGCACCGTAATTAGTGGTCATGTCTATTTACCTCTTTCCAGTTGGAACAGTTCCAGTCTTTCCTGGACTTGGATGACCTTGATACTTTTGAAGATTTTAGACCCGTTAATTTGTAGAATGTCCCTCAAGCTGGGTTTGTCTGATGCCATCTGATGATTAGAGTCAGGTTATACATTTTTGGGAAGAATATCACAAAAGCGATGCTGTGTTTGCAATGCATCTTATCAGGTGTCACACAATTTTGATTTGTCCCGTTACTGATATGTTCACTGTGATCCCTTGATTAAGGAGATGTTAGCCAGGCTTCTTTGCTGTAAAGTTACTCTTTCTCCCTTTGTAATTAATTAACACTTGGTGGGAAGGTACTTTGAAACTGTATAAATACTCTGTTCCTGATCAAACTTTCAATTTATTCATTCATTCATTTATATCAGACTCAAGTTTTCCTATTTTATTTGGTGGATTAGACTCCATTATTATCATTATTTTGATGCTCAAACTGTCCTAGATTTGGCCAGTGGGAGCCTCTTCAAGCTCATTCCTGTGTCCTTTTGACATGTCACCATCATTCATCGAGAACTTCCTTACTTTCTGGTACAAGATATGCTAGACACATCTTTTACCCATTTCAGCCCTGGACTTTGTCATTTTTCCAAAAAGCCCTGATTTCTTCTATTGTGGACTGATACCTAGAAACTGAGATCTGAGTGCTTATCAGTTCTGTGGTATAGTTATTCCCAGGCACACTCAATGGACAAGCTAAGGGATATATGTATGTGATGTACTACACATATACACATTTGCATCTATGTCTGTCATCCATGCATCCATGTATCCATCCATCAATCAACAACCACATACCTATTTATCTAACTAGGAGTCACATCAGTACCTTCGATTCTAATTCAGTACCACAAAATTTATTGTTTCCCTCCTTTTCCTGGTATCCCTTTTCTTTGACAGTGAGAAGCTGTTATCTCTGTTATAAACAGTTATAAACTGTTATCTCTAATTTATTAACTTACTTGTTCAACCCTCCTGTGAGTAACAAATCTCCCATACCGACTGCCACCTTCACCCCTTGCACAGATGACTTTCTCACTCTGCTTGGGATCTCACTCCCCATGCCAGGATGCCCCCTATGTAGATGCCCTTCTCACCCCACTTAGGCATTTACCTCCTGTGCCAGGTGGTCTGTTATAGACCCTCATCCTACTTGGCCTCTGACTCCCTACACTGGGATGCCTCCCATCCTCTCTCCACACACATGGACACCTTCTTCCCTTGCATGGGCTTTGGCACCCCAAGTCAGACTGTCCTTTTCATTTCACTCAGACTCTGACTTCTGTGTCAGGCTTCACCCCCTGACCCCAACACTGTCTCCTCTGTGCTGATGTCTTTCTCTTTCCACTCAGACTCTGCTAGGTGCCCTCTTCTGTGAATGCCTTCCTCAACCCACTTAGGCTTTTGCCCCCCACTTTATGCCATCACGGCTGTTCCCTGCCTCCCTGCCACACCCTGTGCAGATGACTGCCTTGTTCTCCTCTACCTACTGTCTGAGTTAGGACTGAACCGTTCAGGAAGAGAAGGGGGAAGAGGAAGAAGGAAGAAATGATATCTGGTATCTTTTGTGCTCAGAAGAAATTGATCCATGACTTTATACTTGAAAGTGATTCAGGATATAATCTTTGCTAGACATTACCTTTCTTTGAGGATCTTAAATATGCTATTCCCAGGTGTTCTGGCTTTGAGGCTTGCTATTGATGCCAAGCTGATTTTCTTTTCCTTAAAAGTCACGTTGTGTTTTTGCCTGAATCCTGAAAGGTTTTCTTTTTTTTTTTTTCTTTATATTTCCATTGTTTTACTAGAATATGCCTCAGTGTTGACAGCCCTGTGTTGTAAATATGAAGGTTCAAGTCTTCTTTTATTTCAGGGAAGATTTTTTGATTATCATTTAAAAAATTCTTTAATTTTCTTCCTATGCCTATGTTGGCTTTTTTTTTTGGCTTGTCTTCTATGTTTATCATTTTTCTCTTGATGTATTTTATTTCTTTCTTCATTTCTGTTTTATTTCCTCCATTTTTTCTCATTTCCACAAAGTTATTCTCTTACTGTACTTTCTGTGGGTTCCAGTTATTCCTTCTAGTTTAGTCTTCATTCCTGAAATGTTTTAGAATCGTTTCTGAGCTTGTCAGTTCTTCATATCTGCCTGTTGTCTGACCATCTCATTTCTGAGCTTTGCTAGTTCTGCCTTATGCTGTTCTTACATAGCTTCTCCTACTCTCTTAATTTTGTTTAACTCATTTTGAAATATTAGCTCACTGTTTTCAAAGGCTTTGTAGTCATACTTTTCTGGTAAATATTTTCTGTATATATATTATTTGGATGATTTTTCTCACCTTTTGGTATTTTTGAATGGGGGATCATAATCTTTTACTGTTGCTGAAGTTGTATTTTTAGAAGGAAGTTCCCGTATAGGGGATGGATATATCTTTCTCTATTTTCTGATTTTATCTCAAAGTATTTAATGGTTCTTGTGCATTCATCTCTTCAGTGCTTTGTGATATTTGCTTCCTCCTGTCCCCTCCTCCACTGTTATCTGAACATTTTTCTCCCTTTGATGCCCAGTTTTACCTGTTGTGCCTACATTCACATCTGGGTGGGAAGCCCCTCCTTTTGGAGCTAACTACTTGCTACAATCTCTCAGTTCCCCAACATTTAGGACCCTGGTTTCCCCCTTGTTTCTGCCTTGCTGTCATTCTCTTGTGGGTCTTATTGTGGTCAGTGGTTTGGCCCCACCCACTTGTATTATAAGGTTATTGGAGATTTCTTTGTGAACTAGTTTCATTGATGTTGTCATCCATGGGTTTTGTCTTCTGCTGTCCTACTTGATCTTGTTTATGAGGGGATTTGGGGAAATTATAAAACCATGCTGTCATCACTTCTATCTTACCTCTCTCTTCTTTTTGTCCATTTTCACAGTCTGGACTGCATGCATTTTTGTGTACTTTTTGATTGGGGCTCAAAGGAACCCTCTAAAGACCCATTCTATATAGAAACGACTCATTCCATTCTCCAGGGGTAGATTCTTGACTCTTATTCATGTTGGAGGTATAGGCAGAGCATAATCAGTTGTGGGAGCAGTGAGCTCTTAGCTTTCTTATAAGGAAAAGGGGAAAAGCAAAGAGAAATTTTATAACGTGATAAAAACTGCACATTAATTTTTGTGTGTGTTTTGTTTAGAGATGATCATATTGCAGTGTTTTACTACTAAAAAGCCTGATTCAGTGCACATACCCATATTTAAAGTAAAGGAAGCGTCCTGCTTCTTTATGTTTTTGTCCTTTTTTCCCCTCTTACACATTGTCTTTATTTTATTTTAGTTTTGCTTTATTGAGTAACTGATCCTTTTAGTAGCATCACGATCTAGAATTTTTTGATACACATGTTTTGTTCTGGATTTGAGTTTAGAACTTGCTTTAGGGTTAATATTGGTCATAATTTTGTATTTTGGGTAGGACTGTTGTCAGAATCTATTTCAAAAGGCTTGGTTTACTTGTCAACTGCCAATTTCTTGTCTGTAGAAGTAATGAGTGTTGTTCTCAGATATCTTTAAGAAATTGTTAGTATTTTGTAAAGTATGGTAACATATAATTCTTGTTCTATTTACTATAAATTATGACTTCTTGTAAAGTATGAACTTGATCTCCAAAATACTTTATCATGTTTATTGCACACTACATAACTCACTAAATTTTGATGTATTTCAATTATGTGGGTGGAAAAAGTGAATCAGAAAAAACAAGTTGAAGAACGAGAGGAAAAAAAGAACATTTAGTCAAATGCATCAGATCAAGTAGAATTTATACCAGGAATGCAAGGTTGGCTTACATTAGGAAAACCAATCAATGTATTTCATCATATTGATAGACTAAAGGAGAAAAACCATTTAATCACCTCAGTAGACACCAAAAGCCATTTGATAAATTTCTAAATCAATTTAAGATTAAAACTCTCAGCAAACTAGGATTAGAAAGTAACTTTAAGAATCTCTTTTTAACAAAGAGTTAGACAGTATAAAGAATAGCCAAACAAAGATGAAGATTACAATAACTGAAATGAAAATACACTAGAAGAAATAAATACAGTAAATCCCCTACATATGAACCTTCAAGTTGCGAACTTTCAAAGATGCGAACGGGCCCAGAGAAAGGACGAAGAGAGACAAGAGGAAGAAGAAGTAACTGAAGAACCCAAGAGATTCACGCTGCAGGAAATGGCAAGGAGATTTTCTTTATTTGAGGAGGCACTGTTAGTTTTTGAGGTACAGGACTCAAACGTGGAATGGTACATGAAAGTGCAGCAGCCATTCAGAATGCAATCCAGTGCTACTGTGTCATCTATGATGAGAAAAAAAGAGCTACTGTCCAGACATCACTGGATCATCTTTTTAAATAGGGTAGATAGAATTGAATCCAGCAAGGAACCAGAACCTGTGCCATCATCAGGTGTGAGTGAAATTGCAGCTTGCTCTCTGTCTTCTATAGCTGATGATCCTTCAGCTCTACCATCTCCCACCTCCTCTCCTTCCTCCAGTCAGTAACTCTTCTTGCCTGTTCACTTGATGCCAGCCCCTGTATGCCAGCTGTTGTACTGTACTACTTTACTTTTCAAGGTACTATACTGTAAGATTAAAAATGTTTTCTTTATTTTTTGTGTTTGTTTTTTATGTATTATTTGTGTGAAAAGTATTAAAAACCTATTACAGTACAGTACTATATAGCAGATTGTGTTAGTTGGGTACCTAGGCTAACTTTGTTGGACTTACGAACAAATTGAACTTATGAATGTGCTCTCGGAACAGAACTTGTTTGTTTGTAGGGGACTTACTGTAGTAGATTAGACGATACAGAGGAATGGATCAATGTAGACAGAGTAGTGGAAATCACTGAAGCTGAACAGAAAAAAGAAAAAAGAATAAAAAGAAATGAGGACCTCTGAGACAACATCAAGCATACCGACATTTGCATTATAGAGATCTCAGAAGGAGACAAGAGAGAGAAAGGGGAAAAGAAAATACTTGAAGACATAATAGCTGAAAGCTTCCCTAACTTGGGAAAAGAAACAGACATCCTGGTCCAGGAAACACAGAGCAAACAGAATCAGCCCAAAAAGGACCACACCAAGACACATTGTAATTTAAATGGCAAAAATCAAAGATAAAGAAGGAATATTAAAGGCAACAAGAGAAAAGCAACAAGTTACTACAAGGGAAATTCCATGTCTATCAGCTGACTTCTCAGCACAAGCTCTGCAGACCAGAGGGAATGGCATGACATATTTAAAGTGATGAAAGGGAAAAACCTGCAACCAAGAATACTCTACCTGGCAAGGCTTTCATTCAGATTTGATGGAAAGATCAAAAGCTTTACAGACAAGAAAAAATAGAATAGTTCAGTACCACCAAACCAGCTTTACAAGAAATGTTAAAGAGACTTCTTTAATCAAAAAAGAAGAGACTGCAACTAGAAATATAAAAATTATGAAAGGAAAAATTTCATTGATAAAGGCAATTATACAGAAAAGATGGTAAATCAACCATGTATAAAGCTAACAGGAAGGTTAAAAGACAGAAGTAGTAAAATCATCTATATCTGCAATAAGTAGTTAAGAGATATGAAACAAAAAGTTGTAAAAAAAAAAAAGATGTCAAAAACAGTAAAAAAGGTGAGGGAGAAAAAAATGAAGGGATATTAAAATGCGTTTGAACTTAAGAGATAAGCAACTTAATCATAATCATATATATTGCTATGTACAGTATGGGGAATATCGTCAATGACTAGGTAGTATCTTGTGACATATCATAACTAGACTTATCATAGTGATCATTTTGAAATGGAATAGAAAAGTACAATATCTGATATTGAAAATTCACTAGAGGAGCTCAACAGCACATTTGAGGAGGTAGAAAACTCAGTGAACTTGAAGGTAGATAATTGAGATTATCCAGTCTGAGGAACAGAAAGAAAAAAGAATTAATAAATATGAACAGGGTCTTAGAGACCTGTGGGGTACCTCACACATATACATAATGGAATTTTAGAAGAAGAGGAGAGAGAGAGAAAAAAAGAATATCTGAAGAAATAATGGCAGAAAACTTCCCAAACTTCTACACATTGAAGTAAACTTCATATAAACTTCAGTAAACTTCAGATAAGATAAACTCAAAGAAATACACACCTAGGCACATTATAATCAAACTGTTGCACTTCAAAGACATCTTTCAAAGTGAATCTTGAAAGCAGTGAGAGAAGTGTCTCATCTTGTACAGGGGATCCTTAATAAGATTAACAGCCCATTTCTCATCAGAAACCATGGAAGCTAGAAAACAGCGGGATGATATATTGAAAGAGCTGAAATAAAAAATGGTTATCCAAGAATTCTGTATGCTGCAAAATTATCATCCCAAAGGTAAAAGAGAAGTTAATACATAAAAAAAAACCTGAGACTTTATCACAAGCAGACATGCCCTACAAGAAATACTAAAGGGAGTCCTTTAGGCTGACAAGAAAGGACACTAGACAGTGACTTAAATCCACATGCTGAAATAAAGAGCTCCAGTAAAGGTAACTACACAGGTAAATATAAAAGACAGTATAGGGCTTCCCTGGTGGTGCAGTGGTTGAGAGTCCGCCTGCCGATGCAGGGGACATGGGTTCGTGCCCCGATCTGGGAAGATCCCACATGCTGCGGAGCAGCTAGGCCCGTGAGCCATGGTCACTGAGCCTGCGTGTCCGGAGCCTGTGCTCCGTAACGGGAGAGGCCACAACAGTGAGAGGCCTGCGTACTGCAACAAAACAAAACAAAACAAAACAAAAAAACCAAATATAAAAGGCAGTATAAATGTAATTTTTATTTGTAACTTTATCCCTCCTATCTGATTTAAAAGATAACTACATAAAGCAGTAATTATAAATTTGTGTTGATGGGCATACATTGTATAAAGAAGTAAGTTTTATGCCAAAAACAGCACAAAGGAGGAGAGGAATGGAGCTATATAGGAGCAAAGTTTTGAATACTATTGAAATTAAGTTGGTTGATCTAAATTAGATTATTATAAGTTAATATTAATTGTAATCCTTAGGAGCAGCTATGAAGAAAATAATGAAAAAATGAATATAAATAGGTAGTAAAAGAAATGAGAGAATTGCAATGGTACAATAGAAAATACCTATTTAACATAAAAGAGGGCAGTAATGGAGAAATACAGGAATAAAAAGGACATGAGACATATAGAAAACAAATAGCTAAATGGCAAATGTAAGTCTTACCTTATCAATAATTATATTAAATGTAAATGGATTAAATACTTGAAATGGTAAAATATTAATTCTAACTGGACCGTGAAAATTTAAGCAAGGGGCTTCCCTGGTGGCGCAGTGGTTGGGAGTCCACCTGCCGATGCGGGGGGCGTGGGTTCATGTCCTGGTCCGGGAGGATCCCGCGTGCCACGGAGTGGCTGGGCCCGTGGGCTGTGGCTGCTGGGCCTGCGCGTCCAGAGCCTGTGCTCTGCAAGGGGAGAGTCCGCGGCAGTGGGAGGCCCGTGTACTGCAAAAAAAAAAAAAAAAAATTTAAGCAAGAATTGTAACAACAACAACAAACAACAAAAACAATACAAAGATATATAGTATTAAAAACTGACTAAATTAAAATGGAATATTAAAAATATTCACATAAACCAAAGAAAGTAGAAAAGAGGAAGCAGAGAAGCTGAAAATGGGAAAAATAGAACATACTTCTATTCTAAACATATCAATAATTATCCAAATGTATCAATAACTATATTAAATGTAACTAATCTTCATACATTAACTGAAACTCAGATTTTCAAACTGAAGTAAAAAACAGGAGCCAACTATGTGCTGTCTACAAGAACTCACTCTAAATAAAATTATGTAAGTAAATTAAGAATAAAATGTTAAAAAAAGATATACTATGCAAATGCTAATCAAAAGAAAACTGGACCAGCTATATTAATATCAAAATATTAATTTTGGAAGGTAAATTACTAGAGATAAAGAAGGACATTACATAATAATAAAAGGGTCAAGTCACCAGGAAGATATAAGCATTTTAAATGTGTATACACCTAACAGCAGAGATTATTTATTTATTTATTTATTTTTGGCTGCATTGGGTCTTCATTGCTGTGCACAGACTTTCTCTAGTTGCGGTGAGCGGGGGCTACTCTTCGTTGTGGTATGTGGGCTTCTCATTGCGGTGGCTTCTCTTTGTTGTGGAGCATGGGCTTTAGGCGTGAGGGCTTCAGTAGTTGTGGCATGTGGGCTCAGTAGTTGTGGCTCACAGGCTCTAGAGCACGGGCTTAGTAGTTGTGGCGCATGGGCTTAGTTGCTCTGCAGCACGTGGGACCTTCCCAGACAGGGCGCGAACCCGTGTCCCCTGCATTGGCAGGTGGATTCTTAACCACTGCACCACCAGGGAAGTCCCAACAACAGAACTTTGAAATACATGAAGTTAAAACCTGATAGAACTTAAAGGAGAAATCTAAAATTATAGTTGGAGACTTCAGCACCTCTCTCAGTAATTTATATATCAAATAGACAGAAACTAACAAGGATAAAGGATAATTGATCAACACTATCAACCAAGTGGATCTAATTGACATGGGTAGAACACTCCACCTACCAACACAGCATACATTTTTGTCCAGCATACATGGGATATTCACCAAGACATAACACACTTTGTGTCATAACACAAATCTTCACAAATTTAAAATTAAAATCATATGAAGTGTGTTCTCTGAGGCTGAGTGTGATTTCATAGAATACAGGAAGAGAGAAATTGTAGACTATGACTAGAAACAAATTGTATTGGTTTTCTAATGCTGAATAACAATATTATCACAAGCTTAGTGGCTTAAAACAACACACATTTATTATCTCACTTTTCTATGGGTCAGGAGTTCGGACATGGCTTAGATGAGCCCTATGCTTAGCGTCTCACAAAGCTGCAATTATGGTGTTGGCCAGGGCTGGGTTGGGTTGTCATCTGGAGGTTCAACTGGGGAAGGATCCATTTCCCACTCATGTGGTTGTTAGCAACATTTAGTTCCTTGAGGTTGTAGGGCTGAGATCTTTTGTTTTTTTTCTGGCTGTTGGCTCAAGGTATCTTCAGCTTACAGAGGCTACCTGCAATTTCTTGCCACTTAAGATTCTCCAACATGTCCGTTTGTTTCCTCATATCCAGTATCCAGCAAAGGAGAAAGTTCCAAGTGTGAGTCTGCTAGCAAGATGGTATCTTACATAATGAACATGATAATGGGAGTAATACCATCACCTTTGTCATATTCTATTGATTAAAGCAAGTCACAGGTCCTGCCCTCAGTCAAGAGGAGGGGATTATACAAGGATGTTAATATCAGAATGTAGGGATTTTTGAGAGTCACCTTAGAATCTGTCCACCACAGTCTAATCCCCAGTGATTCATATCTTTCCCACATGCCAAATACATTCACTATTTTCCAAAGTCTTTGAAAATCTCATCCCAATGTAGCATCTCCTCAAAGTCAAAAATCTCATTGTCTAAATCAGGTCCAGGTGTGGATGAGGCACCTGGGTTTTTCTCAACCTGTCAGTCTGTAAAACTAATGAGACAAGTTATTGGGCCTGCCCATCTCCTGCCCCGCAACCCCCACTTCCCCAACAAACAATGGCAGAATAGGCAAAGGATAACAGCTATAGACATTCCCATTCAAAAAGAGGGGGAAAGGAGATACAAAAGAGCCACTGGGTCATAGCAGTTCTGAAATCCAGCCAGGCAAATGGGAGTTCCTTGATTAGGTTTCAAGGCCTGGGAATAATTATGTGACATAATAAGAAATATATATTTTGTCTCTGCCTCGGTTTCTGATACAGAGCCCCTAAAACCCTTGTTATTTTCTGAATGATGGGATGCTAGGAGCATCTTTTATTCTATTTGATCTTTGACCCTGGTTTCAGACATAAGAGCTTCTAAGACCCTTAGAATCCCTGGAGTGATAAGAATGTCTTTTGTATGCTAATGAGATCACTGGTTCCTGGGGACCTCTAGCTAGTTTCAGGATGGGTGCTGATCACCAGAAAGACCAAGGCATAAGCAGAGGGTTGACACTTTCAGCCCCATCCCCTGACTTTTGGGGAGAGAAGAGGGGCTGGAGATTGAGTGCCAGTTGTCAATGATCTAATCAATTATTCCTACATAGTAGAACCTCTACAAAACCCCTAAACAATGGGGTTTGGAGAGTTTCTGGGAAGGAATCCACATGCAGGAAGGTAGCACACCCCAAACTCCATGGGGACTGAAGCTTCTGTACTCAGGACCCTCACAGACCTCACCCTACATACCTCTTCATATGGGTGTATCCTTTATATTATCCTTGTTATAAAAAACAAGTAAATGCAAGTACAGTGTTTCCCTGAGTTCTGTGAGGTGTTATAGCATTATTGAACCGAAGAATAGGGTAGTGGGAACCCCTGATTTGTAGCCACATCAGTAAGAAGTACCAGGCCCACCCAGAACTTGCAATTGGCATCTGAAGTAGGTTAGTCTTATGGGACTGAGCCCTTAAATAATGGGGCCCAATGCTCTCTCCAAATAGATAGTTTCAGAATTGAATTGCATTGTAGGACATCAGGTTAGTGTCCATAGAGGTGGAGAATTGGTTCTTAGTGTGGAAACCCCCCCACGCATTTGGTGTCAGATGTGTGAGAAGAGACACAGTTTTCCTTTAGTGTTTCTCAGCTCTCTGATATCTTGGTTCTGCCCTTTGAGTCATTCTTCTGTTTTCATGAAAGGTAGCATATGTTTGCATCTGAGTTTTTATCAGCCTGCTTCCTGCCAGTAGAATATTGGAGGTCCTACATCTTCCTTTCATTTTGTATTATTTTTCCTTGTCAATTTATTCTCTTAGTTTCTGCTGCAAGAACTTTCTCAAGAACTTTCTGGGCCTCCCATGGGTTTCACTTAGATTTACTCCATTATAACAAAGCCACGCACACACAGATCTTTTTGAGATAAGCCCTCCTCTGTCTGGGGCTTCTGCCAAGAGGGCTGGGGAACATTTTTCTGAGTGCCTACAGGCTGAATGGTTTGGCTGCGAGGCTCTGTGAGGCCCACTCTTCATCTCTTGAAGGGGCACTTTGCGTCACTGAATACTCTGAATTGTTGGTCTTTCTGAGATTTAAGTAAAAGTTTGTACAGTCACACCCTCAGCTTTTCTATAGAGCATGCTTTCCTGACAGTGCTTAGAAATCATTTAGTAGTGTATTTGGAAAGGCTGAGAATCATTTAAATCATCAAGTTCTGGTTCTTTTTGTTTAACAGTTCTTCTCTTAATTTACCTTTCTCTTCCCACATTTTACTGTAAGCAGCAAGGAGAAACCAGGAAGCACCTTTAATACTTTTCTTGGAAATTTCCTTAGCTATGTAGCCAAGTTAATTACATACAAGTTCAGTTTTCCATATAACTGCAGGAGACAGTTTAACTAAGCTTTCTGCCACTGCATAATGAGGATCCCCTTCCTTCATTTCCTAATACCGTGTTCCTCATTTCCTTCTGAGCTGTCACTAGCAGTATCCTCCAAGTTCACATTTCTTCTAACAGACTATTTCAGGAAATTTAGCCTTTCTCTAAATTTTGTCAAAAATTGCTTGTCTAAATTCTTGTCAAAATTCTTCCAGCCTCTGTCCACTGCTTGTTTCCAAAGCCATTCCCCACATTTTTATGTATTTGTGACAGTAGCACCATACTTCCAGGTAACAAAAATCTTTATTAGTTATCCATGACTGCTGTTCAGGAGGTCTGGGTTGTCAAAACCTTGCACATTCCAAAGAAAGGTTTGGTCCTTGCCTGGCTCCTGGGAATATCCTGCCTGTTAAGAGTGTTTTTGTTTAGCTCAGGCCTTGGGCCATGCCAGATAGTTTATGCTAATTGTGATGTATGTGGGCACCTTGGGCTACACAATATGTGCTTGATCTCTGGAAGGGCTGGAGACCGAAGGTCAGCCATGCATGCAGTCAGCTGTGCCTGCGTAACCAACCCACAATAAAAACCCTGGATACCAAGGCCTGAGTGAGTTTCCTAGGCAATACTCTGTGTGGGTTGTCACACACCATTGCTGGGGAAATAAAGTTCCACGTTATTGTACAGTATCCACTTTTCATGGCCCATCACAATTGGTTTTGAAAACGGAATGTTTTCATTATGTTTAAGTGGAGAATCACATGTGGAAATACAGTCAAGAAGGTTTTTTCGCTTAACTTATGTGGAACCCAAACATCAAAGCGATTAACATAACCAAGCTGGTGCAAATGATTTTCAACACTTGGTTTGGATGTTTTGAGTATGTCAGCCATCTCCCGTGTGGTATAACATTGATTGTTCTCAATTAATGTCTCGATTTGATTGCTATCTACTTCAACTGGTCTACCCGACCATGGAGCATCGTCCAGTGAGAAATCTCCAGCATGAAACTTTGCAAACCACTTTTGACACGTTTGATCAGTCATGGCACCTTCTCCATACACTGCATGAATCTTTTTTTGCATTTCAATTGCTTTTTTACCTTTCTTGAAATAATAAAGCATAATATGCCAAAAATGTTGCTTTTTTCCTTCCCTCTTCAATATTAAAATGGCTACACAGAAATCCACGAATTTTGATAATTTTTTTTAAATGCACGCTGATATGACATCTGTCACAATACAATCTAACAAAATTGTTTCGAATGAAGTTAGAGACAACTAAGCCCTACTAGAGCCATCTTATGGAAAAAAACCAAACGAACCTTTTGGCCAACCCAATATATAGTAGTGTGTATATGTCAACACCAATCACCCGATATATAGTAGTGTGTATATGTCAATACCAATCTCCCAGTTTATCCCTACCCCCTTTATCCCCTGGTAACCATAAGTTTGTTTTCTACATCTGTGACTCTACTTCTGTTTTGTACCCTTTCATTAGATTCCACATATAAGCGATATCATTTGATGTTTGTCTTTCTCTGTCTGACTTACTTCACTCAGTTTGACAATCTCTAGGTCCATCCATGTTGCTGCAAGTGGCATTATTTTGTTCTTTTTCATGGCTGAGTAGCATTCCTTTGTATATGTGTACCACATCTTCTTTATCCGTTCCTCTGTTGATGGACATTTAGGTTGCTTCCATGTCCTGGCTTTTGTAAATAGTGCTGCAGTGAACATTGGGGTGCATGTATCTTTTCAAATTATCATTTTCTCCAGGTATATGCCTAAGAGTGGGATTACTGGATCATATGGTAGTTCTATTTTAAATTTTTTAAGGAACCTCCATACTGTTCTCCGTAGTGGCTGTACCAATTTACATTCCCACCAACAGTGTAGGAGGGTTCCTATATTCTTTTTAATATAAACGCAACAAAAATTCTTTCTTTTTGCAATGAAAATTCTCATTTTGTCTCTCATGTATCACAAAATGCATGACTTATGGGTTCTACTTTTCCCAAGTTACAGTAGGGAATATATATTCTAGGAAAATTCAAGAAAAGATGATCATTTGGGGTATTATGGGAGAAAAATCTAATAGCTTATATTTTTATTTTTTGTGGTACCTTTTAACAATTTTTATTTTTATGTGTTTTATAATATACATGATATATAATTACAATATTATAATTTATAAACAAAATATACATATATTTGGGAGCATGTTAACACTTTTTTTTTTTAACTGGTAAGGTAGCAAATCAAGAAAATTTGCAAAGTGCCTTTCCAATCTTATAAGTCTGTTTCATTCTATTAGTTTTTTTGCAGTGATTAGGAGAAGTGAGCATTTAAAACTAGTTTTCTGCTCAGGGCCTCTCATTTATGAAAAGATGTCATGACAGACCATAACAGACCACCTGTAACTTCAGGATTCTATACAATTAAAACATTTTCCCTTTTATAACGTTTATGGTATAAAAATTATTTTTGCAAAACACTTCTGCTAATATAAAACATAGTAATGTTGATATTTCAGTAATTACTGATTTCCCTACACCTAATAATCCTATTTTAGTAATAATAAATATGACATTTGATTCAAGTTAATTTGGGTGAATTTATGTTAAATACTGATAGTTGGGCCATTTTCTTACGTATTAGGGCACTTTACTGACTTATAGCTGAGCCTACTTAGATAATAATTTTGGCCCAATAAGCTATGAACTGAAGCAATTTAATGAAGAGTTTGGTACCCTGTCTTTTATAATGTTCTTGCTCACTGAAAAGATTCTGGAAAGACTTGGTATTTATGACCCAACTACAGTGCCATTTTATTTGTTTTTCTAAGATATACTCCAGGCTTCAGAATACCCTACAGTGGATAGTGCCACTGAAAGCACACATGGAGATGACCTATCGATTGTGTGGCCTTCTGTTTGTCTGGGATGGCAACACACAGTTTTCAGTCTCCTGAAATACACATTTCTCAATCTTCAGCTTTTGAGTGGTTTTGCCTACAGAAAAACCCAAGTGCAGTGCCCCCTGCTGGTGAATGGCAGCTGTGAGTTTGCCTCATGTCAGTGATGGACAGAGTGTGTCCCTTTGCTGACAATGAGCCGGGGGTGATGCTGAGCCTGCCAGGTCATTTTAGATCAGGTCATTAAAGGAACAGAAGGTCGAATCAATATAAAATGAGCAGTTCACAGTTTTCTCTACATTTTTTAGACATGTGAGGATTTGCTATAGTTCAGTTTGGCTGATAAAATATGAACACTTCACAAAAATGTTTGTATTTCAGCCTCTGTCTTAGTTCATTTAACAAACCATTTTGCCCTGATTCTCAGGAGCTGTATTCTTCTTCAGTAGGGAAACCTAACTTGAGCCTTGGCAGAGAAGATTTTAAACATGAAATATTTTAGGAATGCTCATTTTGTTAGAAATTAGAATAGCACTTTAAACAAAAGGCCTCTTTCATTTTTATTTCACCGATAGGAATTAGCACTCTTTCACTTCCTGAACAAATCAGTTTAAAAGTCTTTAGTATACATCTGTGCTGGTTTCTAAATGATGATCAGTTTAAAGAAAATTAATTAAAACTAAGGACCAGATTAGTGTTTAGATGATTGTTTTAACTTTGGCCTTTGGTGAAGGTAATTGTTTTTATTTTTTTTAATTAATTAATTTCTTTAATTTTATTTTTGGCTGCGTTGGGTCCTTGTTGCTGCGCACGGGCTTTCTCTAGTTCTCTAGTAGTTCTCTAGAGCTACTCTTCGTTGCGGTGCGCGGGCCTCTCATGCGGTGGCTTCTCTTGTTGCAGAGCACAGGCTCTAGGCATGCGGGCTTCAGCAGTTTGTCGCACGCTCACGGGCTCTAGAGCACAGGCTCAGTAGTTGTGGCGCATGGGCTTAGTTACTCTGCGGCATGTGGGATCTTCCTGGATCAGGGATCGCACCTGTGTCCCCTGCGTTGGCAGGTGGATTCCTAACCACTGCACCATCAGGGAAGTCCGGTAATTGTTTTTATAATGAATAACTAGCAAATCATTAATTTTGCTCCGTAGTAGGTGGGTCTAATTTCTTTGTATACATCTGTGGTGGGTATTGTCATGGTAGTGACATTTTTGGTGGCCTTTAATCCAGGAATGCAGTACAGACTTCAGGATTTTAATGTCTAAGGTTAGTGAATACTTAGATATTTCCAGTGTGGTAGGAGGAAAACCAGGAGAATGTGTGTCCTCAAACCCAAGTGATGAAAATGTATCAAGAGGGAGGGAGTGACTACTCTGTTGAATGAATTCTGATAATTGATCACTGTGGAGGTCACTGTAACCTTGGCAGGGGAAGTTTTGGTGGAGAGGTGTCTGATTAGAGTGAGTTTATAAGAGAATGGGCTTTTCCTCTCCCTTATCTTTTCCTTTCCCCCTACCTCTTTCTTTTCTTTCACTTCCTGAACAAATCAGTTTAAAAGTCTTTAGATAAGACCAAGCAAGGTAGGTATCCATACGAGGTGGTCGGAAGCCCCAGTACCCTAAAGTAGGTGTCCAGTGATGTCCTACAAAGGAGGGTATCCACATGGTGGGGAGATTGTCCAGCATGGGATGTTGGAGCCAACCAGGATGAGGTATGGTGGTCTGATTCAGGGCATTGAAACCTGAGTGGGATAAAGTGGGTGGATGGCCCAGCTTGGGGTACAAGACATTGGGGTGAGAAGGGCATTCATTTAGGATGATAACCGGTGTAAGGTGTCTGAGTCTGAGTGGGGTGAGGAGGTTGTCTGCAGAGGAGGGCAGCCTGGTGTGTGGTGTTGGAGCCTGACCAGATAGAGGGATGTCCGCACAGGGTATCAGAATTTGAGCAAGGTGAGGAAGATATCCACATAGGAAATAGGCTGGCATGGAGTGTTGGAGGCCTAATGGGGTAAGGAGGACATCCACACCTGGTGGACAGCTTGATGTCGGGTGTGAGTCCAAGCAGAACAAAGAAAGCATGCATATGGTGGGGATGGAAAGGCCACTTGGCTGGAGTGTCACACCTTGAATGGGAGAAAGATGGCTGGGGTAGGAATGTATAAGATAAACCTGGAACATCATATGCCAGAAAGTATGCATGCATTTCAGAAATGATGGAGACATATCAAGCAGACACAGAAACTATCTTGAAGGGCTTCCACTGGCCAAATTTGGGACAACTGAAGCATCGGAATAAGGAGAGTAATGGATTGAAGGAAACAGAAATCCATGAGTTCACACTGGCATAAATGAATGAATGAATGAATGGATTGAATGCTTGATGAGGACCAGGATATTCAAAGATTTCAGAGTACCTCCATGCGAAATACTTATTAATTATAGAGAGGAATAATAACTTTGCAGTACAGAAGTCTGGCAGACTCCCTTAATCAAGAGACCAAACAGCATCATTAAGTAAGGGACAAGTGGAAATCATCTACTACTTGATAAGATGCAGTCAAACAGTCACAGCATTGCTGTCTCAAAGATGAATAACCCAGATCTAAAGAGGCAAACCCAAACTGATGGACATTCTACAGTTTAACTGGCCTGTAATCTTCAAAAATGTTCAGGTCATGGGCTTCCCTGGTGGCGCAGTGATTAAGAATCTGCCTGCCAATGCAGGGAACATGGGTTCGAGCCCTGGTCCGGGAAGATCCCACATGCTGCGGAGCAGCTAAGCCTGTGTGCCACAGCTACTGAGCCTGCACTCTCGAACCCATGAGCCACAACTACTGAAGCCTGTGCACCTAGAGCCTGTGCTCCACAACAAGAGAAGCCACTGCAATGTGAAGCCTGCGCACCACAACGAAGAGTAGCCCTCACTCACCACAACTAGAGAAAGCCCATGCGCAGCAACGAAGACCCAACGCAGCCAAAAATAAAATAAATAAATAAAGAAAGAAAAGAAAAGTTCAGGTCATGGAAGTCAAGGAAAGACTGAGGAATGGGTCCAAATTCAGCAAACTAAAGAGACATGACAATTGAGTACCATGTGTGATTCTGAACTGAAATATTTTGTTACATGGGATATTATTGGACAGAACTTGAATGAAGTCTGAGGATTAAATGGGAGTAACATATCAGTGTTAATCTTCTTATTTTGATATTTCTCTGTGGTTTAGTATGAAGATGTTCCTTATTTGTAGGAGCTGTGCACTAAAGTATTCAAGTGTGATGAAGTACCATACTGACAGCTTCTTAACAATGGTTTGAGGAAAATAAGTTCTTTATATTTACTGTTGAGTTTGTGTACAAATAAAACAGAGAGAGGAGGAGAGAGTGAGAGAAGAAATCTGGGAGATGAGGATGGATAACTCTTTCTAGGAGTCTTGTTGTAAACAGCAAAGAAATAGGAGAGTAGAGGGGGGAGAAAGATAAACTAGAATGAACTTTCTAGGATGAGGGTACAAGACAACCATGGAAATTTGGATTCATCATCTAGGGAAAATGGAAGTTTATACTTCAGTGATTGCCAAGAAAACAATGTCACACACCTTTTCATGGACCTGTACTTTCCAGAATCAGCCCCACTTTCAGGAAAAACTTCTTCGTACCTCAGATAGGTTGAAATTGCTGTATTTAAAGCTTATTTTCTCTCCTCTGTGAAGGTAGAGAATAACTGTTATCACATTTGTTGTATATATTTAAAATCAATTATTATTACTCTTTACATTTTCCTTTTTAGATCCTTAGACCATTTAGGTCATTCATCCAACAAACTTTTACTGAATTTGACTCTGTGAAGCAAGGGTCTAGTTAGTTTGGGTATAAAAATGGACATGTTCCCAGACCTCCCAGATCTGAGAGCCTAGCTTGTATTAGACAAAACAGTCATGACACTGTGGTGAGTCCTGTGAGAAGAAAATACAGGACTTTAGATAGAATACAAAAGAAAGCTTGAATTTAAACTGGGGACTCAAGGAGTATCTCCTTAAAAAAGTGCCAGTTGAACTGTTGATGTAAAGGGTGGGAAGGACATAGCTGAGCACAAAGCTGGGAGAAGAGCCCTTGTAGCAGAGCGAGCAGAGTGCAAAGGCGCAGGGTGGAAAGGAGTAGAAGGAAAGCCATTGAGGCCAGGGCACAGGCAGCAAGGGTGTGGGCGGCTGGAAGGAGTCATCGAGAAGAACAGCAACACCATGAAGTTATTGAAAGGTTTTGGTAAAGGGAATGCCGTAATTAGATCTGTGTGTTGTTTTTAAAGATCTTTGCTTCATGAAGACTGGATTGTCAGAGGCAAGGGTGGAAGCAGACAGAGGCTGTTTCACATGACATATAATTTTTGATAATAGAATTGATAGAACTTGTTAATAGATTAAATGTTTGGGGGGGGCAGGTAAAATAAAGGCGATGAGAAAAAAAATCCAGGGTGATTTTTGGATGTGGTCAAGGTAGTAGAAAGGAAAGCAGGAGAGTGTGGGGTCATGGAAGTTGAATATAGCTGAGAAGTCAGCTAAGACAAAGAGAAAAGCATCTATTGGATTTAACAACAGGAAGCCCACTGATGGTCTTAGCAGAGCAATTTGGGTGGGTTGTAGGAACAGAACCTACCATGTGTTGAATAGTGAATGAAGACTGGGAGGTGAAGAAATGGAGACATGGAGATGAGAGTCTTAGGAGGAGTTTGTCAGTGAAGGGGAGTAGAGAGAGAACTATATCTAGGGGGGATAGAAGGTCAAAGAAGGATGTGATAAGAAAGGCTTTACTTAGGCAAATTGTTATTCTGATGCGAATAATCATAGACTCTCAGTCAAGGACCCCTGTGGGCAGTCTCAGTAGAAACACTGTGGACCCAGGATGAGTAAGGATAGTTTTCCCACCTTTGTCCTCCATGCAGATACGATCCATGGCTCCACGGAAGCCCCCAGTTGAGGACATGGTCCCTGGGCAAAGGTGGACCCAGACTCTGAATTGAAGGAGATTATTTCAGACACCTGGAGAGTGGGGGACTCTAACAGATGTTAAGATCCCGAAGAAAAGAGAAAATTGCATTTCTTGCCACCTGAGCATATGAATCTTAATTTGAATCCATTACACTTCTGTGGTATTCCCAGTGGTATTCTTCTGTTATTTCTGCTGCTAGACTCCTCCTCTGCTTATACTGCCCCTTCCCCACTTTCTATAATTCAAGACTCAACTCCCCACCCCTGGGGCCCCCTCTATACTCTCATGGCACCCGGGTGCCAACCACCATCCAACTTACTGTGTCGGGTTGGAATCCCACCCACTTGTCTCCCAGTGTGTGCTCTCTTTCTCTCTACACCCCATCACAGATGTGATACCTGGAAATAGAGCTGCTGAAAGGCAGGTGACATATAGCAGTTAGGAAGGAGCCCAAGTCCCAGAGCCATATTTGAGTGGTACCACTTGCTGTGTCCTCGAGCACATTATGCAATCTCTCTGTGCTTTGTTCTTCATCTACAAGATGGGGATATTGAGTACTTACCTCATAACATGTCTGTAAGGATTAAGTGATATAATATCTGTAAAGCAGTAGCAGTGCCAGGCAGATAGTAAGCTCTCAATAAAAGTTACTATCATTATTAAGATATGGTAGATATCCATATGTTTTTATTGAAAGAATAAATGTGTAAATGAAAGACTAAAGTATGATGTAAAAAGAAACCAAACACTGTTTTTCAGTGCCTTTCTTCCAGGCCTACTTGAGTACATCTCTGGTGAACCATATATGTTCTTTGAGCCAATTATCACCTTATGTACAAGGAACAGAATGAGGACAGGCAAACAGTGGTTTCTTGGGGGTGCCTGGGACCTGGAGGAGCCATCTGGGCAGTTTGATCAATGTGTCCATGCCTGTCCCTGTCCCTGAGATCTGGGCGTGGACCCCAACACAAAATTTCTATGAAGCGCCCCAGGTGGTATGTTTTCCTGAAACACAGAACTGGATGATAGCTGTCTGAGTCCACTGGAGCTGATAAAACAAAAATACCAGAGAACAGAGAACTGGGTGGCTTAAACAGTAAATATTTATTTCTCACAGTTCTGGAGGCTGAGATGTTCAGGATTAAGACACCAGCAGAGGACTTCCCTGGTGGTGCAGTGGTTAAGAATCTGCCTGCCAACGCAGGGTACACGGTTTCGATCCTTGGTCTGGGAAGATCCCACATGCCGCGGAGCAACTAAGTCCGTGCGCCACAGCTACTGAGCCTGTACTCTAGAGCCCGCATGCCACAACTACTGAAGCCAGTGCGCCCTAGGGCCCGCGTGCTGCAACTACTGAGCCCACGTGCCTAGAACCCGTGCTCTGCAACAAGAGAAGCCACTGCAATGAGAAGCCCGCGCACCGCCGCAGAGTAACCCCCGCTCGCCGCAACTAGAGAAAGCATGAGCACAGCAACGCAGCCAAAAAAAAAAAAGACACCAGCAGTGCCTTGTGAGGGCCTACTACCCAGTTCATAGATGGCCATCTTCTCACTGTGTCCTCACAATGCGCCAAAGAGTGAGAAAGCTCTCTGGGGTCTCTTTTATAAGGGCTCTAATCCCATTCGTGAGGGCTTCACCCTCATGACCTAATCACTCCCTAACGCCCCACCTCCTAATACCGTCACTTAGGGGATTAGGATTTTAATATAGGAATTTTCAGTCCGTAATAGTAGCCAAGGTTCCCTCCACCTCTGAAGTCCCTGAATTCCGTGATTATCTCTCTTATCACACTTTTGGTTTCTGAATGTGATGGTGAAAGATCTGAAACTACTCTTCGCGTATGTGTCTCATGGCAATCAAAGCTTTAAGGAGGATCAACTAGATGACATTTTATTTAATCATGAAGGAATTACATTTTCTTATGGAACCATCTTCTTAAATCATTTATTTGGGCTGCATATCTGTACATTACAGCGAAAGGACGTTTTAAAATATTTAATTTAAATGGATGAGGGTGCCACTCTGCCATGACGTTCAGAGAACAGTTTGGTGATTTTCTTCCCAGTGGGGTGGTAACTTTCTTGAGAGACAAAGCTCTTGGGAGTCTGGCCAGGAGGATTTGTTTGGCTCTGGGCAAATTGCCTGCATGACTGAACATCCCTCAGCCAGGTCCATCAGCTGCCCCTGGGGTGGGGGGCTGGGGCATCTTGTTCACACGCCAAGGAGAGCGCATATTTTTCTGTGTGGAAACGAATATAGTATTATTAGTTTTTATAGTTATGAAAATTAAGTCTGGGGTGAAGATGGTGGATTCAACACATGCATTTACTTCTGGTCCCTCCTGAAACCCTACCAAAACAAGAGTAAAATGATTTTTTTTTAAAAGAAAAGTCCTCTAGGACCAAAAACACCCCACAGACAAACAAACAACCCCTCCCCAATATCCAACAACAACAATAACAAACAAAACCGAGAAAGCAGAATAGAGCAACATTTTGGAAGCTAAAAAGCACATGAATGAGCTAAAAAGCACAAAGCTTAGCAGAGAGAAGAAAGCTGTATCCTAAGCTGGAAGGGGAAAATCCAAGAAGCATCCAATGTATATGGCAAAATCCTGCCACGGCTTAGGAATAGGCAGACCAAGGTTGAAGGTGGGCATAAGGACAGGGGAATTATACCATAATCTGTCTAAGAGCCCGCGGGAGCCAAGCCCTAGATCCTCACCCTGCCTCTGTACACCTGGGGGGACAGCCCCCTTTCTGCACCAGCAGAGGGCAGCAGTTTTATTATCCAAGGAGGTCAAGGCACTAAGGACTTGAGCATCTGGTTCATGGCCGCACTCTATACTTTGAGCCCTGCAATGGTCCTGGAGTTCTTCAGGGTGCCCATGTACATCCCGTCCAGCTCCGTGATCCCGTGGTTCCACTGACCTCCCTTACTCACTTCAGCCACTGCACCTTGGCCTTGTCATCATTGGGCCCTGCTGACTTATTCAGACATTGCATTCTGAGCGCATCCGTGTGTCCTTCTGGGTAAGCTGCCTCCACCACGGCTGTTCGTTGACCGGGTCCTCCAGGCCATCGACTGCTCTGCTTTTTCTTAGTCTTTCAGTCTCCTCCTTTCCTTCCCATCCCTCACCCTGAAATTTCTTGGAAATAGAAGGAGCTGGCTTTTTTTTTTTTTTTTTTTGCGGTACGCGGGCCTCTCACTGTTGTGGCCTCTCCCGTTGCAAAGCACAGGCTCCGTACATGCAGGCTCCGGACGCGCAGGCCCAGCGGCCATGGCTCACGGGCCCAGCCGCTCCGCGGCATGTGGGATCCTCCCAGACCGGGGTACGAACCCGTGTCCCCTGCATCGGCAGGCGGACTCTCTACCACTGCGCCACCAGGGAAGCCCAGGAGCTGGCATTTGACTTTCCATTTCCATATTATATCTTCCTCCTTACTTCTGGCCTCATGGCCAAGCCTTCGTGATGGAGGGGATCTAAGAGGGAGGGGATGAGAGAGAGAAGAAGGGAGGGAGGGGGTACTGAATCAGGAGAAATCTCAAGTCTCTGATTTGTTGCTTATGAGAACACCTATCCTTTGCTCCTTTGTTTCTGGTACCACAGAGGGGCTGTTGCTCTCTCTAAGACACTCCATCACCTGGATGCCATAAACCCTGGCCTCTTCCACCTTCTCCAGCCTTGCCTGATGCATCAGTGGCTTCCACGGTTTCTGACTGAGCCCCGTGGTTACACTGCATTCTGGCATGCACACATGCACGTACACACATACACTTCCCTTACAGGTTTCAGGAGGCAATCCTTATTTGGATGTTCTCTGATATTTTAAATTTTGTTCTGTTTTATTCTATCCATTCAGTTTAATGTTTAAAATACTGGCCAATAAATTGATATTTCAACCACTGGTGGATCCTGGCTCACAATTTGAAAAACACTGCTGCAGGTCATCCCTTTCTTCCCTTATCTATTCCACTTTTTTCTTCAAGCTGGATCCTTTATCACTTAACAAACTCAGGTCTCTGTCTGGATTTTTAAAGAACCCTCCTCACCCTTCCCTGTATGGCCACATGTGCATTACAGCACATGGTTTCATGTCCTCTTTGTTCCCTTTCCTCTCTGTCCACACAATCCTGACTGCCTTTCAGCGCCAGCCTTGCACTGGAACAGCCCTTGCTCTGGCCACGAATGGCTCCCTGGTCATTAATTCTGATGGTTGATGTCCGGGCCTCTGGTTACTGGTCCTCCAGCAGCACCCAGCTCAGTGTGTGCTCCTTCTCCCCCACCGTGGTGTTCCACCTCCCTCTCGGTGATCGCACACCCACTTGGATGCAAACCATCCCACTGAGTGACATCCCTAATCCAAACCTCTCAGCTCCAGACCATTTATCCGACAATCCCTGGATCTGACTCCTGTCCCTGCTTCGTCACCACTGACATACTTGCTCCCAGCTTCCTGTTTCTGAACACCCATGGGTCTGTTCTCTTCGTCACACCATACCACCGGTTCTGGGTTTTTTAGTTTCTGTGACTCTTCGGAATCTGTGCATCTTGAACGTTTTCCTCTGTTAGAAGACAGAGCCATGGAAGAAACAGTCTTCTCCCCCCACCCCACTTCTATTATCTTTGCTTCCTTGGTGATACCGAGCTTTCCTCTAACATGTTTCCTGTTCTTTTATTATGTGCTTGGTGCCGTTTCCCAAATCTCATTGTAATTTCCCCTGGGGGGCAGCCTTCATTACGGCTGTTGATGAGCACTGAGGAGGGAATGTAGGCGTGCTGTTTCCCTGTTTCTGTGCCATCCTCTTAAAGTGAGCACCGTTAGTGGATGATCCTGCAGCTGCTTAAGGCCACGGGCTGTTTCTTAACCGCATTACTCTTCTCAGGGGACTTCCGTGTTTATTCGTTGCTCTTGCTCTACAGTTTTCTTTCTGATCTGGGAGGGTCCAACACATTAAGGTTCTTGGAAGTCTCGATAATATTAGGTTGTACATGAAGTAATTTTATTATTTTAAGTAGAGAGAGTCTATTTAAATACAGGAACCAAAAAATACCAGAAGGCTGTAGAAGGATTTCCTTTGTTAATGTTCATTAAATGAATCAATGTTCCCTTGTTCTAAAATATATTCTCATATTCTGTTAATCTTCATGAATTGCAAAATGGAAAAGCCCTGGCGATCATCTAGCAGGATTCCTTCCCCAGAGAAGCTGAGGCCCAGGGTGGTCAAGTGCCCTGTGCTTGGACACATGCCTCATTCCTGGCAGAGTTCTGACTAAGGCCTGTGTCTTCTAGGGCAGGGCTTTTTCTGCTGTGCCTCTCACCTCTGTGTCCAACATGCCTCTCCCCCATTCTTTTTTTTTTTTAAATACATTTATTTATTTATTTTTGGCTGCATTGGGTCTTCGTTGCCGTGTGCAGGCTTTTCTCTAGTTGTGGCAAGCGGGGGGCTATTCTTCGTTGTGGTGTGCTTGTGGCACATGGGCTCAGTCATTGTGGTGCACGGGCTTAGTTGTTCCACGGCATGTGGAATCTTCCCGGACCAGGGCTTGAACCCGTTTTCCCCTGCATTGGGAGAGGATTCTTAACCACTGCGCCACCAGGGAAGTCCTCCTGCATTCTTATAAATACCTAAGTGTACATAGACACCCACATTCTCCTTTAATCATCATTTCGAGGGATGAGGAATCGTCTTGTTTAGTGACATTTTTGGTAAGATGACCTTGGCTTTAATGCATTTTAATTTTGTTATCTTTATAAAACATGTTTTTTAACTGAATTTTTATTTAAAGTTATTGCACATCTGTGAATCAAGTATGTTTTATTTAACATATGCTTAACAAATAGCATGCAGACGACCTCTGTTGCTGTGAATGAATGAGTGAATTTGGTTATTGAAATCCCAAATTCTTTGGGAACCTTAGAATTCGTGCAGATCAGAGTGTGCTCTAGGATCCTTTGAAACATGTGGAAAGGGGTTACCTTTGAATATGTAGTATTAGTTTTTTCAGATTATCTTCTTTGACAACTTTTTGAGAATGCAGTTAACTTGGGTATCTTGAATTTTGTTTAATCTTTAAATAAATGATTTTAAGTATAATATACCTGTAGTGCCAATCAGTTGGTTAGCTTTTCTTTTGGAGGGTTGGTATTTTAGACCAGGGTCAGCAAACTTTTTCTTAAAGGGCCAGATAGTAAATATTTTAGGCTCTGTGGGCCATCTGGTATCTACCACAGCTCTGCTGCTGTAGTGGGCGAGCAGCCACGGATCACTGTAAATGATTGGCCCTGGCTGTTCGCAAAAACTACATTCACAAAAACAGCCTGAGTTTGCCAACCCCTGATCTAACCTAACATCGAGCCTCTTTCCAAGTGCTAGTGGCAGTCTCTGCCAGCATTTTTTTTCCCCCAAAAGGAGTCACCAAGCCTGGAATTGAAATAACAGCCCCAGTTTTTTTCCCACTTCCGCACCTTTTCCAACGTTGCTCTCCCTGCCTGAGACGCTGTCTTCTCCATCTGTCTAAATGTTATCTAGGAAGCCTTCCCAGTCAACTCATAGTGCTGTCTCCCTGCTCTGAACCCTGCCGGCATGCTGTTTGCATGTCTCATTGGCGGGTCTGGTGGTATTTGTGCGTTCATGGGTTTAGGGCTCTTTCCGAGCCCCCTGAGCACAGGGTGTCTTGCATGATGCTTCATGTGCAGTGAGTGCCCAGGAGCGGCTGCCAGCACCCAGTACAAGCTCAGCTGCTCTACCCACCTGGGGGGAACCGTCCTTTGAGGAGGCGGTAGGATAGACACATGCTCAAGTTAGGAAGGACCACAGTTATTGTTTTATGGCTTTAATTTCTCAGAAAGGAGACAGGGTTCATTGTGGAAATGGGTATGTTAGAAACCATAAAAAGTTTAGGGAGGAACCAAGACAGCATCAAAGAGAAGCACAGAGCACTTTGGCAGCTGTGTCATTCAGCCCTCAGAGCAGAAATGGCCAAAAGACACATTATGTGCTGGCAATAAAGCCACCACTTCCTAGCTGAGGGACCGTAGTGAATTACTTGCTCAATTTCTCACCTGTACATTGGAGATAATAATAGCACCGACCTTAGAGGTTTGATAGGGGCACTAAATGAGTTAAAACACATAAAGGACTTCGAGTGCCGTCCAGCACCCGGTAGCTGTTGGCTCTTGTTGTCATTTGACATGTAGAACCTGGGGTGAGCCCACCTCACCCCAGCCCGGGGATCATGACCAATACTGAGACTTATTCTGGTAAAATAACTAGACGTAAAAATTCCTTTGGCTATCTAAGCAAGAAGAGCAAGTGACTTAGAAGGGAGAGTCAATTAAATATTGACCTTTTTTTACAGCAACACTTTATGCCAGAAAAAAATGGAGTAATGTTTAAGATACTCAAGGAAAGAAAATGTGAGCCAAAGATCTTATATCCAGGAAAACTGACTTTTAAGTAAAAAGATTACTGTTATCAATTTTCGGGAACTTGGAAAAAAATGTTTCCGTGAAACTTTCTTGAGGAATCTACTAGAGAAAGAGCTTCAGACAATCAAAATGACTAGAAAGACACCAGTATAAGGACTGCTGGTAAACATAAAACATATAATTATTTATGGATCTTAGACTAATTGAGGGCAAAAGGGAGAGACTAGGGTATGTAATGGCTGTATGCTCTGACACTGTCGATATAGTACAACTATGAAAAATAGGGAAGCAAGAAGAGAGCATATGCAAGTTTTAAAAATTGTTCTCAGTAATTAGGTTGGTGGTGCTAGTATTAGTATTGTTAACAAGACCATTATGTGTATAATGTGGGATGAAGTAAATGAATAATTTGGAGATATTGTAATTACATCATCTCTTGTGTTTTAGAGAACTAGGATTCCCAGTGTGGAAGAAAGGAGACATAGATGTAATACAGAAAGATTATGTTGAACTGTAGTGGTCTTGAATTTAAATGAGGAGTTATCAGTATGAACTCAAGAGCTATTTTATTGAAAAATATTATATATGTGTGTGTATGTCTAGTTCTGACTAATGAAAAGGCCTATCAATGAGTATTTTCAGTGCCCAGACTGTAGCCTTAAAATATCACTTCCCACTAAGAGAAACCAGGGTTCTTGGAGAAATGGCTGATTCCAGGTCTGGGATCAAAAATGTACAGGATGAACTGGAACATCTTGTCATAACAAATAATGAGGAAGCTAGCAGAGACTATAAGGTCATGTCAAAAGGACTCAGAAGCTAATTTGAAAAGACTTCCATTGGCCAAATATGGGACCATTTGATCTGCAATAAGGGAAATATTGGTAATGGATCAAAACTTAACAAAATATGTTTAAATCCATGAGTGTATAATGATATTTAACATAAAAACCCGATTGGTCACTGTCAGCTGATAGAGATCCAATTTCTTATCTTCAAATTGGTAAATGAAGGGAAAGACTCAAGCATTTATTCTGACTTTTCTAGGTGACCTGGACCAATGGTAACTAAAGTGTAGAAAAGGGGATGCGTCTGCTTATAAAAATATTCCAACTAGTAAATAAAAAATAAATGACAGAATTAGAATATCACCACTTTAATGGATTTAGGCATTGTGTGTTGACAGCTGCTCACATCACAAGAAGAGAGATCCTTAGATTTTATGTGCTTTCTATTGAAAGAACTGAACACCACCCATGGTATTACCAAAGCGGTTGAACCTGCGTCTGATCCAGCCTCTAGATCCAGCTGCCAATTTTGCAAGAAATACAGAGGAACATGTTGAATTACACCAAGAGTATCAATAAGCAAAACCAGACTGTGGGAACTCTACAGGTCAAATGCCCCAGATTTTTCAACAGATAAACTGTAAATGAAAAGAAAGGGCTGGAGAGGGACCTATAAAACTAAGAGAGACCTAAAAGACATATTACATTTTTTTAAAGGGCAAGACGAGGTGCACTCTAGAGGTGCACACTTGGTGATAAAATCACACACACGTGCACACACACACACACACACACACACAAGCAAAGCCAGGATGTTGGTTCCTTTTGGAGAGTAGGAGGGGTTTGACACTGGGACAGGGCATATGGAGGGATTTCTGGGGTTGCTGGTAAATTTATATTTCTTGCCATTGGTGATGGTTACAAGTGTTGTTTTTTTTAAAAAATAAATGTATTTAATTAATTAATTATTTTTGGCTGTGTTGGGTCTTTGTTGCTGTGCACAGGCTTTCTCTAGTTGCAGCGAGCGGGGGCTACTCTTCGCTGTGGTGCGCAGGCTTCTCATTGTGGTGGCTTCTCTTTGTTGCGGAGCACGAGCTCTAGACACATGGACTCAGTAGTTGTGATTCATGGGCTCTAGAGCGCAGGCTCTGTAGTTGTGGTGCACAGGCTTAGTTGCTCCGCGGCATGTGGGATCTTCCCGGAGCAGGGCTCGAACCCATGTCCCCTGCGTTGGCAGGCAGATTCTTAACCACTGTGCCACCAGGGAAGTCCCCCCCTTTTTTTTTTTTTAAATGATGATGTTTATTTTATTTAAAAGGTTAAAAAAGGGAAAAAAATTATGATAAATTTTCTAAAATATACCCATACTTTAGAAAATTTATATAGTGATTTTTGTTCTATTAAGCCCCCCATCTTAGGGATTTTCTTAGATCTAACCAGACATTTAGATCCCCGAGACCCAAATCAACCCCACTCAGCACTATTAACCCACTCCAGGGAGCTTAGTCTCTTTGCCTCCCTTCCCCCACCCAGTGACAGCCTGGGAACAAGCTGACATTACACCTTGACCAGGTTTCCAGGGAGACAGAAGTAGAACGTTAACCCAAGGTCAAATTTGTCCATAAAGAATGTGAAAGATTTTTTGTTTCTTTGTTTTTTAAACCCATTACTTACACCTTCTGAGAATCAGAGAACAGTCATCATTGCGTTTATTCTCATGACATGCCTTTCAAGGCACCTCATGTACAGATGAAGGCAGGTATAAATAAGGTGAATATCAAGGGCTCCTTCAGCTCTGGTATTTGGTATTTGAGGTAGAAGTATATTAACTTCCTTATTCTTCTCATGAAGATGATAGAAAAGAAGAGGTTTAATGGAATTTTCCAGGTCACACAGGGAACTGGAGGCTCTGCTAGGCCACCTGACAAAATTTATTGCTAGTGTAATTTTTCTGTTTGTTTTGTTTTTAATGCCATCTTAGACGTAGGTTTTACGTATAATTTTCCCTTCCACTGCCTTCCTCCCTTGCCCTTTTTGGCGAGCACTGGAGAAGTACACTGTTTCTGAAATGTAGTAATTAAAGGTATATTGAGAATGGTTTGTTCTCTGATTTAAATCCCTGAAAAACCAGAAGAGGTTTTGACAGAACTAGGACCTGGGAAGCAAAAAGTCAATTAAAGCTGATTTTTTTCAAGAGCCTCATAAAAGTTATAAAAGTGCCACATACTTGAGCCATGTTAGCAGTTTTCCATCTGCTTTTGTTGTCTCAAAAAGAAGGAAGTTTCTCTGGCATTTCTCTGAATTGTCTTAAGTGACTTTTAGATCATCACAGTGAGTGGGGTGGTCCTAATTCTCAATGCTCCGATTTGCCTCTGAAGTTTAGAGCAGGCTGCGCTAATTCATTTGGTTAATTTTGCCCCCTTTTGGCTTGAAAAAGAAAAGGATGTGAATTCTTTCACTTGGCAGAGCAGGTAGCATTGTGGGTTGTCCTTCCAATACATTTTCCCCAGGCACCAGTCTCTTCTTGGGCATAAACAGGCTGTTGTTGGACAGGCAGATATTCAGGAGATTCTATAAATTGAATCTTCCATCTTCTGCTAATATGGCTTTTGGCAATAAAACCATTATCATGAAGTGCCATAAAAGGCATCTTTTTTTTTTTTTTTTCATCTGTTGCCTACTCAGCATGGGGTTTATTGCTATTTAGAAGTCTGACTGCTAAATGCTAAACTAGGCAGGTCACCCTGCAGTCAATGGATAGATGGGTCTCGGATATGCCACCTGCTGTCCTTTGGGATAACAGACACATTTTTTGGTGGCAAGACCTAAAATGGCAACAGAGGCATGCTTCTTTGTTTTCTGATTGGCAGGTGGATGTTGGCTAATTGGCCCTAAAGACGATCAGTAGGTGTGTATTCCATGAACTGAGCCAACTTAGGTTCTTGTTGATTACTGATTTGGAGTCTGGTGCTGTGAAAAATTTTAGAGCTAGATAAAATAGAAATTCTCCTCTTAAGAAATTTATACCCAGATTGGGAAAATAATACTGAACAATAAGAAACAATTTGAGAACCACCAAATGCCAAAGTCTATTCATTCATTATGCTAGGGTACTTGGTAAATGCTCTGTAGGTTATTATTATTATTGTTTATTTTTATTATCATTAGGAGCACAGAGGTCGGATTTTAGAGTGAATGGAGGATGAGCTGGAGTATTGAATGTCCAAAAGGAGAAGACCTTTGGAGAATAGGTGGGATTTATACAGATAGAAGGTTTTTGAAGGCAGCATAGTGTAAATTAGGTCAGTTCTCAGTTTAGGATTTGATATTCTTGTGTCTGTTAGGTCACTCTGCCACCTCCTTTCCACCTCCCAAAAGTTTATTGTTTGTTGTATTGTTATTTCTCTTCTTGTGGGTTTATGTCTCTTTTTTTTGAGAAAATAACTTTACTGTAATTTTAGTGAGGTTTTCAGATTAAAGTAGATGCATATGTTCAAATTATCATTTTAACAGGCTTTTAAAAGAGAAATAATTTCATTTATTTTTAACAAAGATACATACTCTTTATTTTAACAAGTCAAGCAATATGGAAAAGTAGAAAGAAATAAGTAAAAGTCAATTAATACTCTCCCATCCAGAAATTATTTTATTTATTTATGGCTGTGTTGGGTCTTCGTTTCTGTGAGAGGGCTTTCTCTAGTTGTGGCAAGTGGGGGCCACTCTTCATCGCGGTGCGCGGGCCTCTCACTATCGCCACCTCTCTTGTTGCAGAGCACAGGCTCCAGACGCGCAGGCTCAGTAATTGTGGCTCACGGGCCCAGTTGCTCTGCGGCATGTGGGATCTTCCCAGACCAGGGCGCGAGCCCGCGTCCCCTGCATTGGCAGGCAGACTCCTAACCACTGCGCCACCAGGGAAGCCCCAGAAATTATTTTAAATAATATTCATTAAAGATCATTCCATTTCACACTGTATGCATATGCACAAACACAAAAGTAGAAGGGTCATTTGTTTGTTGACGTTGTTGACTTATAAATGTGCTTTATAAATTCCAGATATGAGTCCCTTATCAGGTATATGATTTGCAAATATTTTTTCCCATTCTTGGGTTATCTTTTTACTTTCCTAATGGTGTTGTTTGTAGATATAAGTTATTAATTTTGATGAAGGCCAGTTTATTTTTTCATTTGTGCTTTTGATGTCATATCCAAGAAGCCATTACCTAAGGTCATGAAAATTTACACCTATGTTTTCTTCTAAGAGTTTTATAGTTTTAGCTCTTAAAGGTAGGTCTTTGACCTATCTTTGTGGCCTCTCCCGTCGCGGAGCACAGGCTCCGGACGTGCAGGCTCAGCGGCCATGGCTCACGGCCCCAGCCTCTCTGTGGCATGTGGGATCTTCCCAGACTGGGGCACGAACCCGTGTCCCCTGTATCGGCAGGCGGACTCTCAACCACTGCACCACCAGGAAGCTCTTTGACCTATTTTGAGTCAATTATTTTGGTATGATGTGAGGTAGGGGTCTAACTTCATCCTTTTGCATGTGGCTATTCAGTTGTCCCCAGAACAATTTGTTGAAAAGTCTGTTCTTTCCCTAGTGGACTGTCTTGGCACCCTTGTTGAAAATAAGTTAACTTTAAATGTGAGGGTTTACTTCTGGACTCTCAATTAATTCTATTGATCTGTATGTTTATTCTTATGCCAATAATGCATTGTCTTGTTTACCATTCCTTTGTCGTTTTGAGTTCAGAGAGTGTAAATCCTCCAACTTTGTTTTTCTTTTCCAAGTTTGTTTTGGCTATTGTGGGTCCCTTGCATTTCTGTATGAATTTTAGGATTAGCTTATCAATTTCTGCAAAGAATCCAGCAGAAATTTTGATGAGGAGAGCACTGACTCTGTAGACCAATTTGGGAAATGTTGCCATCTTAACCATAGTATATATTAAACTTATTAACATTAATATATAAAACTTAAATATTAAGTCTTCCAATCCAAGAACATGGGATGGCTTTCCATTTATTTAGGTCTTTTTGTATTTCTTTCAACAATGATTTGTAGTTTTCAGAGTATAGTTTTGCACTTTTTTTGTTAAATTTCTTCTTAAATATTTTCTTCTTTTTTGATGGTATTGTGAACAGAATTTTTTTAAAATTTTATTTTCGGATTGTTTATTGCTAGAGTATAAAAGTACAATTGAATTTGTATATTGATATTGTATCTTATAACCTTGCTGTTAGTTCTAATAGTTTTCTGGTAGATGACTTGGGATTTTCTATATATAAAATCATGTCATCTACAAATAGAGATAGTTTTATTTCTTCCTTTCCAATCTGAATGCCTTTTATTTCATTTTTTTGTTTAATGTCCCTCACTAGAACCTCCTGTATAATGTTGAATAGAAATGGTGAGAGTGGACATCCTTGCCTTCTTTACAGTGTTAGGGGGAAGTCTTTCACAATTAAGCATGATGGTTGCTTAAAAAAGTATTTTTTTGTAATGACTTTTTTTTTTTTTTTTTTTTTTTTTTTTTTTGCGGTACGCAGGCCTCTTACTGTTGTGGCCTCTCCCGTTGCAGAGCACAGGCTCCGGACGCGCAGGCTCAGCGGCCATGGCTCACGGGCCTAGCCGCTCCGCGGCATGTGGGATCTTCCCGGACCGGGTCACGAACCCGTGTCCCCTGCATTGGCAGGCGGACTCTCAACCACTGCACCACCAGGGAAGCCCTGTAATGGCTTTTATCAAGCATAGGAAGTTCCCTTATGGAGAGATTTTTCTTTTTCTTCCTCTTCTTTTTTTTGTTAATTAACTTGGAAGTTTATTTTTTAAATTATTTATTTATTTTTATTATTATTTTTTGAATTTTATTTATTTATTTATTTATACAGCAGGTTCTTATTAGTTATCTGTTTTATACATATTATGTATATATGTCAATCCCAATCTCCCAATACATCCCACCACCACCCACACCCCCCGCTTTCACCCCTTGATGTCCATATGTTTGTTCTCTACATCTGTGTCTCTGTTTCTGCCTTGCAAACTGGTTCATCTGTACCATTTTTCTAGGTTCCACATATATGCATTAATATACGATATTTGTTTTTCTCTTTCTGACTTACTTCACTCTGTATGATAGTCTCTAGGTCCATCCACATCTCTACAGGTGACCCAACTTTGTTCCTTCTTATGGCTGAATAATATTCCATTGTATATATGTACCACATCTTATTTATCCATTCGTCTGTCATTGGGCATTTAGGTTGCTTCCATGACCTGGCTATTGTAAATAGTGCTGCAATGAACATTGGGGTGCATGTGTCTTTTAGAATTATGGTTTTCTCTGGGTATATGCCCAGTAGTGGGATTGCTGGGTCATATGGTAATTCTATATTTAGGCTTTTAAGGAACCTCCATACTGTTCTCCATAGTGGCTGTACCAATTTACATTCCCACCAACAGTGCAAGAGGGTTCCCTTTTCTCCACACCCTCTCCAGCATTTACTGTTTGTAGATTTTCTGATGATACCCATTCTAACTGGTGTGAGGTGATGCCTCATTGTAGTTTTGATTTGCAGTTCTCTAATGATTAGTGATGTTGACCAGCTTTTCATGAACCTCTTGGCCATCTGTAAGTCTTCTTTGGAGAAATGTCTATTTAGGTCTTCTGCTCATTTTTTGATTGGGTTGTTTGCTTTTTTAAATATTGAGCTGTATGAGCTGTTTATATATTTTGGAGATTAATTCTTTGTCCATTGATTCATTTGCAAATATTTTCTCCCATTCTGAGGATTGTCTTTCATCTTGTTTGTAGTTTCCTTTGCTGTGCAAAAACTCTTAAGTTTCATTAGGTCCCATTTGTTTATTTTTGTTTTTATTTCCATTACTCTAGAAGGTGGGTCAAAAACGATCTTGCTGTGATTTATGTCATAGAGTGTTCTGCCCGTGTTTTCCTCTAAGAGTTTTATAGTGTCCGGTCTTACACTGAGGTCTTTATTCCATTTTGAGTTTATTTTTGTGTATGGTGTTAGGGAGTGTTGTAATTTCATTCTTTTATATGTAGCTGTCCAGTTTTCCCAGCACCACTTATTGAAGAGACTGTCTTTTCTCCATTGTATATCCTTGCCTCCTTTGTCATAAACTAGATGACCATATGTGCGTGGGTTTATCTCTGGGCTTTCTATCCTGTACCATTGATCTATATTTCTGTTTTTGTGCCAGTACCATACTGTCTTGATTACTGTAGCTTTGTAGTATAGTCTGAAGTCAGGGAATCTGATTCCTCCAACTCCTTTTTTTCCCCTCAAGATTGCTTTGGCTATTCGGGGTCTTTTGTGTCTCCATACAGATTTTAAGATTTTTTTGTTCTAGTTCTATAAAAATGCCATTGGTAATTTGATAGGGATTGCATTGAATCTTTAGATTGTTTGAGGTAGTATACTCATTTTCACAATATTGATTCTTCCAATCCAAGAACAAGGTATATCTCTCCATCTGTTTGTGTCATCTTTGATTTCTTTCATCAGTGTCCTATAGTTTTCTAAGTACAGGTCTTTTGTCTCCTTAGGTAGGTTTATTCCTAGGTATTTTATTCTTTTTGTTGCAGTGGTGAATGGGAGTGTTTCCTTAATTCCTCTTTCAGATTTTTCATTGTTAGTGTATAGGAATGCAAGAGATTTCTGTGCATTAATTTTGTATCCTGCTACTTTACCAGATTCATTGATTAGCTCTAGTAGTTTTCTGGTAGCATCTTTAGGATTCTCTATGTATAGTATCATGTCATCTGCAAACAGTGACAGCTTTACTTCTTCTTTTCCAATTTGGATTCCTTTTATTTCTTTTTCTTCTCTGATTGCCATGGCTAGGGCTTCCAGAACTATATTCAGTAATAGTGGCGAGAGTGGATGTCCTTGTCTTGTTCCTGATGTTAGAGGAAATGGTTTCAGTATTTCACCATTGAGAATGATGTTTGCTGTGGGTTTGTCATATATGGCCTTTATTATGTTGAGGTAGGTTCCCTCTATGTCCACTTTCTGGAGAGTTTTTATCATAAATGGGTGTTGAATTTTGTCAAAAGCTTTTTCTGCATCTATTGAGATGACCATATGGTTTTTATTCTTCAATTTGCTAATATGGTGTATCACATTGATTGATTTGCATATATTGAAGAATCCTCGCATTCCTGGGATAAATCCCACTTGATCATGGTGTATGATTCTTTTAATGTGCTGTTGGATTCTGTTTGCTAGTATTTTGTTGAGGATTTTTGCATCTATATTCATCTGTGATATTGGTTTGTAATTTTCTTTTTTTGTAGTATCTTGCTCTGGTTTTGGTATCAGGGTGATTGTGGCCTTGTAGAATGAATTTGGGAGTGTTCCTTCCTCTGCAGTGTTTTGGAAGAGTTTGAGAAGGATGGGTGTTAACTCTTCTCTCAACGTTTGATAGAATTCACCTATGAAGCCATCTGGTCCTGGACTTTTGTATGTTGAAGATTTTTAATCACAGTTTCAATTTCATTACTTGTGATTGGTCTGTTCATATTTTCTATTTCTTCCTGGTTCAGTCTTGGAAAGTTATACCTTTCTAAGAATTTGTCCATTTCTTCCAGGTTGTCCATTTTATTGGCATAGAGTTGCTTGTAGTAGTCTCTTAGGATGCTTTGTATTTCTGTGGTGTCTGTTGTAACTTCTTCTTTTTCATTTCTAATTTTATTGATTTGAGTCCTCTCTCTCTTTTTCTTGATGAGTCTGGCTAAAGGTTTATCAATTTTGTTTATCTTCTCAAAGAACCACCTTTTAGTTTTATTGATCTTTGCTATTATTTTCTTTGTTTCTATTTCATTTAGTTCTGCTCTGATCTTTATGATTTCTTTCCTTCTGCTAACTTTGGGTTTTGTTTGTTCTTCTTTCTCTAGTTCCTTTACCTGTAGGGTTAGATTGTTTATTTGAGATTTTTCTTGTTTCTTGAGGTAGGATTGTATTGCTATAAACTTCCCTCTTAGAACTGCTTTTTGCTTCATACCATAGGTTTTCGATCATTGTGTTTTCATTGTCATTTGTCTCTAGGTATTTTTTATTTTCCTCTTTGATTTCTTCAGTGATCTCTTGGTTATTTAGTAACGTATTGTTTAGCCTCCATGTGTTTGTGTTTTTTACGTTTTTTTTCCTGTAACTGATTTCTAATCTCATAGCGTTGTGGTCAGAAAAGATGCTTGGTATGATTTCAGTTTTTAAAAATTTGCCAAGGCTTGCTTTGTGACCCAAGATGTGACCTATCCTGGAGAATATTCTATGTGCACTTGAGAAGAAAGTGTAATCTGCTGCTTTCTGGTGGAATGTCCTATAAATATCAATTAAATCTATCTGGTCTATTGTGTTTAAAGCTTGTGTTTCCTTATTAATTTTCTGTCTGGATGATCTGTCCATTGGTGTAAGTGAGGTGTTAAAGTCACCCACTATTATTGTGTTACTGTTGATTTCCTCTCTATAGTTGTTACCATTTGCCTTATGTATTGAGGTGCTCCTATGTTGGGTGCATATATATTTATAATTGTTATATCTTCTTCTTGGATTGTCCCTTGATCATTATGTAGTGTCCTTCCTTGTCTCTTGTAACATTCTTTATTTTTAAGTCTATTTTATCTGATATGAGTATTGATACTCCAGCTTTCTTTTGAATTCCATTTGCATGGAATATCTTTTTCCATCCCCTCACTTTCAGTCTGTATGAAGTGGGTCTATTGTAGACAGCATATATATGGGTATTGTTTCTGTATCCATTCAGCGAGCTTGTGTCTTTTAGTTGGAACATTTAATCCATTCACATTTAAGGTAATTATCAATATGTATATTCCTATTACCATTTTCTTAATTGTTTTGGGTTTGTTTTTGTAGGTCCTTTTCTTCTCTTGTGTTTCCCACTTAGAGAAGTTCCTTTTGCATTTGTTGTAGAGCTGGTTTGGTGGTGCTGAATTCTCTTAGCTTTTGCTTGTCTGTAGTGCTTTTGATTTCTCCATTGAATCTGAATGAGATCCTTGCTGGGTAGAGTAATCTTGGTTTTAGGTTCTTCCCTTTCATATCACTTCAAGCATATCGTGCCACTCCCTTCTGGCTTGTGGAGTTTCTGCTGAGAAATCAGCTGTTAACCTTATGGGAGTTCCCTTGTATGTTATTTGTCATTTTTCCCTTGCTGCTTTTAATAATATTTCTTTGTCTTTAATTTTTGTCAGTTTGATTACTATGTGTCTCAGTGTGTTTCTCATTGGGTTTATCCTGCTTGGGACTCTCTGTGCATCCTGGACTTGGGTGGCTATTTCCTTTCCTTTCCGATTAGGGAAGTTTTTGACTATAATCTCTTCAAATATTTTCTTGGGTCCTTTCTCTCTCTCTTCTCCTTCTGGGACCTCTATAATGTGAATGTTGGTGCATTTAATGTTGTCCCAGAGGTCTCTTAGGCTGTCTTCATTTCTTTTCATTCTTTTTTCTTTATTCTGTTCTGCAGCAGTGAATTCCACCATTCTGTCTTCCAGGTCACTTATCCGCTCTTCTGCCTCAGTTATCCTGCTATTGATTCCTTCTAGTGTATTTTTCATTTCAGTTATTGTACTGTTCATCTCTGTTTGTTGGTTCTTTAATTCTTCTAGGTGTTTGTTAAACATTTCTTGCATCTTCTTGATCTTTGCCTCCATTCTTTTTCCGAGGTCCTGGATCATCTTCACGATTATTATTCTGAATTCTTTTTCTGGAAGGTTGCCTATCTACATTTCATTTAGTTGTTTTTCTGGGGTTTTATCTTGTTCCTTCATCTGGTACATAGTCCTCTGCCTTTTCATTTTGTCTGTCTTTCTGTGAATGTGATTTTTGTTCCACAAGCTGCAGGATTGTAGTTCTTGCTTCTGTTGTCTGCCCTCTCTGGAGAGATTTTTCAATAAATAGATGTTTAATTTTTTCAAATGCTTTTTTATATCAATTATATAGTGATTATGTGTTTTTTCTTTTTTAGGTGGTTAAAATGGTGGATTACATTGATTGATTTTTAAATATTGAACCAGACTTGCATGCCCAGTGTAAACCCAGTTGATAGTGGTGTTATTATTCTTTTAATATATTTTATACATTTACACATCATATAATGTATTTCATTTGCTAGTATTTTATTAAATATTATTTACTAATAAATAATATTTATTATTTTGTGTCTGTGTCTATCAAATGTATTGGACTGTAACTTTCTTTTCTTATATTGTCTTTGTTAGATTTTGGTATCAGTGTAATGCTGGTTCTCATGAGTTGAAAAATATTTCTTCTTCTACTATGTTCTGGAAAAGATTGTGTAGAATTAGTATCATTTCTTCTTTAACTTTTTGGTAAAATTCACCAGTGAAACCACCTAACTGTCTGAAATTTCTTTTCCTGGAAAAAAATTTAAATTAGGCATTCAATTTTTTTACTAGTTATAAGACTATTCAGAATTTGTTTCATCTTGAGTCAGTTTTGATAATTTGTGGTTTTCAAATATTGGCCCATTTTATCTAACTTACTGAATTTCTGAATGTAGAGCTGTTCATAGTATTCCCATGTTATCATTTTAATGTCTGTAGGTCTGTAGTGTTATCCCCTGTTTCATTCCTGGTATTGGTAATTTATATCTTTTCTCTTATTTCTTGGTATATCTTGCTAGAGGTTTATCAGTTTTATTGATTGTTTCTAAGAACAGCTTTGATTCCATTGATTTTCTCTACTTTTCTTCTCTTTTCAATTTCATTGATTTCTGCTCTAATTTTAATATTTCCTTTCAGCTGTTTGATTTGCATTTATTTTGCTCTTCTTTTTCTAATTTCTTGAAGATAAGATTAGATTACTGATTTAAGAGCTTCTTTTCTAATATAAGCATTTAACACCATAAATTTTCCTCTAAGCACTGCTTTAGCTGCACTCCACAAATTTTGAAATGTTTATTTTCATTTCTTCCAGTTCAAACTATTTTCTAATTTCCCTCGTTATTTTGATAATCCCTTTGATTCATGGATTTTCTAGAAGCGTATTGTTTAATTTCTAAGGTTTGAGGAGGAGATTTTCCTGTTAATTTTTTTCATTACTGATTTCTAGTTTAATTCAGTTATAGTCAGAAAATTTGGTTTGTATAATTTTATTCTTTTAAATTTGTTAAGATACATTTTATTACGCAGGAGATGGCCTAACTTGGTGAATGTTCCCTGTACACTTGAAAAGAATGTGTATTCTGCTGCCCTTAGATGAAGCATTCTATAAATGTGTATTTAGATCCAATCAGTTGATGGTGTTGATTAGTTCTCCTATAACCTTGCTAAATTTCTGTTTGCAAGTTCTCTCAGTTACTGAGAGAGAAGTGTTGACATCTCCAATGATAATTGTAGATTTGTCTATTTTTCCTTTCAGTTTTCTCATGTTTGCTTCATGTACTTAGAGGTTGTTTGGTGCATACACATCTGGGATTATTGTGCTTTCTTGGTAAATTGATCCTTTAAGCAGTATGCAATGTCTCTTTTTATCTCAGTTAATTTTTTGGTCTAAAATATACTTTGTCTAATATTAATATAGCCATTCCAGCCTTCATTTGACTATTGTTATTATATTGTATCTTTTTCTATTCTTACACTTCTGACCTACCAATATTATTATATTTGAAGTGAGTTTCTTGTAAATAGCATTTAGTTTGATCATCTTTATCCATTGTAAATGTTTATCTTTTAATTGGTATGTTTAGACTGTTTGCATTTAATGTAATTATTGATATATTTTGATAGGCCTATCATTTTGTTGTGTTCTATTCTTTCTCTTTTTATCTCCTCTGTTTACCATTTCTTGCCTTCTTTTGGGTTATTTAAACATTAAAATTTTTTTAAATTGACAGTTGTAAGAAATAATAGTGATCCCTTATACAGTTTGCTCAGTTTCCTCTAATTTTAATGCTTTGCAAAACTACAGTATAATATTGAATCGGGATATTGACATTAATACAGTCCACTAATCTTATTCAGATTTCCTCAGTTTTACTTGTGTCCATTTGTGTGTATGTATGTGTGTATTAGGTTCTATTGATATATAATTTAATCACCTATGTATGTTTGTGTATCCACCACCCCAGTCAAGACCCAGTCAAGGGTCCCTTTTGTTTCTCTTGTGTTGTAACCATATTCACCTTCCGTCAGCTCCCCCTGCCCTAACCCTTGGCGACCACTAATGTTTCCTCTCTTTCTAAAATTTTTTTATTTCAAAAATGTTATTTAAATGGAATCATATAATATATAACCTTTGGGATTGGCTTTTTTCACTCAGCATAATTTTCTGGAGATTCATCCAAGTTGTTGCATGGTTAATAGTTTGTTCCTTGTCATTGCTGAGTAATAATTCATGGTATATCAGTAACACAGTTTGTTTAACAATTGACCTGTTGAAGAACATTCTAGGCCAATCCCAGTTTTTGACTATTACAAATAAAGTTGCTGTGAATACTTATGTAATGTTTAAATATTTTTTAATATTCCATTTTAGTTTATCTTTTTTGCATAATATCTCTTAGTATGGTTTCATTGCTCTGGGGACTACAAAAAACATAGTTAACTTTTCATTCCACTTAGAATCAGTATTTTACTACTTCAGGTAGAATGTAGAAACCTATCATCATGTAAGGCCTATTACCCTTCTCTCCTTTATGTTACAGTTGTCTTATTAATTATTTAGTACAGCTTATTAGTTATTTAATACAACTTATTATAGTTGTATTAAAAGTTTATCTACCCAGCTGGATTCAGGCTACAAGTTCCGACTAGATCTATGGGTTATGGTTCCATGTCAAATTTATTTGCAGAGCCTTTGCAGTGCTATTGGATCTGTCCCAGGTATGCACCACCAACAGTCAGTCTGGGATTTGAGCTGTGGCTTATCCTGTTCCCTTCACAAAGTCTATGGTAGGCAGTTTAGGAATAGGTCCATATACACACAGGCCGGGGGTCTGTCCATGAGTTCATAAATGACTTTATGGGGTCACTTTTCTCAGCTTCTGCCTCTTCACACTCTCTCAGATACGTTCATCTTCCCTGGGTGTCCTCTTTTCACTCCTCCTGGCCAGAAAGCTGAAGCTTTATTTATCCTGCTCTGTCACACATTGGGCTGTGGTGTGAGGAAATGGAGAATGAAATGGGGGGCACTATTTCTCCCACTTACTCTGAGCATTAGCAGACCCCTTTCCTGCTCGTCAAACCAGAACAAGGGAGTGTGTTCTATAGCTCTCTTTGTCTGCACCAGTGCCCATTCTAGGTTTCAGCTGTGTTGCATCCAGGCTGGGGCTACTGGAGGGGAAATGAGGGATTTGATGATACTCTGAATTATGTCCCTCCCCCAATCTATCATTTTACTTTCAGAGTCCTCAAATAGCTGATTCATGCATCCTGTCTACAATTTATAGCTGCATTCAATGGGAGAGACAGAGAGGAGTGTATTTTTTCCATGTTACTTCATCCATTTTGTCTTTTAAACATTTGTTGACGCTTGACACATCCATCTACGGGTGTTTCTTTTTAGTTCTCTTTGTCTTCAAGAACTTGTTCTTTTGTTTAAAGTTCTTTATAATTTTTGTAAAGGTCTTAAATTAAGAAAAAGAGGAGATGGTCAATCTTCTGTCTTTGTTTCATGGATTCTAATAAAATTGTGTTCTATGCAAACTTTGACTATTTTTTCTTGCTTTTCTCAGTATGATTGTTGCTTTTTTAGTTCCATTTCAAGTTCTCAGGGTTTTTTTTTGTTGTTGTTTGTTTGTTTTGTTTTCTTTTATAACAGGTAACAGGGGCATCTATTAGAAAATTGGAAGAATTAATTGGAAGTCTGCTGTTTTGTTTTTTCCAGAAGGCTAGAATAGAGCTTTTCTCCAATTTTAGAATACAAATATATACATATATGATAAAGAAGACATTTTCCCTCTCTTTGTGTTAACCAAATAAAAATATTTTAATTTGTTCATACTATGGTAATAAAAATCTTTTACATCTGTATATTGCTCTCAGAGAATCTTAACATTAGTTCTTTAGTTAGATTTGATAATTACAGATTTCCTTCTTATGCATGAACATCTACCATGTATTTTGAGAAGGATTATTTTTATTTAACTCGCTTTGGGATTTTTGCTGCCTATCTTTACTAATTAAGTACCAAAGTGTCCTCAGAATTGTGAAACCTTTGCTGAGTAGTAATATCTATTCTAGTTTAGTTGGTTTTTGAATATTTTCAACCTTCACTGTTCCTTTTATTTTAAGATTGTCATAAGCATAGACCTTTAACTTAATACCTTCATGTGATAAAGGAGAAACTGGGGTTTGGAACTAGATTTTATCCACAGGTACACTGCTTTTAACTTTCACTTTTTATTAACGAAGCTAATATGAAAGCAAAGTGTTTTCTGTTGCCAATATAACTTCTTTAATTAAACATGAAAGTTATAAGGTAATAGTGCCATGGGTGAAGTTCTAATGTCATCAGAATGGGGAAGATGGGTTTAAAATTGAAACGGTTGGCATGATGGTGACTCTAGTACAGCATCAGGAGTTTTGACACTTTATTTAATGGAAAATGGATACCAATGCCTTAAACTCTTCGAGTATTAACTTTAAAAAAATTATAAAACTATAAGAGGCATGACTATGAGAAAAGCACTGATGAAAGCCGAGGATGCCCTGGGAAGGTGGGAGTTTGAAAGATTAAAGCATGAATACTCGAGGTTTCAAACTCTGAGAGAATGTGTATCCTGAACTTAAATTAGGTCAGGCAAAGCAGAATTCCTCCTTCACTTTTACCAGCCTCATAAAGTTGGCAAGTATGTGAAACAAACAATCATTCTGGAATGTGCTGAACCTGATTATAACAAAATCCCAGTGAGAAACCCTGATCTACAGTCTTTGTGCCAGTGGGAGTGGCATTAGGAGTTCATTTTCTTGACTAAAAAGTAAAGTACTCAGACAAGTGTTTTTTAATGGAGAGTCTTAAGATCCCTCTCTCTAATTTCCATTTATATCAGAAAGTATCTTTTCAAACAATAGTTTCCCATTCATGAAGACCTCAACCTATTGATAACAGTGTATCTGTCATGCCTGTGCAGTCCACTCAGTAGAATTTCTAATACTTTGTAGAATTATGTTCTTTTCCCCCCAGAAAAAGCCAAATGTTATACCAATCATGTCATTTTACAAAATATTAATAGATTTTCCCAATATCAATATTATACACAGAGATATTCCAGGCATACAGCATGTTACATCTACAAAGACTTTAACATAAAAATGTCCTTGGCTTGGGACTCACAGTAAAAGTGTAATAGTAAAACTAAATTAATTTCACGGTAATTTATCATCCCTAAAATTTAAAGTGGGAGAAGGCAAAGGGTCTTTCAGTCAAGTACCTTCCCCGTGTCTTCCAACAAGAACTGAAAGCTGAGATTTAGTGAAAACAAACTAAAGGGTAGTATATCTGGGTAAATGTAACAGGAATTTTTTTCCCCTAAGTTTGCATACCGGACCAAGTCAATAGACATTGAGTCCCAACAACACTGACGCCTTTAAAATGTTCAGTTTTTACATGAAGCAACTGTGGCCGACAGAGAGGACTTTATGAGAGCACCAGGCACCAGTTGGAATGGCTGTCCAGGGCAAGCAGGACTCCCACACCCCACTTGCCTTCAGGGTCTAGAAAGCCGGGGGTACCCCCATCCCCTCCCACATCAGACCTCTGTGCCCAGCCTGCCATGTGATCAGGAAGAGACCGTGGGGCCCCACTGTCCTAGCCTTCATAGAAGAGAGGGGACCACACGTATCAGGAGACAGACAGCAGCCATTGCATGGGTTTCTGAATAAGCATAACCAGGCTTCCCAAAGCTTCCTTCATCTTTTGCTATTTTATTTCATAGGTTGATCTGGGAGGGAATTCTTCCTCTTTACAGCACCTTCTAGGGATGGCCAACCATTATCTCCAACCATTTCACCTGGAAATCTCCAAAGAGTGTTACCGAAAGTGGGGTCTGGCTGCTCACTGCTCAAAAGCCAATGAAGAGGCAAGGTTGGTGGAAAGGAAAGTTTGCTTTATTTTGCCAGCAACTAGTGGGGAGTGGGGGTGGCAGACCCCTGTCCAAAGGCTGACTCCGCCCCCTGACAATCAGGGGGCAAGAGCTTTTATAGATGGAGGGAGGGGGCTACATGTAGAACACAGCTCTGACAGTCATCTTTTTTTTTTTTAATTAATTTATTTTTTGGCTGCGTTGGGTCTTCGTTTCTGCGTGCGGGCTTTCTCTAGTTGCAGCGAGTGGGGACTACTCTTCGTTGCGGTGCGCAGGCTTCTCATTGCAGTGGCTTCTCTTGTTGCAGAGCACGGGCTCTAGAGCGCGTGGGCTTCAGTGGTTGAGGCGCGTGGTCCCAGTTGTTGTGGCTCGTGGGCTCTAGAGCGCAGGCTCGGTAGTTGTGGTGCACGGGCTTAGGTGCTCCGGGGCATGTGGGATCTTCCCGGACCAGGGCTCGAACCCATGTCTCCTGCATTGGCGGGCGGATTCCTAACCACGTCCAGGGAAGTCCTCTGACTGTCATCTTGAAATTAGTCATGCAGTGGTCTGATCAGCGTTATCCTGATTGTTTTAAGTACTGTTCGTCTTTAGTTCCAGGGTTGGTTTGCTCCCATTTCTTTGAGGCCAGTTCTTGGAATTGTGGCAGCTTACATCATGGCTACAGTTTGGTCATCACGTAGTTAACTTCTTCCACCTCGTGGGGATTTCAGTATCTATAAGACAGCTCAAAGGATATGGCTCCGGGGGACTTCCCTGGTGGTCCAGTGGTTGAGACCCCACGCTGCCAGTGCAGGGGGCGTGGGTTTGACCCCTGGTAGGGGAACTAGGATTCCATGCGTGCTGCGCAAAAAACAAACAAACAAACAAAAAATGATATGGCTCAGAATATTATCTATAGCCCTTGAGGAGGAGTTAAAGGTCCTTGACTTTGCTTAATGACTAAACTATTATTATTTGGTCTCCTTTGACTGTTTTCCTTTGTTTCTGCATGTTCTCACTTCTCTGATTAAACTTATTCTTTGGCTAAAATTTTTCTACAGACAAAAGCAGGCTGAGGACATGGGGGGCAAGGACCATAGGGTCCTGCTCCGTTTCAAAAGGACATGCAGGTCCTGCTGACATCCCATTGTGTTTTCAGGAGCTTTGCAGATTTGTCTTTGGTGTGTTTTCCAGTCCTGTGCTTTTCTTCATTCTCCCCAAGTGATTCATTAGTATTTTTCCTGTTGTAAAGTGTTATCATTAATATACAAATTAATAGTCAAGGAAGCATCCAAATTTAGGGCAGTGATTTTTCTAAAGGAAATTGCTTTCTTTCCTAACAAAAACCTCACTTTGCTGGATTTTTCATTTTTAAATTTATTCTTGAAATAGCTTTATTGTTTTTATGTGTTTATAAAGTGAAATACATACTCTTTGCAAATCTAAGGAAAATCCCTAAAAATACAAAGAGGTTAGCAAAGACTACTCATAATTCCACTTCTCGGAGACAGTGTCTCTTTCCACTTGATTTAAATCCTTCCGGTCCTTTTTAGGGAACTAGAAATACAGCTGTCTATATGTGTGCGATGCATAACTACACTGTCTCTTTAGAACACTCCCAACTCCCTTGTCTCCCCTATTTGCCCAGTAGCTCCCAAACTTGGTCCTACTTTAATTTTATGACTATGAGCCTCAACGGGGCCCTTAGCACAGCTCAGCAATATGAATCCATTTCCCCAGTCAGTTAACTCTGCCACTCTCTAAGACCACTATTTTATGCCTTCTTTTCTCTCCTCCAATCCTTAACACCCTTTCCCTTCCTCACATTCATACGATGACCTTGTTTCTTATTTCACTGAGAAAATAGAAGCAATAAATGAAAATTGTCTCATGGCCCAGCCATCAGATCAAACCCACCAGCCTCCCTGGCCCCTGGTCCCACTGTGGCTCTCCGCCTACTGCGAGCAACCCCCATGCATGCAGTGCATCCCATCCCTTCTCCTAGTCAGTGGTTTTGCTTCTGACAGGGCTTGACCATCCCTTCGTTCTTCCACTCATCAGTGGCATAGAAGCATGCTGTGCTCTCAACCATCTTAAAAACACTTCTTGTCCTCATGTCTGCCCCACCTATGATGACATTTCTCTTCTCCCCTTTATAGAAGAATTTCTCAAGAGTTGGTAGACTCACCATTTCCACTTTGTATTGACTGTATTTTCTTATTTTCTGTATTCCTGATTCTTTGGCATTTCGGGCCTTTTTCCTGGGGAGACTGCTCCTCTCAGGGCTAGCTAATTCCTGGAGTTAGCAAAGGACTCCCCTGCAGGCACCTATGATATACAAACAAATCAATTCAGAGCCCACACACCCCAACCATCTCCTTAATCAAACTCTCACTCACCAAACGAGTATTCCCCCTGCCCTAAGTCACTCCAAGGCCCAAGGTACTGGGCAACTAGTGACCATTCCTATAGCCCAGAACCAGCTGAAATTACCCAAACAATACAATTCTAAGCTTAACCTACCTGCCTTGCCTCACCCATTCCTTCCTTTGAAAACCCCAGAAAAGATTCTGCTCTGGGCCGTTCTCTCCTCTCCCCTTCTGCCTCTTGACTGACCTTGGTGCTTCCCTGTGTGGCCCTGCAGGGTATGCCATGCCTCCTCTTTCTAGGGATCTGTGAGTATAAACTTCTTCCTTCATGATGATCATTTCTGTGTTTGTGTACCTTACCAGAGCTGATTAAAACAAATCCTGGGTACACATTTTAGAATACACATCCTGCCTGGTTTTTCTCTTTCTATGACTGTAATCAGATGTTTGTCCCCAGCATTCCTCTGAAACAGATCTTAGAAGAACACCGGCTTCTTGCCAAATTCAATGGTTAATTCTTGGTCCTCCTGTTACTTGAGCTCCCATCAAACTTGATAGATTCTCATAATTTTCTTTTAAAAATTTCTTCACTTGAGCTCTGGGACGCTACACTCTCCAGGAGCTTCTCTTTCTTTACTGGCTGTTCCTTCTCAGCTTCCTTTGCCCATCTTTCTCCTTTTCTTTTTAAAAAATTTTTTATTGGAGTATAGTTGATGTACAATGCTGTGTTAGTTTCAGGTGTACAGCAAAGTGAATCAGTTACACACACACACACACACACACACACACACACACACACACACACACACACACACACACACACACACACACATCCACTCTTTTTTAGACTCTTTTCCCATATAGGCCATTACAGAGTATTGAGTAGAGTTCCATGTTGCTATACAGTAGGTCCTTATTAGTTATCTATTTTATATATAGTTGTTTGTATATGTCAATCCAAGTCTCCCAATTTATCTCTCTTCCCTCTCCCCCCTGGTAATCATAAGTTTGTTTTCTACGACTGTGACTCTATTTCTATTTTGTAAATAAGTTCATTGGTACCGCTTTTTTAGATTCCATATATATAAGTGATATATGATATCGATATTTGTCTTTCTCTGTCTCACTTCACTCAGTACAACAGTCTCTAGGTCCATCCATGTTGCTGCAAATGACATTTCATTCATTTTTATGGCCATCTTTCTCCTTTTCTTGATGTCCACATGTTCCAGTACCCCCAGGGCTCCATCCTCAGGCAGCTTCTCACCTCTGTCTACTCTCAGGCTGTAGGTGATAGGTAGGCTGTAGGTAAATACCATCTATGGACTGATGCTTCAGATGTTTTTATTTATTTTTTTATTGAGATAAAATTTATATAACATCAAATTAACCATTAATCGTTTCAAAGTGTACAATTCTATGGCATTTAGTATATTCACAGTATTGTGCAACCATCTCTTCTACCTAGTTCCCAAACATTTTCAGCACCCCAAGAGGAAGCCCCATACCTATTAAGCGTCATTACCTATTCCCTCCTTCCCAAAGGCCCTAGCAACCACTAGTCTACTTTCTTTCTCTATGGATCTACCTATTCTGGAAGTTTCATATAAATGATGATTCCCAGTTGTCTTATCTCTAGCCAGTAGCTCTCCCCTGCGTTCCTGACACCTATATACGACTGCCTACTTGACACCTTCCCTGGCTCTCTAATTGATATAACAAACTTTGTGTGTCCCAAAACATACTCTTGAGTTACTCCTTATCCTCTCCTGACTTTCCCCACCTCAGGATATAGCACCACCATTCGTTTAGTTCCTCACTCCAGAAAACTAGGCAGTACGCGATTCTTGTCTTCTGCCTTCATTTGTTTCTCCTCCTTACTCCTCTCTTTTTCTTATTCCTCTTCCCACCAGTTTTGTACAGCAAAGCAAGGAGGCTTTGGTGATGGCAAGAAGGAGGGAGCGATGAGACAAGCCCCTGATCTTGTTCGGCAGATCCTGTTGTATCTGGGAGAATCTGGTGCAGATTATCTAAAGAAGGAAAAGCAGGCAGTTTCTACATCAGAAGCTGCATGGGATAGCTGTGTGCTTGAAGGGGAGGGTCCGGCCACTGCAGTCAGGACTGGGGACAGGCACTGGTAGCAGTCATGGGGCAGCTCAGGGCTCCTCTCTGGGGAGGCGGTGGGGAGTCCCTGTTAGTCCAGCATCAGGAGGCTCTTTCTGCAAACCGTAAAGCTGTCTCTCCCCTCCCATCACTCCTCATTGGTGTCAGTGTCCAAATTCAGGTTCCTCTGATGGTCTCTGCCACTGTTCTCTGTTTAAGTGGGTATATTTTGGCTTTAGCATGTCATTCTTCATTCTGTCTGTTTCAAATGTGTTACCAGTAAATATAGATTAGGACCAGGCAAATTTTCTTTCTTTTGGAATTTCAAATCCAATATTTAAAATTGTTGTTTCTTCTTCACTTTAAGCCCCAAGTATGTCAGCACATGCTAACCAGCATGGAAGGAGGGAATCTTGCCTTATGTTGCTGGCATTTTTCTGTGATAGATGTGCAAAGATCTGTTAGCAATTAAGGATTGATTTCATTGTCCAAGAGATTTGGGGATGGAAAGTTTGGCACCACCGGATATTTTGGGCTCCAGGAAGTGGGACATGTGCATTATGCACATTTCTTTCTCTGCTGTGTAGTAGCTGCTTCTCTATCAGATGAGTTGGGCTTCCTGGAAAGAAAAGATTTGGGGGTATAGAATTGTATAGAGGGCCTAATGAGTGTAGAAGGACTTCGTGTACAGCATTTAAAATACTTCAAAAAGAATAGAAACTTATTTTGAAACTTAATATTTAGCAATATTATAAGTAAAGTGGGTTGATTTTTTTAAACCTAGAGTAGATTTTATTTAAAACTGAATATTTAACAGCTAATTGGGTAAGCCTAAAGGCTTAAACTTACACGTCTATGAATTTAGGCCTTGCGTTTTTGACACCTTGGATCCTATTCTCCTTCCTTTGCTATTTTTTAACGTACTGCAACAGATGAGGGGCTCTTAAACCATCTGTTACCCTTTCTTTTTTCTTTTTTTTAACCATATAGAGTCGCTCAAGGCAAGAAGACCCAGAGCCAGCAAGACTGAAACAAAAAGCAAAGGAGGTAAGCATGGCTTGAGATCATTGGGTTTGACATTTCAAGGCTTGCGCCTATTAATTTTTTATGCCCTGCTACTTGTATATCGTTAATAAAAATCTGACGAAAAACTTTTTAGGATGTATTTGTTGCTTTGGCTTTGATCTTAATGTTTGCAAACTAATACATTAATACATGTGAAGCCTTAAGGAGTTTTTCTAAGAGAATATTTCCATACATTATATTTTCATTTCCATTTTAGGTAGCTGAGCCTCTGTGGGGTTGTTGATGGCGGTGGCATTCGATTTTGGTTGGGAAATGTATCTCTTTGCCTGCTGTTAAATGTCACTTCCTAAGCGTGTGAAACCTTGTCATCAATATTTTACCTAAATTCACTTCTGTAAGATCTGCACTTCTAAGAGGTGTTGCCATTTCAAATTCTTCATTTTGGAAAGATATATGAAACTCCATTCAGTTATTTGTAATAGTAAAACTCATCCCAAATCATCTAATCACAGGGCTTGCAGTCTAGTTATCAAAATTTCGCTGAGGTTAGGCTGGAGATCATCTCAGTTGAATGTCATTATCTTTGCTCCCTTTAAGGTGCCTGTTCCCTAGTAGTGGCAGCTGTGACTGACTAATAGAGTTGCAGTAAACTTGGTTGTCTAGAAACATAAGTCATGCCAGCTAAAACATGTCGTTTTGTTACTTATATGTTATGTATATGTCCACAAGTGCAAAATGTAGTCATGGCATGACAAAATGTTCACCAAAAACTTCTAAAAAATATTTGAGATTTGAGAGTCTAATGAATAATTAGATCACATTTGAAATTTTACTTTGTAAAAATAAGTAGATATGAAACTTGAATGATTACTCATTAAAAAACGATTGCTCACCCGATTTTGAATACTTTGCTGTGACACATGGGTGAATAGGCTGTTGAAATGGCTCTTTCAGTTGTGTTTAACTCAAAAGTGACTGTGAAATTCTCTGAATATTTATGATTTATGCTGAGTGTCATACAACCTTCAATAGTTTTCAGATTTTTATCCTTGTAGGTAATGTTTGAAATGTCTATCATATTCTGATTTCTGTGTGGTTAATTATTCAGGTAGATGTTAAGTACCTTTTTCCTAGAGGAGAGGGAATGGAAAAAAGCACACTGTACAGGAAAGCAAAATTAATTCACTGTGGTGATCATTAAAATAACCACCAGTCAGAATGATCATTACAGAAATTTCTTTTACTATTGTTCCAAAAAAGATGAAATCGTTACAACTATGATTATTTTTTAGATCCACTAGAGGGAGTAATGCTGTACAGATTTGTACTTTTAATGAAAAAGATTTGTTTGTCATTGAGTTAGTAAATAAATTTGTGGTAATAGTATTACCGAAATTGAACAGCCGTGGTATTTTAAATCTTTCTTTTTATTTGTGAATGTTGCCGGGTGGTTGATTTAAACTTTAAACCAGCTTTTCGGTGACAGAGGGGAGTGCTCTATACTTTCACACATTTGTCCTACTTCTTTCTCTCCCTTCTAATGTAATTCCTTAATTTTCTAATTCTGCTTACTGTCCTGAGGCAATTTTGATAAGCAAATAAGCTTTAGCATTAAAAAAAAAAAGGAAGCTTTTGAAATTCTGACTTTCATTTTTTGAGAGATTGTGTGTTTGGTGTGGTAGCCCCACAATAAATGGGAATAAATGATGACAACTTCATTTCTACTGCAGCTTTCAAGAACGTGTCTCTGTTCTTGGACGTCCTGGTGGTCTCCCAGACCAGTGCTTTGGCTTGGCGGGTAAATGACACCCTCCCAAACAGGAGATTTCGTCTCAACTTCTGTCTTCCATGAAGTGATGATAATAAGAAGCTTCAAATTTAATGTGTTTCATTTTTCAAAACTTAAAGAATTTAAAGTAATTCATACACAGTGTTTTACAAATGTTAAGAAGTACTGAAGGGCTTGCAATGAAAAGCACAGCATTGGGCTCATCTTCTCTTCTGCTCATGTCACTCCTGAGAGCTATCACTTTATAAAATAAAATTTTTATTGGGGTAAAATTTACATACAGTGAAACGCATAGTTGAAAGTCTTCAAATAAATTGGTTTTGATTAATTGGTACAGTTGTGTGACTACCAGCAAACTCAAGATACAGGTCATTTCTGTCACTCTAGAAAATGCCCTCATGCCCCTTCTTGTCAAAATTAATTCACCATAGTGACTGTTAAAATGACTACTGATTAGAGTGATTGCTATAGAAATTTCTTTTTCTACTCTTTCCAAAAAGGTGAAATAGTTATAAATATGGTTATATTTTAAATCCACTAGAGGGAGTAATGAAGTCCAATTTATCAGTTTTTAAAAAATTTTATCCCTTATGCTTCTAATATCATTTCTAAGAAATCATTGCCTAACCAAGGTACTCATATTTACTCCTCTGCTTTTTTCTAAGAGTTTTATAGTTTCAATTTTTACATTTAGGTCTTGATGTATTCTGAGTTACATTTTGTGTATTGTGTGAGGTAAGTGTCCAAATACATCCTTTTGTGTGTGGCTATCCAGTTGTCCCAGCACCATTTGTTGAAAAGACTGTTCTTTCCCCCATTAAATTGTCTTGGTACCCTTGATGAAAATCAGTTGACTGTGAATGTAAAGGCTTATTTCTGGAGTCTCGGTTCTCTTCCATTGATCTAAATGTCCATCCTTATGCCAGTACTGCACTATGTTGATTTATGGTAGCTTTGTAGTAAGTTTTGAAATTGGGATGTATAAGTTCTCCAACTTTCTTTTTCCAGATTATTTTAGCTATTTTGTGTCATTTTTCATTTCCATATGAATTTTAGATCAGCTTGTCAATTTCTGCCAAAAAAAAAAAAAAAAAAGGCCTGCTGGGATTCTGATAGGGATTATATTGAGACAGATCAGTTGGCAGAAAATTGCCATGTTAACAATACTGAGTCTCCCAGTCCATGAAGATGTAACGTCTCTCCATTTGTTTAGATCGTCTTCTTTAATTTCTTTCAATAATGTTTTATACTTTCAGAGTATAAGTTTTACACTTCTTCTGTTAAATTTATTTCTAAATATTTTTCTTTTTGATACTATTATGAATGGAACTGCTGTCTTAATTTCATTTCAGATGTTCATTGCTAGCACATAGAAGTAAAATTGATTTTTGTTTGTTGATCATTTTTATTTTTTGTATGTTGATCTTCTATCCTGCAAACTTGCTATACTCACTTATTAGTTGTAGTCCTCTTTTTTTCTTTTTAAGTGGATTTCATAGGGTTTTCTATATACAAGATTATGTTGCCTGAGCATAAAGATAGTTTATTTCTTCCTTTTCAGTCTGGATGCCTTTTATTTCATTTTCTTGCCTTATTTCCCTGTCCAGAACCTCCGGTACAATGTTAAGAATAGACATCCTTGTCTTGTTCTCAATCTTAGGAGGAGAGCATTCAGTCTTTTGGTAGAAAAAAGTTTTAATTTTGATGAAGTGCATGTTATCAATTTTTTTCTTTTATTGTTAGTGCTTTTTGTGTTCTTAGAAATCTTTGCTTATATTTGTCCTGCACCCCAATTCCAGTGTTGTTTGGGAGTGTTTCCTGCACCAACAAGCAATGCTCCTACACCCACTGGTGTCCTACAGTCAACTCAGTTCTGACACTATCTACCTGGAGATAGGGTCAGAGTGCATAGGTTAAGAGCTCAGTCCCACAAGACCACCCTCCACTTGCAAGCCCACAACCAATTGCAAGCCCAGGTTGTTAACCTGTGCTTCTGACTGACCAAACCGCTACAGATTGGAGGTTCCCACAACCCTCTCCTTGGGTGTGATTAATTTGTTAGAGTGGCTCACAGAACTCAGGAAACCCATTTATTCACTAGACTGCTGGTTTGCTACAAAGGATATTAAAGGATATGAATCAACAGCCAGATGAAGAGATACACAGGGCGAGGTATTGAACAAAGGAGCTTTATCCTCCTGGAGTTTGGGCCTGCCAAGGTGGCGGATGGAAGTGTTCTGGTTCCCCAGCTTGGCAGCTCTCCAAACCCCATCCTTTCAGGTTTTAACGGAGGCCGCATTACATAGGCACGATTGATTAAATCCTTGGCCATTGGCGAGTGATTCAACCTCCAGCCCCTCTCACTTCCCGAGAGGTTAGGGGGATGGGACTGAAAGCTCCAACCCTCTAATCACATGGTTGGTTCTCCTGGCCGCCAGCCTCCATCCTTAGGTGCTTTCCAAAAGCACCTTGATAACATAAAGAGACACCTTTACCTCTCACTACAGGATATTCCAAGGGTTTTAGGAGCTCTGTGTCAGAAACGGGGTGAAGACCAAATATATATTTTTTATTATAAATCTATATCACAGTCTACTTAAGGTTATGAAGATTTTCTCCGATGTTCTCTATAGAAGTTTTGTGGTTTATCTTATAAGTTTATGTCTATGATCCATTTCAAATTAATTTTTGTGTGGTTGTTGATTTCTCCCTTTATTTTTGTCATTTTTGCTTCATGTATTTTGAAGCTCTGTTATTAGGTACATACACATTTAGGATAATTATAGCTTCCTGATGAATTGCTCCTCTATAATTATGAAATATTCCATTTTTTCTTTAGTAATACTCTTTGTCTGGAAGTCTGCTTTTCTGACGTTAAAAGTACTTCATTTACATTTAATGCAATTATTGGTGTGGTTTGAGTTTAAGTCTACTGTCTCGTGATTTGTTGTTTTCTTCTTTTGGCCTTCATTCCTTTGATCCTTTTATCCTGCCTTCTTTTGGATTAATTGAATGTTTTCAGATTTTATTTTATTTCTACTATTGACTTTTTAGTTACACCTATTTTTATTATATATTAGTGGCTGTTCTAAGGCTAACAATATGTATCTCTGATGTATTAAAACCTATTTAGAATTACATTGTACCATTGTTCACATCTACCACTTCTCATTTCACACCTTATACTTCCCACATCACAATTCATACTTCACACGTCACAAATTAAGTAACTTTAAAATTGAATCATTCCATTTATTCACTCTCCCACCTCATCCTTTATGCTATTGTTATATCTTTTATTTCTCTAAATCTTATAAGCCCCACCTTACAGTGCTATTATTTTACTTTAAACAGTCAGTTTTTAAAGTAAATATGGCAAGAGAAAAGTCTTGTATGTTTACAAAGTTATTTACCATTTCTAGTTTGCTTATTCTTTCCTATAGATTCAGGTTTTCATTGGGTATCACTTTCCTTTAGCCTGAAGAACTTCCTTTAGCATTTCTTGTATTAAAAGTCTAACGACAAATTCTTTTAGCTTTCATTTATCTGAAAATAGTTTTCATCTCATTTTTGGAGGGTATTTTCACTGAATATAGAATGCAGTGTTGACAGCATTTTTCTTCAACACTTTAGAGATGTAATTCCATTGTCAGCTGGCCTCCATTATTTCTTACGAGGCATCAGTGAACAGTGTTATATTTTCTCAATTATTTTCTGCTCCTCACCCCCTCCTTCTGGAACTTCAGTTGCATACATTGTTAGACCACTTGATATTATCTCAGAGTTCATTGAGACTTTGTTATTTGGAAAGCCTGAGTGTTGACCAAATCCCTCTAACTTGGGAGGATTCTAAACTCAAATTGTCTCCCTTGCAGTGGGTGAAAGCTGAAATCTCTACTCTTTCAGCTGCTGCTTTTCAGCAGGCTTCTTAGAGTTTCCCTGCACATTCACAGTTCAGGGTGAGCTAAGCATTTGAGGGGAGTTTATATGCAAATTTGGTGACTCCCCATTCTGTGGTCCTTTTTTTCCCACCTGGCTTTTTCCCTCTGAATTTTCAGCTTCTCTGGCTGCTTCAAACTCTAACACTTCAAGCCAACTCAGGCTTTCTGCTTCAGTTCTAGTTGCTCCACCCCATACAGACTAGGGAGTGCCTTTGGGGAAAATTAATAAGAACATTAATCTCACCCAGTACAATTCCCTTATTTCAAGGCTTGAATCCCCTCCTCTTTATGCCTGCTTCAGGTCACTTTCTAGTGCCTTCAAATAGTTTTTCAAACATTTTGTCCAGAGTTTATAATTATTATCTACAGAAGTGGTAGTCTGATACAATGTAGTCTTTCATAATTTAAACCACAATTTCACAGCAATCATGTTTAACCATTTCTAGTAAAAGGTCTTTTGCAGTTATTTCTGTACTTGAAATACTATGCTTATGTCTGAATGTTTCAACTTTAGAATTATCTAGTGGATTTTTGCTATGTTATATGAAATTTAACTTAATTTACGTCTTTCACCTCCATACCAATATAGTTCACTTGTACCAATATAGTTACATCACTGTTTTTAGTTATTTTAATTGTCACCTATGTAACTTTAGATAACCTTCTTAAACCTATAATTCTTATTCATCAACTCTGGACAGTATCTTAATTATCCACACAGTAAAAAGAGAATATTAGCACTTTTAACTTTCCTTCTCCCTCTTTTATGTTTTTTGCCTCCCCCCCCCCCACTTCTGTATGCTGTGCCTTCATTTTTGCATTGCCAAGCATAATGCCATTTAATTTCTATCACATAAACACAATTATGGTTTCTGTGACTTGCCTATGGCTTGATTCAACACTTATGAATGCAACAAATATTTATTGTGGACCTAGCATGAGCTAGCCCCTGTCCTTGGTGCTGGGGAAACAGCAATGAATACAATAGTAAAGAAAAATCCCTGCCCTTGTAGAACATGCTTTCTAGTGGGGGCGTTCGTGGTGAGGTGGAGACAGAAAATAAACAAGATAAAGAAGTAAAATGTTTAGTATGATCATTGTGTTTAGGAGAAAAATTAAGCTAGGAAAGGGTACAGGGAGTGTGTGTGTGTTTGTGTACATATGTGCACACACACCTGTGTGTTTTGTAATTTAGATAGAATGGTCAGAAAAGATCTCTCTAAAAGGTGATATTTGAGTGAAGTTCTGAAGGAGGTAAGGGAATAATCCGTGTGGATATCTGGGGAAAGAGTTCTAGGCAGTAAGTACATGTCCATTATAAAGAGTAAATATTGTTTGCCTTAGAGCTAAGAAGAAACTATGTTTCTGTGACAACATTCCTTCCCAGTGATTCCAGGAACCCCTCTTGTGCTATTCACAGAAGAATGTTCAAAAGAATTTGTTCTTGTACTCGACTAATTGCTCACAGTCACGTCATGTTTTCCTCTATGTTATATTTAGATTATACCTTTCTTGTGTATTTTCTCCACCCCCTTTGCTGGTTACCTTTCTTTATTCTCGGTGATAGAAGAAACATATTTTATTCATTATATTACTATAGTTTCCAGGTTATTTTCTCCATTACTTAGAATTCATTCAACTCTTTTTTCACATTCACTGACTTCTGCTCACATCTGCTCCAATTTTACCATATTTTGTTATGATTCTATGGTGCAGATGTTAGTTTTTCTTAGAGTTTTCTAGTTATCTTTTCTTTTTTGGCCTTGCATTCTGTGCATTTTTAATATTCTCAGTTATTATAAAGCCCAGTCATACTCTCTTATGGAATCCCCCCACATCTTTTCCTGGATACCTCCCTTCCAAAACCTGCTGTCTTCCTGCTCCAGGCAGGGCTGGTGGCATCTCTGGCTGCTATATAGCTGACATTCTGGTTCCTCCCTGCCCTCTCAGTTCCATGTCTTCTTCTCTATCAACCAGACCCCTGAATACAGGATTAACTCCTTAAGTGACTTCTTCAGAAGAGGTACATGGGAGGCAAACTCTCTGAGTGTTTGCATGTCTGAAAAGTGCTTTGTTCTGTCCTCAAACTTTATTGATAATTTGGCTGGGTATAGAATTCTAGATCTAAATATCCATCAGCAATTTGAAGGTCATGCTCTATTGTCCTCAAGTGTCTAGTGTTGTTGATGAGAAATCTAATGTGAGTCTGATTCTTTTTTTTTTTTAATAGCTAACTCTTTTTTCTTCTAGGAGTCTTTTCAAATCTTTCTTATTGGTATTCTGAAATTTCACAGTGATGTACTTATGTTGGGTCTTTTACATTTAGCTTGCTGAACCTTTGAGAGATCCTCTTACCTTAAAGGCTGATGTTATGTCCATATGCTCAAGGGCAGCATGAATGCATGCCTGCATTTTTTTTTTTATTTATTTTTTATTTTTTTTTTGCGGTACGCGGGCCTCTCACTGTTGTGGCCTCTCCCGTTGTGGAGCACAGGCTCCGGACGTGCAGGCTCAGCAGCCATGGCTCACGGGCCCAGCCACTCCGCGGCATGTGGGATCTTCCCGGACCGGGGCACGAACCCGTGTTCCCTGCATCAGCAGGCGGACTCTCAACCACTGCGCCACCAGGGAAGCCCCAACTGCTGTTTTTTTTACATTTGGATTTGAGTAGGCAGATGGCAGATCATTCAGAATCCAGACCCTTTAATTAATTTCCCTATTTCCAGCCCCACTGCTCACTCTGTGGTTGTCAAGCTTGACAATTCTGAGTCTAGAATCTCCTATGGCTAGTTTCCTACTCACAGCTACAGGCCTCCCATCTATGTTCAAATCACAGCTTTCTCTGCCCTACCTCCCCAGCTAACTCACATCGTCCATTCCTTTCAACCAAACCTTTGTGGAAATCTCTGGTCCACCAGTGATCCCTCTCGTATTCTCTGCATAGTGTGGGAATGAATCTTTTCTATTCTTCTACCATCATTTCCCTGGGGGCTCAGGAGGAAGAGTGTGTCAGGTGTCTTCCATTTACCACCCCTTCCCTTCTACTCCTCACCCTCTTCTACCCTGACTTTTGTTCCAGGTGGCTGACCTGTAGAGTTACATTAACCACCTTCCCTGCCCTCTGTGTCTGGTTAGATCCAGCCAATGGGGAGCCCAGCAGAAGATCAGAGGGAGGAAAGGGTGAGGCCATGGTATTTATTCCTTCAGCTCCCTCCCTGTGAGGTTGCCTTGGGCTGGCTGAGCCCCCTACTAACAGCCACAGCTTTTACCAGGTGGCCCTCTTCACATAGGCCTCTGGCTCCAGACTGTAGTAGCCTTACTTCTTCAGGCAGGTGTGGCAAAGGACCCTGGTCTTTCTGGCCCTAGGGCACCACCTATCGTTTATGGGTTTTCCTACACCCCGCCCACATCTTCGTAAATAATCTCTTTATTAAACTCTTGATTGATCCCATTTAAGTATTGTTTTATTTCCAGATGGGACTGAGATACAAAGAGAACAAAAATCATATCTGCCTGGTCCACTATATTGGGTCAGGGAATCTTAGATAGTTTTAAAAGCACATAACTTTTTTATGTAGACTGTTTTTATTTATTTATTGCAACCTAATGAAGACTTTTAGGTCCTAATCCTCTGTTACCATTCTGCTTCACTGTTTGTTAGGGATCCTGGAATTTTCCTATAATTTCACAATATTTATTGGTCATAGAGTCCTTTAGAGAGCAGAGTTCTCAGTATGAGATGCCATAACTAGCACTGAATTGGACTGAATTATGCAGGCGTACCCTTGAGTCTGTTTATGTCCTTGAAGGTTTTTAGCTTACAATGCAGGAACCTGCCTCTGGGTAGCGATGCCTTGTTACTGACCACTGACCAAGCAAGAAGGGTCTTCTCAGATGAATAGTGACAAACCCAACTCTTGAATTGTGTTTGTTTCAGCCACAAGGAGCTCAGGAATCATTTGTGGGCACATCTGCCTCTTCCTCCAGACTGATGTCCCTAATGGCAGGGCCCATTTCCTCATTAAGTTTGTGTTGCCAACAGCCAGTCCAGAGGCTGCCCATAGCAGGAGTGAGAACATTATTTGTAGAATGTAGGAAGCTGTCCTTGGAGAGCTATAAAACCATAGCCCCAGTTGAACATCTCTTCTACTCACCCCGTCCAGTTTTGCTCCATAAATAAATGACTAGGGGGCTGTGAAACCTCTATGAAAGGGTATTCATCTTAGTCCATAGACCCCCGTGTAAAAGAAACGAAGCTTCCTTTTATTCCCTTTAAATCAAAATAAATTGAATTCTGAATTCCCACGTGGCTGGGTTAGGGAAATTTGATTCCATTCATCCTGGGGAGTGGGAATAAAGTGTCCTCCTTCCCAGGATCTGGGAAGCTTCCTTGGCACCTGGACAATGGGGAAGAGACTCATTTTCAGTCTCTCAGTCACCCCAGTGGCCTCATTTCCAAGCTCCCTTGAAGGCAGGTAGCTCTGCAGCTTCTATCATGAGCTTGGTCCTGGGAGCATGGCCAAAGCTGGTAGCCTGGGGTTCAACTTCCAGCCTCTGGGGTACACTGAGCTGGTACCTCCCAATGCGGCCTAGCTTTTCCCACTGCTATGGCACCTGCTGACTCAGTCCCTCCCCAGGTGGGCAACTTGTGCTCTGTTTGTGCCCTGCTCCATCCCCCAGATTTAGCCTTTGCCCCTCTTGCTTCTTTTCCCTACTCATGGTCTCCTCAAGGAACTCAGGCTTCTGGAAAACCGAAGCCAGAGAGGTTACTTGCCTGTAAGAAACTTACGGTTATCCTTTAGGACAAAGTGTAAGTTCATTTCTCAGTGGACTTCCCCACCACCCGCCTGGGCAGGACTGGTGATTGGCCAGGATGCTCTCACCAGTCTGTTGTTAAATGTTTTGGACTCACCCCTGCATCTGGGCATTTGTGTTGGAGTGTTTGCCTCTTCCCCCTCTGCAAGCCTGGACTCCTGACTCATAGCCTAGTTGTGATGAAATTAGTGGCAAATGAGTGGTTACTAATACATGTTCATTCTTTCCTTTTCCCTTCCTGTTCATGATTTTAATTTTTTTCCCTACTGCATTGCAAATTCCTTGTTATGACCCTGTTTGTAGTTCATATCCCTGGCAAGTAGCAAGTAATCAATGTTTGTGGAATCCAACCTGCTTCCTTACCTGGATGCTTGGTCTAAGTCTCCACCACTTTTAAGCTGCCATTTTGTCCTCAATGAGGAACGATCTTCCTCCACTTTGGGTTCTCTGCTTAAAGAAAGGAAAAGAAAAACTTAGGGGGCTGGATCCTTCCTCAGTGGTGGTTTGGGCTGTCACTGTGCCGCCGGGTGGTGTGGAGGTTAAGCCCCTTCTTCCTTCTGCAGAGGATTTCTCCAGGGCCCCCGTGAGTCATCTCCTTAACTGACTGCTTGCTCAAGGAAGCTCACATGCTTTTCTCAACCTCTTCTGAACTGTTAGGGGGGCAAATCTGCTAAATTAGAAATGATGATAATTTGGAAGTTCTGAAATTAGTAAAATATAGCCAATGACTTTTTTTTTTTTTTTTTCCGGTACGCGGGCCTCTCCCTGCTGTGGCCTCTCCCGCCGCGGAGCACACGCTCCAGACGCGCAGGCTCTGCGGCCATGGCCCACGGGCCCAGCCGCTCCGCGGCATGTGGGATCCTCCCGGACCAGGGCACGAGCCCACGTCCCCTGCATCGGCAGGCGGACTCTCAACCACTGCGCCACCAGAGAAGCCCGCCAATGACTTTTAAAATGACTTTTTCCGATAAAATAATACAAAAATAGTATAATTCATTATGGAAAACTTGAAAATACAGATGTGTATGTTTATATGCATGCACTGTAGTTTCTGCCCACTCAGCATCTTCACCTGAATGTCTGATATGAATCGGTCTGAACCACCCTGTATCCTATGCCTTCTGCAGGCTTGCCCAGCTCAGGACTCTTATTTTTCCAGTTGCTCAGTCATGCTGCAGTCCACTCTTTCTCACCCACACATCTAATCCATTAGCAAGTTCTGTTGGTTCTTTCTTCAAAATCCACTTAAATCCGGGCACTTTTCACAGAACCTCCCCATGCCCCCAACTCTCCTCTTTCAAACCACAGCTCTTGTCTGGATCATCAAAGAGCCCCAGAGCTGTCTCCCCTTTATGGCCTGGACCCCCCACAGTCTATTCTCTGAAAGCAGCCAGAGGATGCCTGTTTCTAGCATCAGGGAGCTGCAGGGCTTGATTTACCCTCCTGCCACAACTAGAAAACCCATCAAAATATATGAAACAATTGTTTTACATGCATAAACTCATACTGAATTTGTACATATGCATGGATCTGATTATGTACTTTCTATTCTCTTCCACTTGTCTGTGTAATCCTCCACCCTAAAATACTTTTAATTATTGAAACTATATCATACATGTCAATATTTGGTATGGTAAGTCTCACCCTATTACCCTTTGCAAAATGTTCTTGGCTGAATCAGGTGTGTCTTTTCCCAAGTAAATTCTGTAAGAATTGTATTGGAATTGTTTTGTATTTGGAGATTTATCTGAGGATTAATGGATTTCTTCCAATATTAAATCTACTTGTTTGAGTATACAGAAAGTGTTACACAGCCTTGATTACTGTAGCTATATAATGTCTTGAAATTGAGTAGACTGATTCATCCCACTATATTCTTGTGTTTAGAATTGTTTCAGCTATTCTGGTTTCTTTACCTTTCCATATAAATTTTTGGATAATCTTGTATATATCTACAAAATTTAGTTCTCAGTGAGACTTTATGGTTTTTCTCACATAACTCCAGCACAATTGCTGTTGAGTATATACCAGATATTTTATTTTGTTTATTGTTGCTGTGAATAGGATTATTTTGATACCATAGTTTAAGTGAATATTGTTATTGCTTTTTGTATATTTATTTTATAACAGACCACTCTGCAAATTTTTTATCAGTTCTAAAAGTTCTTTTCCCTCTATGGTTTCAATTATTTTAAATATGTTAAAGTTTGTTTCACAGCCTATGATATGGTCTGTCTTGGTATATGATCCATAGATACTTGAAAAGAATGTGTATTTTCCTGTTGTTGGTGGAATTAGACTCTGTTGATTAGACTCTGTTGATTGATGGTATTGTTGGCTGTATCCTTACTGATTCTCTGTCTAGTTTCTCTATTAATTGTTGAGAGAAAGGTGTTGAGGTCTCCAACTGTAATTGTGAATTTGTCTATTTCTCCTTCTGTTTCTATCAGTTTTTGCCTTATATATTCTGTAGCTTTCTTGTGTAGTGCATACACAATCAAGATTGCTGTGTATTCTAGATGGGTTGACCCTTTTATCATTATATAATGAATCTCTCTGTCTCTGGTAGTTTTCTTTGTTCTGAAGCCTACTTTATCTGATATGAATATATCCACTCCTATTTTCTTCTGAGCAATGTTTTGCATGGTATAGCTTTTTCCATCCTTTTACTTTCAACCTACCTGCCTCACTGCTATAGACAATATTTGTGCCCCCCCCCCATTCATGTATTATAATCTAATCCACAGTGTGTTGGTATTTGGAGGTGGAGCCCTTGGAAGGTGAGTAGGTCATCATGGCTCTGCCTCATGAATGAGATTAGTGTCTTTATAAAAGAGACCCCAGAGAGGTCCCTTGCCCATTTCACCAGACACCAAATCTATCATGCCTTGATCTTGGACTGCCCAGCCTCCAGAACTGTAAGAAATAAATATTTGTTGTTTATAAGCCACCCCATCTATGGTATTTTGTTATAGCAGCCCAAATGAACTAAGACAATTATTATGTTTGAAGTGAGTTTCTAATAGCATATATAGTTGGGTCATCTTTTTAAAAATTTATTTAAGTATATTACACATGTACAATATAGTGATTAGTTGGATCATCTTTATCAGTCTACCCTAACAATCTCTGTCTTTTAATTGGTATATTTAGGCCATTTACAGTAAATGTAATTATTGATATACAGTTGACCCTTGGACAACCTGAGGGTTGGGGTGCTGACCCTCCACACAGTTGAAAATCCACATGTAACTTACAGTTGGCCCTCTGTATTTGCAGTTCTCTGTTTGCGGCGCTCTGCATGCATGGATTCAACCAACACAGATGGTGTAGTACAACAGTATATACTACTGAAAAAAATCCATGTATAAGTGGACCTATGCAATACAAACCCATATTGTTCAAGGGTCAACTGTATTAGGGATTAAGTCTATTTAATTAATTAATTAATTAATTTATTTATTTACAGCTTTATTAGAGTATAATTGCCTTACAATGTTTTGTTAGTTTCTGATGTATAACAAAGTGAATCAGCTATATGTATACATATATCCCCATATCCCCTCCCTCTTGAGCCTCCCTCCCACCCTTCCTATCCCACCCCTGTAGGTGGTCACAAAACACTGAGCTGACCTCCCTGTGCTATGCAGCTGCTTCCCACTAGCTATCTATTTTACATTTGGTAGTGTATATATGTCAGTGCTACTCTCTCACTTCGTCCCAGCTTCTCCTTTCCCCCTCCATGTCCTCAAGTCCATTCTCTACATCTGCGTCTTTATTCCTGTCCTGCCCCTAGGTTCATCAGAACCATTTTTTTTTCTTAGATTCTGACTTACTTCACTCTGTATGACAGACTCTAGGTTCATCCACCTCATTACAACTAACTCAATTTCCTTTATTTTTATGACTAATATTCCATTGTATATATGTGCCACATCTTCTTTATCCATTCATCTGTTGATGGACACTTAGGTTGATTCCATGTCCTGGCTATTGTAGATAGTGCTGCAATGAACATTGTGGTACATGTCTCTTTTTGAAATATGGTTCTCTCAGGGTATATGCCCAGTCGTGGGATTGCTGTGTCATATGGTAGTTTTATTTTTAGTCTTTTAAGGAACCTCCATACTTTTCTCCATGGTGGCTATATGAATTTACATTCTCACCAACAGTGCAAGAGGATTCCCTTTTCTCCACACCCTCTCCAGCATTTACTGTTTGTAGATTTTCTGATGATGGCCATTGTGATTGGTGTGAGTTGATACCTCATTGTGGTTTTGATTTGCATTTCTCTAATGATTAGTGATGTTGAGCATCCTTTTATGTGTTTGTTGGCAGTCTGTATATCTTCTTTGGAGAAATGTCTATTTAGGTATTCTGCCCATTTTTGGGTTGGATTGTTTGTTTTTTTGATATTGAGCTGCATGAGCTACTTGTATATTTTGGAGATTAATTCTTTGTCAGTTGCTTCGTTTGCAAATATTTTCTCCCATTCTGAGAGTTGTCTTTTCGTCTTGTTTATGGTTTCCTTTGCTGTGCAACAGCTTTTAAGTTTCATTAGGCCCCATTTGTTTATTTTTGTTTTTATTTCCATTTCTCTAGGAGGTGGGTCAAAAAGGATCTTGCTGTGATTTATGTCATAGAGTGTTCTGCCTATGTTTTCCTCTAAGAGGAAAATATATAGTTTCTGGCCTTACATTTAGGTCTTTAATCCATTTTGAGTTCATTTTTGTGTATGGTGTTAGGAAGTGTTCTAATTTCATTCTTTTACATATAACTGTCCAGTTTTCCCAGCACCACTTATTGAAGAGGCTGTCTTTTCTCCATCGTATATTCTTGCCTCCTTTGTCTAAGATAAGGTGACCATATGTGTGTGGGTTTATCTCTAGGCTTTCTGTCCTGTTCCATTGATCCATATTTCTGTTTTTGTGCCAGTACCATATTGTCTTGACTCCTGTAGCTTTGTAGTATAGTCTGAAGTCAGGGAGTCTGATTCCTCCAGCTCCATTTTTCTTTCTCAAGGTTGCTTTGGCTATTTGGGGTCTTTTGTGCTTCCATACAGATTGTAAAAATTTTTTGTTCTAGTTCGCTGAAAAATGGCATTGATAGTTTGATAGGGATTGCACTGAATCTTTAGATTGCTTCGGGTAGTATAGTCATTTTCACAATGTTGATTCTTCCAATCCAAGAGCATGGTATATCTCTTCATCAATTTGTATCGTCTTTACTTTCTTTCATCAGTGTCTTACAGTTTTCTGCATACAGGTCTTTTGTCTCCTTAGGTAGGTTTATTCCTAGTTATTTTATTCTTTTTGTTGCAGAGGTGAATGGGAGTGTTTCCTTAGTTCCTCTTTCAGATTTTTCATCGTTAGTGTATAGGAATGCAAGAGATTTCTGTGCATTAATATTGTATCCTGCTACTTTACCAAATTCATTGATTAGCTCTAGTAGTTTTCTGGTAGCATCTTTAGGATTCTCTATGTATAATATCATGTCATCTGCAAACAGTGACAGCTTTACTTCTTCTTTTCTAATTTGGATTCCTTTTATTTCTTTTTCTTCTCTGATTGCCGTGGCTAGAACTTCCAAAACTATGTTGAATAATAGTGGCGAGAGTGGACGTCCTTGTCTTGTTCTTGATGTTAGAGGAAATGTTTCAGTTTTTCACCTTTGAGAATGATGTTGACTGTGGGTTTGTCATATGTGGCCTTTATTATGTTGAGGTAGTTCCCTCTATACCCACTTTCTGGAGAGTTTTTATCATAAATGGGTGTTGAATTTTGTCAAAAGCTTTCTCTGCATCTATTGAGATTATCATATGGTTTTTTATCCTTCAATTTGTTAATATGGTGTATCACATTCATTTATTTGCATATATTGAAGAATACTTGCATTCCTGGGATAAACCCCACTTGATCATGGTGTATGATCCTTTTAATATGCTGCTGGATTCTGTTTGCTAGTATTTTGTTGAGGATTTTGGCCTCTATGTTTATCAGTGATATTGGCCTGTAGTTTTCTTTTTTTGTGAAATCTTTGTCTGGTTTTGGTACTAGGGTGATGGTGGCCTCACAGAATGAGTTTTGGAGCGTTCCTCCTTCTGCTATATTTTGGAAGACTTTGAGAAGGACAGGTGTTAGCTCTTCTCTAAATGTTTTATAGAATTCACCTGTGAAGCCATCTGGTCCTAGACTTTTGTTTGTTGGAAGATCTTTAATCACAGTTTCAATTTCAGTGCTTGTGATTGATCTGTCCATATTTTCTACTTCTTCTTGGTTCAGTCTTGGAAGGCTGTACTTTTCTAAGAATTTGTCCATTTCTTCCACGTTGTCCATTTTATTGGCATATAGTTGCTTGTAGTTGTCTCTCATGATCCTTTGTATTTCTGCAGTGTCAGTTGTTACTTCTCCTTTCTCCTTTCTAATTCTGTTGATTTGAGTCTTCTCCCCTTTTTTTCTTAACTTACCAATCAAGAATGATTTATCAATTTTGTTTATCTTCTCAAAGAACCACGTTTTAGTTTTATTGATCCTTGTTATTGTTTCCTTCATTTCTTTTTCATTTATTTCTGATCTGATGTTTATGATTTCTTTCCTTCTGCTAACTTTGGGGTTTTTTTGTTCATCTGTCTCTAATTGATTTAAGTGTAAGGTCAGGTTGTTTATTTGAGATTTTTCTTGTTTCTTGAGGTAGGATTGTATTGCTGTAAACTTCCCTCTTAGAACTGCTTTTGCTGCATCCCATAGGTTTTGGGTCGTTTTGTTTTCATTGTCATTTTTTTCCACGTATTTTTTGATTTCCTGTTTGATTTCTTCAGTGATCTCTTGGTTACTTAGTAGCATATTGTTTAGCCTCCATGTGTTTGTATTTTTTACGTTTTTTTCCCTGTAATTGATATCTGGTCTCATATGTTGTGGTTGGAAAAGATGCTTGATGGGATTCCAATTTTCTTAAATTTACCAAGGCTTGATTTGTAATCCAAGATATGATCTAGCCTGGAGAATGTTCCATGTGCACTTGAGAAGAAACTGTATTCTGTTGTATTTGGATGGAATGTCCTATAAATATCAATTCAGTCCGTCTGGTCTAATATGTCATTTAAAGCTTGTGTTTCCTTATTTATTTTCATTTTGGATGATCTGTCCATTGGTGTAAGTGGGGTGTTAAAGTCCCCCCACTATTATTGTGTTACTGTCGATTTCCCCTTTTATGGCTGTTAGCATTTGCCTTGTGTATTGAAGTGCTCCTATGTTGGGTGCATAAATATTTACAATTTTTATATCTTCTTCTTGGATTGATCCCTTGATCATTATGTAGTGTCCTTCTTTGTGTCTTGTAACATTCTTTATTTTAAAGTCTATTTTATCTGATATGAGTATTGATACTCCAGCTTTCTTCTGATTTCCAATTTGCATGGAATATCTTTTTTCATTCCCTCACTTTCAGTCTGTATGTGGCCCTAGGTCTGAAGTGGGTGTCTTGTAGACAGCATATATACGGGTCTTGTTTTTGTGTCCATTCGGCCAGTCTGTGTCTTTTTGTTTGAGCATTTACCCATTTACATTTAAGGTAATTATCAATATGTATGTTCCTATTACCACTTTCTTAATTGTTTTTTTTGTTTTTATAGATCTTTTCCTTCTCTTGTGGTTCCTGCCTAGAGAAGTTCCTTTAGCATGTGTTGTAGAGCTGGTTTGGTGGTGCTGAACTCTCTCAGCTTTTGCTTGTCTGTAAAGGTTTTAATTTCTCCATCGAATCAGAATGAGATCCTTGCTGGGTAGAGTAATCTTGGTTGTAGGTTTTTCTCCTTCATCACTTTAAATATGTCCTGCCAGTCCCTTCTGGTTTGCAGAGTTTCTGCTGTAAGATCAGCTGTTAACATGCAGGGATTCCCTTGTATGTTATTTGTTGCTTTTCCCTCGCTGTTTTTAATATTTTTCCTTTGTATTTAATTTTTGATAGTTTGATTAATATGTGTCTTGGCGTGTTTCTCCTTGGATTTATCCTATATGGGACTCTTCGCACTTCCTGGACTTGATTTACTATTTCCTTTCCTGTGTTAAGGAATCTTTTGACGATAATCTCTTCAAATATTTTCTCAGACCCTTTATTCTTCTCTTCTTCTTTTTGGACCCCTATAATTCGAATGTTGGTGCATTTAATGTTGTCCCAGAGGTCTCTGAGACTGTTCTCAATAATTTTCATTCTTTTTTCTTTATTCTGCTCTGCAACAGTTTTTTCCACTATTCTATCTTCCAGTTCACTTATCCATTCTTCTGCCTCAGTTATTCTGCTATTGATTCCTTCTAGAGTATTTTTAATTTCATTTATTGTGCTGTTCATCATTTTTTGTTTGCTCTTTAATTCTTCTGGTTCCTTGTTAAACGTTTCTTGTACTTTCTCCACTCTATTTCTGAGATTTTAGATGATCTTTACTATAATTACTCTGAGTTCTTTTTCAGGTAAACTTCCTATTTCCCCTTCATCTGTTTGGTCTGGTGGGTTTTTACCTTGCTCCTTCATCTGCTACATATTTCTCTGTCTTCTCATTTTGTTTAACTTACTGTGTTTGGGGTCTTCTTTTCACAGGCTGAAGTTTCATAGTTCCTTTTATTTCTGGTGTTTGCCCCCACTGGGCGAGGTTGGTTCAGTGGCTTGTGTAGGCTTCCTGGTGGGGGGGACTGGCGCCTGTGTTCTGGTGGGTGGGGCTGGATCTTGTCCCACTGCTGGGCAGGGCCACGTCTGGTGGTGTGTTTTGGGGGTGTTTGTGAACTTAGTATGACTTTAGGCAGCCTCTCTGCTAATGGGTGGGGTTGTGTTCTTGTCTTGCTAGTTGTTTGTCATGGGGCATCCAGCACTGGAGCTTGCTGGCCGTTGGGTGGAGCTGGGTCTTAGTGTTGCGATGGAGATCTCTGGGAGAGCTCTCGCCAATTAATATTACATGGGGCCGGGAGGTCTCTGGTGGTCCAGTGTCCTGGACTTGGCTCTCCCACCTCGGATGCTCAGGCCCAACACCCGCCTGGAGCACCAAGACCCTGCCAGCTGCACAGCACAGAAGAAAAGGAAGGAAAGAAAAAAAAACAAACAGACAGAACCCCAAAACAAATGGTAAAAGCAAAACTAAACAGACAAAAATCACATAGGAAACATACACACACACACTCATAAAAAGGAAAAAAATAATAAAGGAAGAGAGCAACCAAACCAATAAACAAACCCACCAATGAAAACAAGCACTATAAACTAAACTAAGGTAAACATAAAACCAAAAACAAATCAAATGCAGAAAGAAAACCCCAAGTCTATTATTCCTTCCAAAGTCCACCACCTCAGTTTTGGGAATATTCATTGTCTATTCAGGTATTCCACAGATGCAGGGTTTATCAAGCCAATTGTGGGGATTTAATCTGCTGCTCCTGAGGCTGCACAGAGAAATTTCCCTGTCTCTTCTTTATTCGCACAGTTCCTGGGTTTCAGCTTTGGTTCTGGCCCCGCCGCTGCATGTAGGCCACTCTCAGTTGTCTGTTCCATGCCCAGACAGGAGGGGGTTAAAGCAGCGGCTGATTAGGACTCTCTTGCTTACTCAGGCTGGGGAGAGGGAGGGGTACGGTAGTCATAATTGGAATGAGGGGCTTGCCTGCGGTGGCAGAGGCCAGCGTGACGTTGCAATAGCCTGAGACATGCCATGTGTTTTCCCAGGGAAGTTGGCCCTGGATCACGGGACCCTGGCAGTGGCGTCCTGCACAGGCTCCCAGGGGGGTGTGCGTAGTGACCTGTGCTTGCACACAGGATTCTTGGTGGCAGCGGCAGCAGCAGTAGCAGTGTACCCGCCTCTGTGGTCCGAGATGATAGCTTCTGCTCGTGCCCGTCTCTGGAGCTTGCTTAGGCGGGGCTGTGCCGCCTGTGGGCACATGGAGCAGAAAGTCCCGCTCCTCGCGCATCCTGAAACAGTCGTCTCTTGCCTCTCCAGCAGGTCCAGACTTTTTCCTGCACTCCCTCCTGGCTAGCTGTGGAACACTAGCCCCCTTCAGGCTGTCTTCATGCATCCAGCCCCAGTCCTCTCCCTGGGGTCTGACCTCCGAAGCCCAAGCCTCAGCTCCCAGCCACCACCCACCCCAGTGGGTGAGCAGACAAGCGTCTCAGGCCGGTGAGTGCTGGTTGGCACCGATCTTCTGTGTGGAAATCTCTCCACTTTGCCCTCTGCACCCCTGTTGTTGCATTCTCCTCTGTGGCTCTGAAGCTTCCCTCCCCCATCCCCACCAGTGAAGGGGCTTCCTAGTGTATGGAGACTTTTCCTCCTTCACAGCTCCCTCCCAGAGGCACAGGTCCCGTCCCTGTTCTTTGTCTCTGTTTTTTCTTTTGCCCTACCCAGGTACATGGGGATTTTCTTGCCTTTTGGGAAGTCTGAGGTTTTCTGCCAGCATTCAGTAGGTGTTCTGTAGGAGTTGTTCCACATGTAGATGTATTTTTGATGTATTTGTGGGGAGGAAGGTGATCTCTACATCTTATTCCTCTGCCATCTTTTTTTTTTTTAACATCTGTATTGCAGTATAATTGCTTTACAATGGTGTGTTAGTTTCTGCTTTATAATAAACTGAATTAGTTATACATATACATATGTTCCCATGTCTCTTCCCTCTTGCGTCTCCCTCCCTCAAACCCTCCCTATCCCACCCCTCTAGGTGGTCACAAAGCACCAAGCTGATCTCCCTGTGCTATGTGGCTGCTTCCCACTAGCTATCTGTTTTACGTTTGGTAGTGTACATATGTCCATGCCACTCTCTCACTTTGTCACAGCTTCCCTTTCCCCTTCCCCATATCCTTAAGTCCATTCTCTAGTAGGTCTGTGTCTTTATTCCTGTCTTACCCCTAGGTTCTTCATGATATATATATATTTTTAATTCCATATATATGTGTTAGCATACGGTATTTGTCTTTCTCTTTCTGACTTACTTCACTCTGTATGACAGACTCTAGGTCCATCCACCTCATTACAAATAGCTCAATTTCGTTTCTTTCTATGACTGAGTAATATTCCATTGCATATATGTGCCACATCTTCTTTATCCATTCATCTGATGATGGACACTTAGGTTGTTTCCACCTCTGGGCTATTGTATATAGAGCTGCAATGAACATTTTGGTACATGACTCTTTTTGAATTATGATTTTCTCAGGGTATATGCCCAATAGTGGGATTGCTGGGTCATATGGTAGTTGTAGTTTTTTAAGGAACCTCCATACTGTTCTCCATAGTGGCTGTACCAATTCACATTTCCACCAGCAGTGCAAGAAGGTTCCCTTTTCTCCACACCCTCTCCAGTATTTATTGTTTCTAGATTTTTTGATGATGGCCATTCTGACTGGTTTGAGATATCTCATTGTAGTTCTGATTTGCATTTCTCTAATGATTAATGATGTTGAGCATTCTTTCATGTGTTTGTTGGCAGTCTGTATATCTTCTTTGGAGAAACGTCTATTTAGGTCTTCAGCCCATTTTTGGATTCGGTTGTTTGTTTTTTCGTTATTGAGCTGCATGAGCTGCTTGTAAATTTTGGAGATTAATCCTTTGTCAATTGCTTCATTTGCAAATATTTTCTCCCATTCTGAGGGTTGTCTTTTGGTCTTGTTTATGGTTTCCTTTGCTGTGCAACAGCTTTGAAGTTTCATTAGGTCCCATTTGTTTATTTTTGTTTTTATTTCCATTTCTCTAGGAGGTGGGTCAAAAAGGGTCTTGCTGTGATTTATGTCATAGAGTGTTCTGCCTATGTTTTTCTCTAAGAGTTTGATAGTTTCTGGCCTTACATTTAGGTCTTTAATCCATTTTGAGTTCATTTTTGTGTATGGTGTTAGGGAGTGTTCTAATCTCATACTTTTACATGTACCTGTCCAGTTTTCCCAGCACCACTTATTGAAGAGGCTGTCCTTTCTCCACTGTATATTCCTGCCTCCTTTATCAAAGATAAGGTGACCATATGTGTGGGGGTTTATCTCTGGGCTTTCCATCCTGTTCCATTGATCTACATTTCTGTTTTTGTGCCAGTACCACACTGTCTTGATTACTGTAGCTTTGTAGTATAGTCTGAAGTCAGGGAGCCTGATTCCTCCAGCTCCGTTTTTCATTCTTAAGATTCCTTTGGCTATTCGGGGTCTTTTGTGTTTCCATACAAATTGTGAAATTTTTTGTTCTAGGTCTGTGAAAAATGCCAGTGGTAGTTCGATAGGGATTGCATTGAATCTGTAGATTGCTTTGGGTAGTAGAGTCATTTTCACAATGTTGATTCTTCCAATCCAAGAACATGGTATATCTCTTCATCAGTTTGTATCATCTTTAATTTCTTTCATCAGTGTCTTATAATTTTCTGCATACAGGTCTTTTGTCTCCTTAGGTAGGTTTATTCCTAGATATTTTATTCTTTTTGTCACAATGGTAAATGGGAGTGTTTTCTTGATCTCACTTTCAGATTTTTCATCATTAGTGTGTAGGAATGCCAGAGGTTTCTGTGCATTAAATTTGTATCCTGCTACTTTACCAAATTCATTGATTAGCTCTAGTAGTTTTCTGGTAGCATCTTTAGGATTCTCTATGTATAGTATCATGGCATCTGCAAACAGTGACAGCTTTACTTCTTCTTTTCCAATTTGGATTCCTTTTATTTTCTTTTCTTCACTGATTGCTGTGGCTAAAACTTCCAAAACTATGTTGAATCAGAGCGATGAGAGTGGGCAACCTTATCTTATTCCTGATCTTAGTGGAAATGCTTTCAGTTTTTCACCATTCAGGACGATGTTGGCTGTGGGTTTGTCATATATGGCCTTTATTATGTTGAGGAAAGTTCCCTCTATGCCTACTTTCTGCAGGGTTTTTATCATAAATGGGTGTTGAATTTTGTTGAAAGCTTTCTCTGCATCTATTGAGATGATCATATGGTTTTCCTCCTTCAGTTTGTTAATATGGTGTATCACATTGATTGGTTTGCATATATTGAAGAATCCTTGCATTCCTGGAATAAACCCCACTTGATCATGGTGTATGATCCTTTTAATGTGCCGTTGGATTCTGTTTGCTAGTATTTTGTTGAGGATTTTTGCATCTATGTTCAGCAGTGATATTGGCCTGTAGTTTTCTTTCTTTTTGACATCCTTGTCTGGTTTTGGTATCAAGGTGATGGTGGCCTTGTAGAATGAGTTTGGGAGTGTTCCTCCCTCTGCTATATTTTGGAAGAGTTTGAGAAGGACAGGTGTTAGCTCTTCTGTAAAATTTTGATAGAATCGCCTGTGAAGCCATCTGGTCCTGGGCTTTTGTTTGTTGGAAGATTTTTAATCACAGTTTCAATATCAGTGCTTGTGATTTGTCTGTTCATATTTTCTATTTCTTCCTGATTCAGTCTTGGCAGGTTGTGCATTTCTAAGAATTTGTCCATTTCTTCCAGGTTGTCCATTTTAATGGCATAGAGTTGCTTGTAGTAGTCTCTTAGGATGCTTTGTATTTCTGTGGTGTCTGTTGTAACTTCTCCTTTTTCATTTCTAATATTATTGATTTGAGTCCTCTCTCTCTTTTTCTTGATGAGTCTGGCTAAAGGTTTATCAATTTTGTTTATCTTCTCAAAGAACCACCTTTTAGTTTTATTGATCTTTGCTATTGTTTTCTTTGTTTCTATTTCATTTATTTCTGCTCTGATCATTATGATTTCTTTCCTTCTGCTAACTTTGGGTTTTGTTTGTTCTTCTTTCTCTAGTTCCTTTATGTGTAAGGTTAGATTGTTTATTTGAGATTTTTCTTGTTTCTTGAGGTAGGATTGTATTGCTATAAACTTCCCTCTTAGAACTGCTTTTGCTGCATCCCATAGGTTTTGGGTCGTCGTGTCTCCATTGTCATTTGTTTCTAGGTATTTTTTGATTTCCTCTTTGATTTCTTCAGTGATCACTTCGTTATTAAGTAGTGTATTGTTTAGCCTCCATGTGTTTGTATTTTTTTACAGATCTTTTCCTGTAATTGATATCTAGTCTCACAGTGTTGTGGTCGGAAAAGATACTTGATAAAATTTCAATTTTCTTAAATTTACCAAGGCTTGATTTGTGACCCAAGATATGATCTATCCTGGAGAATGTTCCATGAGCACTTGAGAAAAATGTGTATTCTGTTGTTTTTGGATGGAATGTCCTATAAATGTCAATTCAGTCCATCTTGTTTAATGCATCATTTAAAGCTTGTGTTTCCGTATTTATTTTCATTTTGGATGATCTGTCCATTGGTGAAAGTGGGGTGTTAACGTCCCCTACTATGAATATGTTACTGTTGATTTCCCCTTTTATGGCTGTTAGCATTTGCCTTATGTATTGAGGTGCTCCTATGTTGGGTGCATAAATATTTACAATTGTTATATCTTCTTCTTGGATCGATCCCTTGATCATTATGTAGTGTCCTTCTTAGTCTCTTCTAATAGTCTTTATTTTAATGTCCATTTTGTCTGATATGAGAGTTGTTACTCCAGGTTTCTTTTGGTTTCTATTTGCATGGAATATCTTTTTCCATCTCCTTACTTTCAGTCTGTATGTGTTTCTAGGTCTGAAGTGGGTCTCTTGTAGACAGCATATATATGGGTCTTGTATTTGTATCCATTCAGCCAGTCTGTGTCCTTTGGTGGGAGCATTTAATCCATTTACATTTAAGGTAATTATCGATATGTATGTTCCTATTCCCATTTTCTTAATTGTTTTGGGTTTGTTATTGTAGGTCTTTTCCTTCTCTTGTGTTTCCTGCCTAGAGAAGTTCCTTTAGCATTTGTTGTAAAGCTGGTTTGGTGGTGCTGAACTCTCTCAGCTTTTGCTGGTCTGTAAAGGTTTTAATTTGTCCATAAAATCAGAATGAGATCCTTGCTTGGTAGAGTAATCTTGGTTGTAGGTTTTTCTCCTTCATCACTTTAAATATGTCCTGCCAGTCCTTTCTGGTTTGCAGAGTTTCTGCTGAAAGATCAGCTGTTAACCTTATGAGGATTCCCTTGTGTGTTATTTGTTGTTTTTCCCTTGTTGCTTTTAATATGTTTTCTTTGTATTTAATTTTTGACAGTTTGATTAATATGTGTCTTGGCATGTTTCCCCTTGGATTTATCCTGTATGGGACTCTCTGTGCTTCCTGGACTTGATTAACTATTTCCTTTCCCATATTAAGGAAGTTTTCAACTATAATCTCTTCAAATATTTTCTCAGTCCCTTTCTTTTTCTCTTCTTCTTCTTACCCCAATAATTCGAATGTTGGTGCATTTAATGTTGTACCAGAGGTCTCTGAGACTGTCTTCAGTTCTTTTCATTCTTTTTTCTTTATTCTGCTCTGCAGTAGTTATTTCCACTATTTTATCTTCCAGGTCACTTATCCGTTCTTCTGCCTCAGTTATTCTGCTATTGATCCCATCTAGAGTATTTTTAATTTCATTTATTGTGTTGTTCATCACTGCTTGTTTCATCTTTAGTTCTTCTAGGTCCTTGTTAAATGTTTCTTGCATTTTCTCTATTCTATTTCCAAGATTTGGATCATCTTTACTATCATTATTCTGAGTTCTTTTTCAGGTAGACTGCCTATTTCCTCTTCATTTGTTAGGTCTGGTGGGTTTTTACCTTGCTCCTTCATCTGCCGTGTGTTTCTCTGTCTTCTCATTTTGCTTAACCTACTGTTTTTGGGGTCTCCTTTTCGCCGGCTGCAGGTTCGTAGTTCCCATTGTTTTTGGTGTCTGTCCCCAGTGGCTAAGGTTGGTTCAGTGGGTTGTGTAGGCTTCCTGGTGGAGGGGACTAGTGCCTGTGTTCTGGTGGATGAGGCTGGATCTTGTCTTTCTGGTAGGCAGGTCCACGTCTGGTGGTGTGTTTTGGGGTGTCTGTGGACTTATTATGATTTTAGGCAGCCTCTCTGGTAATGGGCGGGGTTGTGTTCCTGTTTTGCTAGTTGTTTGGCATATGGTGTCCAGCACTGTAGCTTGCTGGTGGTTGAGTGAAGCTGGGTGCTGGTGTTGAGATGGAGATCTCTGGGAGATTTTCACCATTTGATATTATGTGGAGCTGGGAGGTCTCTTGTGGACCAGTGTCCTGAAGTTGGCTCTCCCACCTCAGAGGCACAGCACTGACTCCTGGCTGCAGCACCAAGAGCCTTTCATCCACACGGCTCAGAATAAAAGGGAGAAAAAGAAGAAAAAAAGAAAGAAAGAGAGAGAGAGAGAGAGAGAGAGAGAGAGAGAAGGAGGGAGGGAGGAAGAAAGAAAGGAAGGGAAAGAAAGAGGATAAAATAAAATAAATTAAGATAAAATAAAATAAAGTTATTAAAATAAAAAATAATTATTAAGAAAAAAATTTTTTTAAAAAGAAAAAACAAAAAACGGACGGATAGAACCCTAGGACAAATGGTGAAAGCAAAGCTATACAGACAAAATCTCACAGAGAAGCATACACATACACACTCACAAAAAGAGGAAAAGGGGAAAAAATAATAAATGTTGCTCTCAAAGTCCACCTCCTTAATTTGGGATGATTCGTTGTTTATTCACGTATTCCACAGATGCAGGGTACATCAAGTTGATTGTGGAGCTTTAATCCGCTGCTCCTGAGGCTGCTGGGAGAGATTTCCCTTTCTCTCTTTTGCTCGCACAGCTCCCGGGGCTCAGGTTTGGATTTGGCCCTGCCTCTGCGTGTAGGTCGCCGGAGGGCGTCTGTTCTTCGCTCAGACAGGACGGGGTTAAAGGAGCAGCTGCTTCGGGGGCTCTGGCTCACTCAGGCCGGGGGGTAGGTAGGGGTGCAGATGCTGGGCGAGCCTGTGGCGGCAGAGGCCAGCAGGACATTAAACCAGCCTGAGGCGCGCCGTGCGTTCTCCCGGGGAAGTTGTCCCTGGATCCCGGGACGTGGCAGTGGCGGGCTGCACAGGCTCCCCGGAAGCGGGGTGTGGATAGTGACCTGTGCTCGCACACAGGCTTCTTGGTGGCGGCAGCAGCAGCCTTAGCGTCTCATGCCTGTCTCTGGGGTCGGTGCTGATAGCCGCGGCTCGCGCCCGTCTCTGGAGCTCCTTTAAGCGGCACTCTTAGTCCCCTCTCCTCGCGCACCAGGAAACAAAGAGGAAAGAAAAAGTCTCTTGCCTCTTCGGCAGGTCCAGACTTTTCCCTGAACTGCCTCCCAGCTAGCTGTGGCGCACTAACCCCTTCAGACTGTGTTCACCCCGCCAGTCCTCTCCCTGGGATCCAACCGAAGCCGGAGCCTCAACTCCCATCCCCGCCCGCCCCTGCGGGTGAGCAGACAAGCCCCTCGGGCTGGTGAGTGCCGGTTGGCACCGATCCTCTGTTCGGGAATCTCTCCGCTTTGCCCTCCGCACCCCTGTTGATGCGCTCTCCTCCGCGGCTCTGAAGCTTCCCCCTCCGCCACCCGCAGTCTCCGCCCGCGAAGGGGCTTCCTAGTGTGTGGAAACCTATCCTCCTTCACAGCTCCCTCCCACTGGTGCAGGTCCTGTCCCTATCCTTTTGTCTCTGTTTATTCTTTTTTCTTTTGCCCTACCCAGGTACGTGGGGAGTTTCTTGCCTTTTGGGAGGTCTGAGGTCTTCTGCCAGCGTTCAGTAGGAGTTGTTCCACGTGTAGATGTATTTCTGTTGTATCTGTGGGGAAGAAGGTGATCTCCGTGTTTTACTTTTCCGCCATCTTCCAGGGCTCCCTCCTCTGCCATCTTGAAGGTCTCCCCCAAGTCTGCTATTTTAGTTTTTGTTTATTCCTTCTGTTTTTAATTTCTCTGTTTTATTTTTCCTGCCTTCCTATGAATTTAAGAATTCCATTTTAATTTATTTATAGTGTTTTCCACTGTATTTCTTTGTATAGCTTTCCTAGTGGTTGCTGTAGGTATAGATAGAACTTACCACAGTCTACTGGTGTTGACATTTTACCAGTTCAAGTGAAGTATAGAAACCTTATCCCCTTTTATGTCCCTTTACCCTCCCCCATTTATGTCTTAAGAATTTCCTGTATATGTGTTTAGAACTAATTAACTGTCAAACAGACTTTAGAAAACCTAAGAGGTGAAGGAAAATTGTATTTAACCATATTTTTATTCTTTCTATTGTTCTTTCTCCTTTCCCGATGTTCCAAAATTTCTCCTTTTGTAGTTTCATTTCTGTTTTGAGAGCTTCCTTTAGCCATTCTTTTCAGGTAGTCTGCTGATAACAAATTCTCCTAGTTTCCTTCATCTGAAAATGTCCCGATTTCCACTTTATTCCTAATGGATATTTTCACTGCATATAGAATTCTGGGTCAACAGTGCTTTTCTTTCAGCACTTGAAAATTGTGCCACTTCCTTCTTGGCCTCCATGGTTTATGTCAGGGGGGTGTCCCTGGGTGGACTTGAACCACCAGCCTTTCAGTTAACAGCTGAATGTGCTAACTGATTGCATGACAGAAACTCCTCCTTGAGTTCTGATGAGAAATCTGCAGTCATTCAGATTGCTTTTTCCCTGTAAGTAAGACATTGTTTTTCTCTCACTGCTTTGAAAACATATTTGTCTTTAGCTTTAAGATGTTTGACTGTGATGTTTTCTGATGTGGATTTCTTTAGATTTATCCTAGTTGGGATTTTTTTTTTTTTTTTTTTTTAGCTTCTTCAATCTATAGGTGTATGTCTTTGCCAAGTCTGGGGATTTTTAACCATTAAATCCTTGAATACTTTTTGACCTCACCCTCTCCTGGGATTCTGATGACATGAGTGTTAAATCTTTTATTTTAGTCCCACAGGCTCCTGAGGTTCTGTTCATTTTCTTAAAAGTCTCTTTTCTCTCTGTTGCTCAGATTGGGTAATTTCTATTGGTCAAGCATCAAGTTTACTGATTCTTTCCTCTGTCCTTCCTCCAAGGACCTCTCCATGTTGATCCTATCCATTGAGTTAAAATTCTTTTTTTCAGTTGTTGTATTTTTCAGTTTTACATTTGCTTCTTCCTTATATCTTTTATTATTTGCTGAGATTTTTAACTTTTTCATTTGTTTCAGGCTTGTTCATAATTGCTTGTTGAAACATTTTATAATGGCTGCTTTGAAATATTTGTCAGATAATTCTAACATGTCTGTTATTCTGGTGTTGACATCTATGGATTGTCTTTTTTCATTCAAATTGACATTTCCCAGGTTCTTGGTAATTTCCCAGTGGTGGAAATCCAGGTTCCTACTTGGCCTCTGTTGACCCCTATGAAGGGGAGAGGCTCCTCATTACCACTGGTTTGGGTTGGGAGTTTTGGCTCCCCACTAGGCCTGTGCTGATGCACAGGTAATGAGGTAGCCTCATTACCACTGGGCAGTGGTAAAAGCCCTGACTCTTCTTTAGGTCTCTCTAACACCACCTCTGTGGGGGAGTGAATGTGCCTTGTTACTACAGGTTGGGGTGGAAATCCCAGCCCCTTTTCAGCCTTCTCTGACACCACCTTCTCAGGGGGTTTGTTACACCTCATTACAATCTAGTGAGGGTGGAAGTCCAGGTACCCTACTCCCACTTTGCAGGCAGGTGGGGCCACAATTTTTCTGTGGTGTTTGGCTGGAGTAGAATAGTTATTGTCTAAACGTTTTCTTTCTTGTCTCTTTCCTGGTCCTTTGGCTTGAAAGAGCAGAGTTTTGTTGGGGCTTATTTTGTGGTGGGGGGAGCGGGGGTCTGTGCAGTTTGATGTTTCTGGGTTACAGCTTCTTTAGCTACAAGTCTGGAATATTTCAGGCAAAAAGAAAATCCAGAGAACTCACTAACATGCTTTTCCTTGATAGTCATCCCCAACCTCCCTAGCTAGTTTGCCTTTTTCTCTCCGTTTTTCAGAGTCTTATGGTCATTATACATGTATAATATCAAGGGTTTTTAGTTGTACTTAGCTGGAGGAATAGGGAAAAATACATCTATTCCATCTTCCAAGAACTTCATTTGGCATTTTATTTCATATCTTTTTCTTAGTGTACTGGCTAGTGTATCTGGGACAGCATTAAATGATAAGAGGAATAAAATCTATTCTTCATTCTTCATTCACTGGGAATGCTTCTTATGTTACCCCATGAAGTATGATGCTCAGTGCTGGACATTGGTTTGAGACATTAAATTCGGTCTACATATTTAATTTCAGTTGAACAAATATTTAGTAGTACCTGCCATGTGCAAGTCACTGCTCTAAGGCTGGGAATATAGCCAGCAGCAAATAAAGAGGTCATAATTATTTCCTCTTATATTCTCTCTTATATTTCTCTTATATCTCTTATATATTATATCTGTTATATTTCTCATATATCATTTTCTCTACAATAAGACCCACCTTTATATTAACACTATGTCTACCATTCCTTCATCCCTCTGACCTGCTTTGTACTGAAGCAGGGGCAGGGAACCATGTGGTTCATAGTTAGATGGGAGGAATATGAGGTATATTAAGTTATGTTAAATCTATGGGCCTATCTTGATTAAGACTCTAAGTGTCAAGTTATAAAGTTCAAGCCAGCAGAAGTAAACAGAGGGGACTGTGTTCATTTTGAAATAGAAGGCCCTTTAACAGAGTCCAGAGGTAGGACATGTAGCTGAGTTTCAGTTCTCAGGAAGAACTGGAACCAGGATCCACCAGGACCTTTTGCACCCATGTTCTCTCCCTCTCTCCAGGTCCTTTACCTCCACTTCTCCTGGGGAGTTGGCTTCATTCCTCCTTCTCTGCCTCAGAGGCTGTGATAGACACACCCCAGTTTCCAGGTTCATGTCCTGTCATGCAATAGTCTGGGCAGAACTAGTTCCTCATTCTCAGCATCAGATTGGTTCAACTGGATACTTCTCCACCCCGGTCCAGCCGGCTGTGGCCAGAGAGCCTGGTCATGTGGTACGAACATGGCTGCTAAGAGTCCACCTTTATTTTAGGAGTGGGCGACACCCCAAAAGATGGAGTGGGTGTTCTCTTTATGCTATATGATTATGTAGTAATAGCATGAAGCTACAGGGACTACATAAGGAATCATTTTATACATGCAACAGTGAAACTGCACAGAATAACTATCCTTACTTTGGGCCTCTAAATTAGGGCTTCTGAAAATTGCTGTGAGAATGTTTACCCTGAGGTAAAGGTTGTGCCCTTTCCTGGTTTGGGTAGTACAGTTTTTATCACTCATGGATCCTCTCCCTTGCCACGGGTCATGTTATGACTTACAGCCAACTCTGTGTCTCTGATTTACATTCACCTTCACCTCTGCTTGGGTTTATAGATAAATCCAATACAGAAATTCTTTTGAGTACAGATACTTTCAAATTAGCGTCTTGGCAACAACATTAAGCCATGAATTCTATTCTTACAGGGTCAATCTAATCTTCCCCCCAAATCTTTTTCTTTACTCTTTTTCTTGTATTGGTATAGTAAAGAAATGTTTAGTGCAGTTGAGAATGTTAGCTGTTTGCTTCCACATCACCTCCAATTTCCATAGACAAACATACACTTAATTCCTAAGGGCTGCAACTTGTCATTTTCCACTCTTTTTTCCCCCTCACTGCTGCTTTCCCTTTTTCTTAGACCAGTATTAAGCATATTCAACCATTCTTGTCAAGGACCCTTTCTCCAGGCTGTGTTTCTAGCATTTAGATAGGCAACTTCCTTCCTCTACTGCCTCCCTGCGGACCTGGTCCTACCTCACTTAGGAAGAATTACCTCAACATCAATTTCCAGCGCTCAGAGGCACAAATAGAAGGTTTACTCCTTAGGTAGCCCCAGCAGGAATTCAGGACAGCTAGGAACAAAGGATATCATGTGTCCTCTGGTGAAGTCACCACTAATGTCAGTGAGAGTGGCATATCCAGCTACCGTGTCACTGGTTTGGTATTCTCCAGATCTCCCAAGAAATCAAAGCCAGTCAATATTGCCAGGAGACACAGGCAAAAATTGTTGTTGAACAACTTTCACCTGATATATAGTTCAAGCTGGAAGAGTTCCATAAGCCCAGATGCAATAAATGTACATTTCTTTGATTCCAAAACACCACTAAATGTAGAAAGGCATCATACCTATAATTACAAAAGAAAGCACTGGTAAGTTTCTTTTGACATCTTGATCCCTAAAACATTAAAATGTAGGGGAAATGTGTCTTAAAATTGAAAAATTACATGAAAATCTCACAAGAACTCAAGAATCAGATTACAAAAGTAGGCTCAGCTGGAGTCCAGTTCTATGTAAAAACAGGTGACTGAACCTTCTTGCAGTCCTTTAGCATCTTGTGGCTATGCCATTGCAATTGGAGTGCAAATAACTAAAACCCTGAATGTATTACAAGGCCACGGCTAAATTTCTGATTTAGCATTCTGTAGGGAGTAAACACCCCTACAAAGATAAAGAACATTAAGGATTTAAACTTCCAGGGAGAAGAAAGTAACCTAATTACTAAATTAAAATTTCCCTCTATCTCAGTGAGGAAAATCAACAAATAAAATTCCTAAACTGATGATCAATCCTATTCAATTGTAATGATATAAAATATCCCAGTGCCATTAGATGACATTTCCTCATTTCTGGTATGGCATTCCTTCTTGTTGAGGTCCGAGTTGCAGACGGAGGATGCCCTTTTCCCTGCCTGAGTGCAAACCAACCAAGAAGAGAAGTGAGAATCAGATGGATGGAGATTGAATATAACCTCTGTTATAGCACTGATATATTGAAACAAGTGGCCTGAAATCCTGGTCAGGTGTATTCTCTGATTCCCTGCAGATAGTTTAAACCTTGGAACTGTCCATCTAAAGGCAAGTTTGGGTCTGCAGAGTGGATTCACTTAGCCAGGATTTCTACCATGAACTAGTTCAAATGGAAGAGGACATTTCTAGTCATAAATCTAAATAGATTAACTCCATCCAGTGAAGAATGGACCATTGGTTGTCATCCACCATTGTACCCCATTTCCAGCTAAGGCAAGTAGTAAAAGTTGGGATAAGAGGCCATGAGTATTTAAGGGCAACCCTCCTCATGATAAACAGAGCACAGAAGTTTCCTAAAGGATATCTTTATTCATTCCTTTGATGTGGCAGCCAGCCTCCAAAGATGGTCTCCAATGATCCCTACCTCCCCAAATTCATACCCTGATGTAGTCTCCACCCATATCGTACCAGGATTGGTCTGTGTGACCACTAACATATGGCAGAAGTGAAGGTGTGTTACTTCTAAGATTAGGTAATAAAAGACACTGTGGTTCCACCTTGGGGGCTCTCCCTTGCTTTCTCTGAGGCAAGGCAGTTGCCATGCTGTGGGCAGTACTAAGGAGAGCACTGTGCAGAAAGGAACTGAAGCCTCCAACCAATAGCCAGTGAGAAACTGAGGCCAAACAACACGCATATGAGTGAGCTTGGGAGTGGATTCTCCAACCCTGGTCAAGGCTTGTGAAGACAGAAACCCTGGGTAACAGGTTGACTATAACTTCATGAGACCCTGAGTTAGAACCAGCCAGCTAAGCTGCTTCCAGATTTCTGATCCTCAGAACCTGTATGAGATAATAAATGTTTGTTGTTTTTAACCTCCTAAGTGTCAGGGTAATTTGTTAGGCAGCAAAAGATAACTAGAATATTTAACTAACATTTATTTCCTATATTTATCAGTTTTTACAACATGCCAAGCCCAAGGAGGTCCCTGTCCCCAGAATCTGCTGTTTAGTTAGGTGAATTGTGATGTGGACAGCTCTTCATGAACTTTCCTTACAACAACTCTGTGAAGCCAATGAGCAGATTCTGATTTTACAGATGAGGGAACTATGACTCAGAGAGATTAAACACCATGGTTGATCAGTTATACTAAAATAACTAATAGAAGTTAAGTTTGGTTGCCTGCATTATGTTGTGAGTTTCTTTAATTTCTAGATATGAAAGAGAGAAAACAAGGCTTATACTGATACTCCATTGGGACTGCAGATATAGTAAAGTTTTATTGCTACAGACTCCAGAATGACCGGCTGGCATGTGGGCCTTGCCAGGAGGGATACAATCAGGAGCAGGGAACCGAGCCTCTCTCTGCATCTTAGGATGCCCTCTGGGGAACAGTTGTCTTATCCTTGCCTTCATGGGTCATGTATCCTCTGAAAAGCCTAGGGTGGCATGAAGTATTGGCTGGGAAGTGGGCACCTACTTGTGATGCAGAAATCCATTTTAAAGCAGCCTCCATTTAAATATAGCCTTGGCAACTGGCAGGGGTCGAACTGCCAGATGTCTCGAGGAGATTGGCATACAGAGTGGATAGCTCTGATTCAGCATCATTTAGCTTTGATCACACCATTTTATAATGTTCATCTCTTAGATGTTGAAGTTGCTTTATTTGTTCTTGGTTTTTAGTGAGTAGCAGTATAGAAATTTTAATATACAACGTTTTAAATGCCATCACATGTATGGAGCTTTGGGGGGACATTATAGTGGCCACCAGATAAATGTATTAGCACAATAATTGAATGGTATCATGTATCCTTAATTAATTTTGACCCTTCAACTGTATAGCATGAAAACGTACTAATCCACCCCAAATTACCAAATTAAGAAATTTTACCTTCACCAAAATGCAGAAAGTACTGTCAGTTAAGAAAGATTCTTTCCAGCCACTGAATAATAATTGCATTTAAGAATTTTCTAAGGTTGAAGGAATTTAAATCTTTAGACAGACGGTTACATTAGGTTTGATTATCCATATATTTGCTATGAATATATTTATTTATGAATAAATAGGTTGTATCAATTAACAGTATAACAGCTGGAACAATAACAGTGAAAATGAATGTCTTTGCATATGATTTCTTGTCTCGGTTGGAATTTTTGTCTTTCTTGGGTTTATATTTCAAATCGGACTGTTTTGGTTATTGTGGAGGATGAAAATGCAGCTGGTAGGCCGTTCTGTAAGGGAGGAGAAAAAGTAAGAACCATTCTTTATAACCAGTATTAGTAAAGATTGATGCTACTAACTAAATTATATTTAGGTCAACTCTAGCACAAATCATCATCGTGTTTATAAAAAAGGACCATATCTCCTCCTCCTTCCCCAATTCCATCCCATCTTCCAAAGCAAATTCTTCCTTCATTTTGCGCTGCTCCATGAGACCTGACCTGCCATGTGTTGTTTTTCTAAGCAAGTCAGAAATGGGCAAGTCTGTGCTGTTCAGAATTTTGTTAGAAAGATGCAAGCCTGTGAAGACAATGCTTTTTCAATTTCACTGCCTAAGTTTTTCTGCAGAAATGTTTCAGAATATATGATTTGTGAGAAATTTTAAGGCTTTGAACTTTTTTGAAAATTAGTATCAGATTAAGGTCATCTAAATCTTTTCTAAGTTCAAATCTTATGATGTATTCTGGCTAAAATCTCCTATCCTTTATGAAGTCTCCTTTGTCCATTCTAACACTCTGTAACTTCTGAACCATAGCAATAATGGTTTGTTCATTCATTCATTTAAGAAACACCTGTTGAATACCTATTATGGGCTAAAGTCTATGCTAGAAAAATATATTCTGTGGTTTCTGTCAGGACTGATCTAACAAACAGATGATTTACAGTGCAGTGAAGGTAAGCATTGTTGTGTGTGTGAACAGACTAAGAGCATGTACCCAGACTGAATTGTGGGTGGCTTCCTGGAAAACTGGTGCCTAAGCTGAGAGAAGAGATTACACACAAAAAACAAAGAGATGTGAGAATGCTATGCAGACAGTAAGGCTAGAGAGGTTCAGATCAGCAAGTCTTTGGGTATCAAGCTAAGGAGTTTCCATGTGATTGTGAAAACAGTGGGAAGCCATTAAAGATGGTTAAGGAGTAAAGCGAAATGATATGGTTGGTGTTTCAGAAACATCACTCTAGATAGAGGATGTCCATGATTAACAGTGCAATGGTTGAGATAACCTGGGCAACCTTCCTACTGAAAACAACTAGAAATGCTAGATGAAAACAAGTTTAATATAAAATTTTAAATGAATCAATGAGCTGGCAAGAAAGTAAGAAGGACTCAAACCAAAAACCAAGTAAAGAGAGAAACTCAGAAAGGGAAACACAGATTCTTCCCCTTTATGTTGAGGGCATTTGCTAAATAAGATGAACTTAAATATTGATTTTTATTTCCTTTTTGGCCGTGGAGTGCAGGACACAGCTTGGGACCCATCCAAAATGGGAAGTCTAATAGGAGACCTCCATCATAAAACTGAGACCTCAGAGATTACACCCTTAAAGCAAGGACAAACTAGAAATAAACCCACCCTCCTACCCCAGGGAATTTCATGGAAAATTACCAATCTTGAAATGTAGTGATAAAATAGTATGGGAAGCAATCTCTCCTGAATATTTGTAACCACAAACAAGTCAAATCTTTATACAAGTTTGCACCCAAAATTCACACTACCTAGATGGTCTGAAAAAATCTCAACCTGAGATTTACTGAAGTTTTAGTGTAGACTGTTACCCTTCTGGTAGTACTCCAGAACAATAGACAGAAAGAAGTGAAAAATCTCTCTCTGTAGGAACCCACCTTCCTCAGGAGCTCAAAGAATTTTCCTAGATGATGTTCTAGAAAAATATGAGCATACAGTAAAATTGAACAAACAAAAACATACTCAAAATATACACAAAAGGAAGACATAAGAAAGAGCCTGCAGAAGCAGTGCATAGCAGAGTCAGACAAGCAAGGTTATAGAGTTATGTAAACTAACACTAAATGTATGACAGCATCATAAAGGTCTTGATGGGAGAAATAGGAGTATACTATTATAAGATTCTTATACTATATATGAAATGGCACAATACCATTTGAAGGCAGATTGTTAAATATATATATAAACCCTAGAGCAACACTAAAATAACAAAACAAAGAGTTCTGTATAATAAGCCAGAGGAGGAGATAAAATGGAATCATAAAACATTTAATTATTTCAAAAAGAAGACAGAAAGAGGGAAAGGGGGACAAAGAACAGAAGGAGCAAATAGAAAACAAGTAATGAGATGATAAACTTAAATCTAACCATATCAACAACACATTAAAAGTAAATGGTCTAAATAACTCAATGAAAAGGCAGAGAATCTCAGAGTGGAGAAAAAAACAAGACCCAACTATATGTTATTTACTAGAAACACACTTCAAATACAAAGACACAAATGAGTTAAAAGTGAAAGAATGAGGGGCTTCCCTGGTGGCGCAGTGGTTGAGAGTCCGCCTGCCGATGCAGGGGACACGGGTTCGTACCCCGGTCTGGGAAGATCCCACATGCCGCAGAGCGGCTGGGCCCGTGAGCCATGGCCGCTGAGCCTGCGCGTCCAGAGCCTGTGCTCCGCAACGGGAGAGGCCACAACAGTGAGAGGCCCGCGTACAGGGAAAAAAAAAAAAAAAAAAAAAAAAGTGAAAGAATGAGAAAAGATATGCCATGCTAACACTAGTTCAAAGAAAGTTGGGTTGGCAGTGTTAATATCAGACCAAATAGGTTTCAGGGAAAAAATAATAACAGGGATTATTATTTCATAATGATGAAATAGTCATTTAGACAAGAAGGATTAACTATGCTAAATGTTTATATACCAAACAACAAAGCTTCAAAGCATATGAAGCAAAAACTGATACAACTGCAAGAAGACATAGAAAAATCTACAGTTATAGTTGGAGATCTCAATGTTCCTTTATCAGTGATTCAATAGGCCTTGTTGGGGTTGAAATTCTGCATTTCAGACAAGCTCCCAGGTGATGCCAGTGTTACATCTGAATAGCAGGACACTAGAAGGTAAACCAGGAAAAAAAAATGCCCAAAATGAACTAAAGGGAGAAGGGGAAATACAGAAGAAAGGGTAAAATATATATGGATATATTGAGAAAGTTCAACATATATATAATTAGATTCCAAAAAGAGGAGTGAGAGAATGTGACAGAAATAATATTTAAAGAGATAATAATAGCTAAGAATTTGTTTAAAAGACATCAAGCCATAGATTCATGAAGACTGAAAACTCCAGGCAGGGTAATTACAAATAAAACCACACCTTCTTTTTTGTGTATGGTGTTAGGGAGTGTTTTAATTTCATTCTTTTACATGTAGCTGTCCAGTTTTCCCAGCACCACTTATTGAAGAGGCTGTCTTTTCTCCATTGTATATTCTTGCCTCCTTTATCAAAATAAAGTGACCATATGTGTGTGGGTTTATCTCTGGGCTTACTATCCTGTTCCATTGATCTGTATTTCTGTTTTTGTTCCAGTACCATACTGTCTTGATTACTGTAGCTTTGTAGTATAGTCTGAAGTCAGGGAGCCTGATTCCTCCAGCTCCATTTTCCTTTCTCAAGATTGCTTTGGCTATTCGGGGTCTTTTGTGTTTCCATACAAATTGTGAAATTTTTTGTTCTAGTTCTCTGAAAAATGACATTGATAGTTTGATAGGGATTGCATTGAATCTGTAGATTGCTTTGGGTAGTATAGTCATTTTCACAATGTTCATTCTTCCAGTCCAAGAACATGGTATATCTCTCCATCTGTTTGTATTATCCTTACTTTCTTTCATCAGTGTCTTATAATTTTCTGCATACAGGTCTTTTGTCTCCTTAGATAGGTTTATTCCTAGGTATTTTATTCTTTTTGTTGCAATGGTAAATGGGACTGCTTCCTTAATTTCTCTTTCAGATTTTTCATCATTAGTGTATAGGAATGCAAGAGGTTTCTGTGCATTAATTTTGTATGCTGCTACTTTACCAAATTCATTGATTAGCTCTAGTAGTTTTCTGGTAGCATCTTTAGGATTCTCTATGTATAGTATCATGTCATCTGCAAACAGTGACAGCTTTACTTCTTCTTTTCTGATTTGGGTTCCTTTTATTTCTTTTTCTTCTCTGATTGCTGTGGCTAAAACTTCCAAAACTATGTTGAATAATAGTGGTGAGAGTGGACAACCTTGTCTTGTTCCTGACCTTAGAGGAAATGGTTTCAGTTTTTCACCATTGAGAACGATGTTGGCTGTGGGTTTGTCATATATGGCCTTTATTATGTTGAGGTAGGTTCCCTCTATGCCCACTTTCTGGAGGGTTTTTATCATAAATGGGTGTTGAATTTTGTCAAAAGCCTTTTCTGCATCTATTGAGATGATCATTTGGTTTTTCTCCTTCAATTTGTTAATGTGGTTTATCACATTGATTGATTTGAGTATATTGAAGAATCCTTGCATTCCTGGGATATGTGTTCCCCCTTTTCTTCTTTCCTGCCTTCTTTTGGATTAATCAAGTATTTTCTATAATTTCATTTCCTCAGTTAGCCTGTTATACACTCTTTTAAATACTTTTTTTTAGTGTGTATCCTTTACTGTTACAACATGTGTACTTGACTTATATAATACTAATATTAATCAATCCCTTTATCTCCTCCCAGAAAAATGCAAGTATGATCGGTTTTAAACTCTTTTTACCCCCTTACTGGCTTAAATGCCATGGTTGCCCAATATTTCTATTCTCTATATAATGTAATCCCTGCAATACATTATTATTATGTTTGATGCAGCCAATATTCATTTTGATTTACCCACATATATATTACTGTTTATTCCTTTCTGTCTTCATCTGGGACTATTTCCTTTTGTCTGAAAAACATTCTTTACTATTTCCTTTAGTGCAACTCTACTGGCATTAAATATTTTCTTCTTCTTTTTTTTTTTTTTTTTGTATGAAAATGTTCTATTTCACCTTCATTTTTGAAGACCCATGTACTGGGTATAGACTTCTAGCTTGGCAGTCATTTTCTTTTAGCATTTTGAAGGTATTATCTCCCTGTCTTTTGGCTTCATTGTTTCTGTTGAGAAGTCATCTATCAGTCTAACTGTTGCTTCTTTAAAGGCAATCTGTCTTTCTTCTCTGTCCAGTTTAAATTTTTTCTCTTTCTCTTTTGTTTAATAGTTTCATTATGATAGGTTTAGGTATGGATTCTTTGTACTTATTGTCATTGTTGTTCTTAGGGCTTCCTGAGTTGATGGATTGATGTTTTTTAATAATTCTGATAAATTCTCAGTCATTATTATCATTCTCCTTTCTTCTTGGACTTCAGTTACTGGTGTGTTAGACCATTTTTGTCTTCTATATCTTTTACTCTCTCTTCAAATTTTTCCAACCTGTTATCTCTCCATGATTAAGTCTGAATATTTTCTTCTGCTTTATTTTCCAGTTCCTTAATTCTCTATCTGTGTATAGGCTAAATAATCCACTCACTGGATTCTTAGTTCGGGTTATTTTATTTTTCAATTTTTGAATATTTTTTCTTTTCATTGTCAGATCACTGCTAAAATTCACAAATCTTATCTTTCATCTTCTTGAACATAGTAAGTATAGTTATTTTAAAGTCTGTCTGATAGCTTCAATGTCTGGAGCCCCCATGTGTCTTTTTCTCTTTACTTTTATTTCTGTTGATTTTCATTCATGTTGTCTTGTTTTCTTGTGGTCTGCTTAATTTTTATTGTGGTTTGGACATTGTGTGTACAATATTGTTCACAGAAAGTTGTGAGGCCTCGGATCATGTTTTTGCTTCTGCCATGTAGATAGGGACATTAACCATCCAGGACTACTTTAATAAAATTTAATAAAATTTCATCCAGGACTACTACTTGAGAGAATTTGTAGTTGAGTTGAAATGCTTGAAAGAGCCTACCTATGGTTCATACTTATGCCCAGGATATAGACTTTTGTGGTCCCATCCCAAAGTGATGGAGGCTCGCTAGTCTTCTCCTTACTTGGCAGGCCTGAACACAAATCCCTCTCACATTCAAGGCTGTCAAAATTATAGCTTAATCTCTTGGCTTTTCAGTTTTTCCACCTCAGAACTGGCAAATGCCTCCTGGAGGAAAGTGGTCCCAAATGTATGCTCTACTCCCAGGGTCTCCATCCTTTCCCAGATCCTATCTTGGTAATTCTTTTTTTTTTTTTTCTTTCTATCCTGCTAATTCTTTACTATCATGGTGGAGCTCTTCGGTGCTTTCAAGCAGGTTTTATTTTTATTTTCCAGATTTTCTAATTGCCTTTTATGGTAGGGTTACTGGGACCTAGCCCACCATTACTTGAGGTGGAAGTGCTTTGCTTAGTTCTTTTTCTTGAAAATTGACTTGTCTTGAAAAAAGAAAAGTGAACCTCTACTTTATTTCATATACAATAATATATTCAACATGAATTAAAGGCCAAAATAAGGAAAGTAAAACCTTAAGACTTTTAGTAGAAAATAGAGGACCCTATCTTGATATTCTTAAAGCAGAAGTATCCAGAAAGCATATTTAAAAGAAATAATTGATAAATTAGACTGAAATAAAATGTAAAGTTCATAAGAACAAAAGTCACCAAAAACTAAGGTTAAAATGCAAGCCCATTTCCGAAAGGATTTTTAAGCCTCCATAAATGACCAGATTTGTATCCAGAATAAATTAGAAAAATAAAATAAAGAAACGCCATAGAAAAAAATGGCAAAAGATATAGACAGTTGTCTGAGGAAGATGCTTTAGTGACCAATAGGCATGTGAAAAGATGCTCAACTCACCAATAATTAGGGAACTCAAAATTAAAACAATGAAATATTTCATGACCATCGTATTGTCAAAATTTTTTAAAAATCTTACAATTCTTTGAAGCGTATTGGGGAGACAAGAAGTCACTCTGTAAGTCAGAGTACAAATGAGAACAGCCAGTTTTGTTTTGGAAGGTAATATCTACTGAAAATTGAATACATGCATTGTTTTGCTTTTTTTTTTTTTTTTTTTTTTTTTTGTGGTACGTGGGCCTCTCACTGTTGTGGCCTCTCCCGTTGCAAAGCACAGGCTCCGGACGTGCAGGCTCAGCAGCCATGGCTCACGGGCCCAGCCGCTCCACGGCATGTGGGATCTTCCCGGGCCGGGGCACGAACCCATGTCCCCTGCATCAGCAGGCGGACTCTCAACCACTGAGCCACCAGGGAAGCCCACATGCACTGTTTTTGAACCAGCCATCCCAAACCTAGTTATAAGCCCTTGAGGTATTGAATGTATGCATAAGGAGACATATCAGGGTCTGTATTGCCGCACAATTAGTGGTGATAAAAAAGGGAAACAACCTGTGTGTCCATCAATAGGAAAATGAGTTTGAAACCTGAGCTATTTTGTATAATAGATTAATATAAAGCAGTTAAAATTATTGACTAGGTCTATGTACATCAACATGGATAAATCTTGAGAATGTACTGATGAAAGGGAAAACATGTTGAATGGTAATGTACAATATGACATAATGCAAAGTTTTAAAGTAAGGGAGGGACTGCCCTGGTGGTCCATTGGTTAAGACCCCGCACTCCCAATGCAGGGGGCCCGGGTTCAATCCCTGGTCAGGGAAATAGATCCCGCATGCTGCAACTAAGAGCCTGCATGCTGCAACTAAAAGATCGCTCATGCCACAACGAAGATCTTGCGTGCGGCAACAAAGATCCTGTGTGCCGCAACTAAGACCTGGTGCAGCCAAATTGAAAAAAAAAAGTAAAGGAAATAATACTATAAACTCTTTAAAAAAATATATACAGAAGTTATAAAGATGTAACAACCTGAACAGAAAGGATACACACCAACTTCCAATCACCTCTGGAGGAGAAGTGGAGGTTGGGATGCAGGAAGAAAATGGGGGCTTCACCTCTAGTGGTAATACTTTATTTCTTACACAACTAAAACAAAAGACAAAGAACTTGAAACAAATAGTATGGCATCATGTTAAGATTTTTTTACGTTAAAAATTAATTAACTAAGAGCTGTAACAGTTCCCAGCACATAAAAAATCATTGAAGGAAGAAAGGGAAAGGGGATTGAGGGAAGGAGGGAAGGAAGGAATCAGACTCTGGATGTCCCTACGTATCATAAGCAGCTGCAGGGCTCAAGCTGGTGACACTGACAACATTTCACATGGAGAATGTTTTTTAAAAATCCATTTCAGTGAGAGTGGGGGATGATGTCTTGGCATGTGTAGAAAGCTGGCTGAAAGAAACATGAGGATAGGGATGAGCCATTGGGAGCCTTACTGGTGTCAGGAGAGTTACGTTTTTTAACATCTTTATCCATAATCTGGAGGTCACAGAGCACAGGAAACTCTGGGCTTGGAAGGTGCACCAATCTGTTCCCAGGTATGAGATTTCAGGTTGGTTTCACTGAGATGTGGAGTAGACCAAGAAGGAGTAGGTAAGATGGGGTCATGTGAACTCTCCTGAGTGGGCACTGAGCGATGCTGACCTGCAGAAGGGTGCAGGTCTAGCTGTCATCAGGTTGTCATCAAGGACCACTGAGAGTACTAGCTGAGATGTGACTTACATTTGGCAGATACGAAGGAGAGTAGGTGTGGCAGGTCCAGAATAGGGAAGGCAAGGTGGGAAGAGCATCTGATCAGGGTTCCTGACATTGTGCAAATGTTCTTGGTCACTGAACCCTGGAATGTAGAATATGAGTACTTAAGAGAGGAAAACCTAAAATAAAGGAAAAGAAACTCTACTCTGTACAGATCTGTCTAGCTTCTGTCACTAAGTTGGTGGTGCCCTCTGAAAGGTAAAAACTGATAAAAGATTTTGTTTACATTGAGAAGACTTTTGGATCCAGCCTTGGCCTCTGAGCTTGTTTGGATAAGCCATGTCTGGATAAAACCAAGCATGACTGGGGACCCCAGTTGGGGCCTTCTGTGGGGTTGAGGCTGACTTTGGTTGCTCCCTTCCTTTCCGGTAGGGCACATAGCAAGCTTGCATCTGGGGCACTGTTTTCCATCTGTGCAGCCAATTGCCCAAAGATATGTAAAAACTCCCATTTTCCCAAAGAAATAAAAAACCTAATGCTAAGCAAGATACAGTTATACTTCCCCAGACTCAGCTTATATGTAAATTAAGCAGTGTATCACTAATTGGTGTCGAGATGACTAAAGAAGCCTTGTTTGAATATCTATTTTTAATTTCTCATTTGCTTGGAAAATACCTTTCCTTTCAGCCTGTTAAAGAGCTTTCTGATTTATAAGGATATCCTTTTTTTTATAACATCTTTATTGGAGTATAATTGCTTTACAATGGTGTGCTATTTTCTGCTTTATAACAAAGTTAATCAGCTATACATATACATATATCCCCATATCTCCTCCCTCTTGCGTCTCCATCCCACCCTCCCTATCCCACCCCTCTAGGTGGTCACAAAGCACCGAGCTGATCTCCTTGTGCTATGCGGCTGCTTCCCCTAGCTATCTGTTTTACATTTGGTAGTGTGTATATGTCCATACCACTCTCTCACTTCCGCCCAGCTTACCCTTCCCCCTCCCCATGTCCTGAAGTCCATTCTCTATGTCTGCATCTTTATTCCTGTCCTGCCCCTAGGTTCGTCAGAACCATTTTTTAAAAAATTTTTAGATTCCATATATATGTGTTAGTATATGGTATTTGCTTTCCTCTTTCTGACTTACTTCACTCTGTATGACAGACTCTAGGTCCTTCCACTTCACTACAACTAACTCAATTTCCTTTCTTTTTATGGCTGAGTAATATTCCATTGTATATATGTGCCACATCTTCTTTATCCATTCATCTGTCGATGGACACTTAGGTTGCTTCCATGTCCTGGCTATTGTAAATAGAGCTGCAATGAACACTGCAGTGCATGACTCTTTTTGAATTATGGTTTTCTCAGGGTATATGCCCAGGCGTGGGATTGCTGGGTCATATGGTAATTCTATTCGTAGTTTTTTAAGGAACCTCCATACTGTTCTCCATAGTGGCTGTATATCAATTTACATTCCCACCAACAGTGCAAGAGGGTTCCCTTTTCTCCACACCCTCTCCAGCATTTATTGTTTGTAGATTTTTTGATGATGGCCATTCTGACCGGTGTGAGGTGATACCTCATTGTAGTTTTGATTTGCATTTCTCTAATGATTAGTGATGTCGAGCATCCTTTCATGTGTTTGTTGGCAATCTGTATATCTTCTTTGGAGAAATGTCTATTTAGGTCTTCTGCCCATTTTTGGATTGGGTTGTTTGTTTTTTTGATATTGAGCTACATGAGCTGCTTGTAAATTTTGGAGATTAATCCTTTGTCAGTTTGCTTCATTTGCAAATATTTTCTCCCATTCTGAGGGTTGTCTTTTCGTCTTGTTTATATTTTCCTTTGCTGTGCAAAAGCTTTTAAGTTTCATTAGGTCCCATTTGTTTATTTTAAGGATATCATCTTAATTGAATAATGAGATGCTGCTTAGTATGTTCTTAAAAATGTTTCCCCCCTCCAGTTACATTTTTTTTTAAGTAAGTAAGTGCCATTATTTCCATTCTTAATGTCAATAGCATGGTCAGTTTTCTCCTAAATCTCTCTTATAGTGAGTGAGTTTGTAATTTGAGAGTAGGAAGGAATTCTTTATGTATTTAGGAGGGTCTACTAAAATAAATTAAGGTTTCAATGTGGGACTTATGAAAGTGGTGAAAATATGATAAATCTTTCTACTGATCAGATACTGGAGGTGTTCAAAATGAACTGATAGATTTTAGTATCTTTGTTGAATATTCTTCTATAAGTCATTGATAGTTACAGATTGTTTATCTTGGCTCTGACTAAAAGAAGATAATTGTTGATTAATAAATACTCATTAATTGTATTTTCCTGATTCTGTATAAATCTAAAGAATAAATAAGTTGGTAGTCAGTGTAATACAGATTTATTCTAGCACACAAAGGTGGGCTGGCATCAAAAGGGGAAATGACACTTCCCTCCTCCTGCCCCACCTCTCTTCTCTAAAGCCTTTTTGGCTCAATGGAAGCAAAGTTTCACGGGATCTTTGCATCTTAGAGGTGGTAACAGCAGACAAAAAAAAAATGTTCACGCTGTAAGAAAGAAGCATGTGAAAATCTCAACCGAACATTCATCAGATCTCTGGAGAAGGGAGGACTTTAAGCTAAGAAGTGATAGAAGTTACTGTAATGAAAATGTTTTGTTAGGTTTGACTAGATACTTTTTTTCCCTTTCCCTGTTTCATCTCTCTTGTCTATCTACCCCTCTCCATCTCCATCCCTACTATTTACTGCAGGCCACTGTCATCTCCCACAAAAACAGAGCAGGGAACTAAAAACAACAATACAGCAAACAAATAAATCTAAGACTCCAACATATACAGATTTTACTCTGGGTGAGATGGGATACCACCGGAGAGTTTTGACCAATGGAAGGGTTATGCTCTGACTTAATTGGTCAGGCTATGTTGAGAATTACCATAAGGGGTCTGGGTGAAAGCAAGGAGGCTGATTAGGGGCCATTGCAGTAATCTCCAGAGAGAAGATGGGGACCTGCACCAGGGTGGCAGTGGTAGAAGGAGAGAGAGAAATGATTGGATTCTGGATATATTTTGGAGGCTGAACTGACAAAATGTGTTCATGGACTGGATATAGAGTTTGAGATAAAGAAGAACTGAGTGACTCTAAGCTTTTTCACTTGAGCACCAGAAAGAATTGAGCTGCCTTTAATTGGGATGGGTAAGTTGTGGCCAGGGCAGGTTAGGGGGAGAATTTCAGGAGCTTGGCTTCAGACGTGTTAATTTTGACTTGACTATTAAACACGCAAGTGGAGATGAAGAATAGGCATATAGTGTTTATATAACAGAAAGAAAGAATATGTGAAAAGTCAGAGAACCTGTAAAGACAGTGAGGGTTTAAAATGTTCACATAGAGACAAGGCCCTACTGACCTGAGTCTTGGGTCCCACAGCCATAGGGTCATGCCAGTGTCCTTAGATTTCAGCCACTGTAATTGACTTTGACCATTACAGACTAATGGAACATATTCTTTACAGTACAGTTGATGATACCTAAAGAATTCTGAACATTTTTACAGCTTTATTGAGATATACTTGACATATAAGTTTAAGGTGTACAACATAATGATTTGATATATGTATATATTGCAATATGATTACCATAAGTTAACATCCATAATTTCACATAGTTATAATTTTTTGTGATGAGAATTTTTAAGATCTACTCTCTTATCAACTTTCAAATATACAATACAGTATTGCTAACTATAGTCACCATGCTGTGCATTACATCCCCAGAACTTATTTACCTTATAACTAGGAATTTGTACCTTTTGACTAGCTTCACCCATTTCCCCTACCCCCTGCCTCTGGCAACCACCAATCTGTTCTCTGTTTCTATGGGTTTGATTTTTTTTTTTGGTAAGGTTCCACATATAAGTGAGATCATACAGTATTTTTCTGTCTCGTCTGACTTGTTTTACTTAGCATTATGCCCTGAAGGCCCATACATGTTGTCACAAATGGCAGAATTTCCTTCCTTTTTTAAAAAAATATTTATTTATTTGGCTGTGCCAGGTCTTAGTTGTGGCACGTGGAATCTTCATTGCTGCACGTGGGATCTTCGTTGTGGCATGTGGGATCTTTAGTTGTGGCGCTTGGTATCTTTAGTTGTGGTATGTGGGATCTTTAGCTGTGGCATGCACTATCTTTAGCTGTGGCATGTGGGATCTAGTTCCCTGACCAGGGATCATACTCGGGCCCCTGGCATTGGGAACACAGAGTCTTAACCGCTGGACCACCTGGGAAGTCCCAGAATTTCCTTCCTTTTTATGGCCGAATAATATTTCATTATATAGACCACATTTTTTTAATCCATTCATCAATCAGTGAACACTTAGGTGGTCTCTATGTCTTGGCTAATGTAAATAATGCTGCAGTGAACACAGGAGTGTAGATATCTCTTTGAGATAATGATTTCATTTCCTTTGGATATATACCCAGAAGTGAAATTGCTGGAAAATATAGTAGTTCTGCTTTTAATTTTTTGAGGAACCTCCATGCTGTTTTCCATACTGGTTGCACCAATTTACATTCCCACCAACAGTACAAAAGGGTTCTCTTTTCTCCATATCCTTGCTGACACTTGTCATCTCTTGTCTTTTTGATAATAGCCATTATAACAAGTGTGAGGTGATAGCTCATTATGGTTTTGATTTGCATTTCCCTGGTGATTAGTGATGTTGAGCACATTTTCATATATCTGTTGACCATCTTTATGTCTTTGGAAAAATACCTAGTCAGATCCTCTGCCCATTTTTTTTTAAGGTTTACATTTAAAAAAAAATTATTCATTTATTTATTTATCTTGGTTGTGGCTCACGTGATCTTTGTTGTGGCATGCAAGATCTTTTAGTTGTGGCATGCAGACTCTTAGTTGCAGCATGCAGACTTCTTAGTTGTGGCATGGGAACTCTTTAGTTGTGGCATGCGGGATCTAGTTCCCTGACCAGGGATTGATCTCAAGCCCCCTGTATTGGGAGTGTGGAGTCTTACCCACTGGACCACCAGGGAAGTCCTCTGCCCATCTTTAAATTGGATTATTTGGTTTTTGGCTATTGAGTTGAGTGAGTTCCTTATATATTTGGATATTAACTCCTTATCAGATATATGGTTTGCAAATATTTTCTTCCATTCCATAGGTTGCTTTTCATTTTGTTGATTATTTCTTTTGCTGTGCAGGACCTTTTTATTTTGGTACAGTCTCACTTGTTTATTTTTGCTTTTGTTGCTTGTGCTTTCGGTATCATAACAAAAAAAGATGTTGTCGGGACCAATGCCAAGAAGTTTTTCCCTATGCTTTCTTCTTATTTTACAGTTGCAGGTCTTACATTTAAGCCTAATCCATTTCAGCCTAATTTTTGTGAATAGTGTAAAATAGGGGTCTGGTTTCATTCTTTTGCATGTGAATATCTAGTTCTTCTAACACCATTTATCAAAGAGACTACCTTTTCCTCATTGAGTATTCTTGGAGCCCTTGTCCAATATTAGCTGACCATACATGCATGGGCTTATTTATGGGCTTTCAATTCTGTTTCATTGGTCTATGGATCTGTTTTTATGTCAGTATCATACTGTTTGATTACTATAGCTTTGTAATGTAGTTTGAAATCACAAAATGTGATGCCTCTAGCATTATTCTTATTTCTCAGCATTGCTTTGGCTATTCAGGGTCTTTTGTGGTTTCAAACAAATTTTAGGATTGTGTTTTGTATTTCTTTAAAAAATGTCATTGGAATCTTTATAGGGACTGCATTGAATCTATAGATGGCTTTGGGTCGTATGGACATTTTAGCAATATTAATTCTTTCAATCCGTGAACAAAGAATCTTGCCATTTATTCATGTCTTCTCCAATTTCTTTCGTCACTGTGTTATAGTTTTTAGGGTAGAGATCATTTTTACCTACTTGGTTAACTTTATCCCTAAGTATTTTATTGTTTTTATGCTATTGTAAATGGGGTTGTTTTCATTATTTCTTTTTCAGATAATTCATTATTAGTGTTTAGAGATGATACTGATTTTTGTATGTTGATTTTTTATTCTGCAACTTTATTGAATTCATTGATTAGTTCTAACATTTTTTTGGTGGTGTTTAGTGTTTTCTGTATATAAAACCATGTCATCTGCAAACAGACAGTTTTACTCCTTCCTTTATGATTCAGATGCTTTTTACTTCTTTTCCTTGCCTTGTTGCTCTGGCCAGGACTTCCAGTACTATGCTGAGTATGACTGGTGAAAGTGGACATTCTTGTCTTGTTCCTGATTCTTAGAGGAAAAGCTGTCAATCTTTTACCATTGAATTTGATGTTAGCTATGGACTTGTCATATATGACCTTTATTATGTTGTCATATATTCCTTCTGTACTCAGTTATTTTGTTTTTTTGGGCTTTTTTTTTTTTTTTTGTGGTACACTGGCTTCTCACTGTTGTGGCCTCTCGCGTTGCAGAGTACAGGCTCTGGACACACAGGCTCAGCGGCCATGGCTCACGGGCCTAGCCGCTCCGCGGCATGTGGGATCTTCCTGGACCGGGGCACGAGCCCGTGTCCCCTGCATTGGCAGGTGGACTCTCAACCACTGTGCCACCAGGGAAGCCCTGTACTCAGTTTGGTGAGAGTTTTTATATGAAAGGATTTTGTATTTTGTCAGATGCTTTTTCTGTGTCTATTGAGATAATGATTTTTGTCTTTCATTCTATTAATATGGTGTATCATATTTATTGATTTGCATATGTTGAACAGTCATTGCAGAGAAGGAATAAATCTTACTTGATCATGGATCCTTTAAATGTAGTGTTAAATTCCAGTTGGCTAGTATTTTGCTGAGAATTTTTTGCATCTATATTCATCAGGGATATTGGCCTATATTTTTCAATTGTTGTAGTGGCCTTGTGTGGCTTTGGTATCAGGTTAATTCTGGTCTCTTAAAATGAGTTTGGGAGTATTCCCTCTTCTTTGATTTTTTGGGGAAGAGTTTGAGAAGGATTGGTGTTAATTCTTCTTCGAATGTTTGGTAAAATTCACCAGTGAAACCATATAGTCCTGGGCTTTTCTTTCTTGGGAGTTTTGATTACTGATTTAATCCTTACTTGTTATTGACCTGTTCAGATTTTCTATGTCTTCATGATTTAGTCTTGGTAGGTTGTATATTTCTAGGAATTTATCCATTTTTTTCTTGGTTGTCCAATTTGTTGGGGTATCATTGTTCATAGTAGTCTCTTATGATCCATTGTATTTCTGTGGTATCAGTTGTAATGTCTTCTGTTTCATTTGTAGTTGTATTTATTTGGCTCCTCTCTCTTCTCTTCTTGGTTAGTCTAGCTAAAAGTTTATTAATTTTGGTTATTTTCAAAGAACAACTCTCGGTTTTGCCAGTCTTTTCTATTGTTTTCCTGTCCTCTGTTTCATTTATTTCTGCTCTAATCTTTATTATTTCATTTCTTCTGCTAATTTTGGGCTTAGTTTGCTCTTTTTCTACATCCTTGAGGTGTAAAGTTAGGTTGTTTATTTAATTTTTTCCCTTAATGTGTGTATTTATCACTGTAAACTTCCCTCTTAGAACTGCTTTTGCTGTATCTCATAATTTTCCACTTTCATTTGTCTCAAGACATTTTTTAAATTTCCCTTTAGATTTCTTCTTTGATCCATTGGTTGTTAAGGAGTCTGTAGTTTAAGTCCCATGTATTTGTAAGTTGTCCAGCTTTCCTCCAGCTATTATTTCTAGTTTCATACCATTGTGGTTGGAAAAGATAGTTGGTATGATTTCAGTTTTCTTAAATTTGCTAAGACTTGTTTTGTGACCTAACATATGATCTATCCTAGAAAATGTTCTCTGTGTGCTTGAGAAGAATGTATATTCTGCTGTTGTTTTCTGGAACGTTCTGTTTATGTCTATTAGGCCTATAGTGCTGTTCAAATCCACTGTTTCCTTATTGATTATCTATCTGGATGATCTACATTTTTGAGAGTGGGGTATTAAAGTTCCTGACTATAATTGTGTTGCTGTTTATTTCTCCTTTTAGTTCTGTTAATATTTGATTTATATAGATGCTCTGATGTTGGGTGCATAAATATTTACAATTGTTATATCTTCTTGAGGGGTTGATCCCCTTTGGGTCTTGTGTTTTTATCCATCAGCCATTCTGTGTCTTCCATGGGAGAATTTACTCCATTTATGTTTATAATAATTGTTGGTAGGAAAGGACTTAATTGTTGTCTGTTCGTTAATTGTTTCTGACTGTAGATTCTTTGTTCCTCACTTATGTTGCTGCCTTCTTTTGTGATTTGATGACTTTGTGTAGCTTTATGCTTGTCTCCTTTATCATAATCTTTTGTGTATCTACTACACGTTTTTCTTTTGTGGTTACGATGAGGCTTACATAAAATATCTTACAAGATCCTATTTTAAGCCGATAACTTCAATAGCACACATAAACTTTATGCTTTTACTTCCCCCCATATATTTTAGGTTATTGATGTTCCAGTTTACATATTTCTATATTGTGTATCCAATAACAAATTATTATACTTATGGTTATTTTAAATACATTTTTTTAAACTTTTAAACTAGAACTGTAAGTGAATTATACACCACCATTTCAATATTAAAGAATCTGCCTCTGGCTATAAATTTACCATTGGTAGTGAGTTTTATACATACATTCACATGTCTATGATGTTAATTAGCATCCTTTTATTTCCACTTGAAGAATGCCCTTTAGCATTTCTTGTAAGGTAGGTGTAGTGGTGATGAACTCCCCCAGCTATTGTTTGTTCAAGAAAGTCTTTTTCTTGTCATTTCTGAAGGACAGCTTTTCCAGGTATAGTATTCTTGGTTGACACTTTGGTGCACATCGCACCAAAGACCAACTCCTCCTGGCCATTCACACCCACTGCCAGCTCTGCTCAGAGCCTGCTGGGTGGATCTTGATGAGCTTGTCTGGTCAGCCCCTATCTGTGAAAGAGGAAGAGCAGACCTTGTCCAGGAGGGGCACTGAGTAAAATACCACAGTCAGAAGGTCGGGTTTTATTTATTTTTAAAGAGAGAATTAATTAAGGCAAACATGTTCTCAGGAAGGCTGTGGGTATGTAGTTGGGGACCATAGTGAGGTACCCCAAGAACCCGGAAATGAGGGAGGAGAGAATGACTTCAGAGCTAAATGATGAAATCTACAGGAATTGAATCAAAGCTGAGTTCTTCAGAGTCAGTTTGTCAATAGGAGGGTTCCTGGGAATATCTCAGAAAAATGTGTCTCTTAGAAACATGCCTGGTCCACTCAAGGTCAGCAGGGAGAGACTGTGAGAGGCCACTCTAGGCCCTCCCCAGGGAATCCTGGCAGCACCTTACCCTATGAGCAGGGCTACCCCTGTGTGGAGATGGAGACCAAGCTGTGATGCCCTGAAACACACAAACCCACACTCTCTGCACAGCTGCATGTTCACCTGGAGGAGGAGAAAGTGCAGATCATGGAGACCCAAGCATCACCCTCCCTGTGAATGGTCCCTCTCTGTCAATAAATGGGCATGCTGAGTTTTTACAGCAGTCCTGAGAGCTAGCCTCATGGCACACAGCCCCTGTGAGATGGATACACTCTCCACTTGTTGGCAACACCCAGCTTCCAAGCCTGCAGGGCCAATGGGTAGACCCTGCACTGTGGCAGTTCTGCCAGCTGCCTTCCAGGAGGCAGTGCAAGAGCAGGCCAGCTGCACACTTCCTCCCTCTGCCCAGCTGCAGCCTTGGAGACTTTACTTCTAAACCAGTGACTCTCGACAGTTTTCCCTGCGTTATGGGCCCAATTGTGTCCCCCAAAGATGCTGAAGTCCTAACCCCACCAGTGTCTGTGAATGTGACCCTATTTGGAAATAGCTCTTTGCAGAAGATCTAGTTAAGATGAGATCATTAGAGTAGACTCTAATCTGGTTTGACTGGTGTCTTTATAAAGAGGGGAAATTTGGAGGCACAGAGGGAAGATGATGTAAAGATAGGAGAGAACACCATCTACAAGCCAAAGAATGCCTGAGGCCGCAAGACTCTAAGAGAGAGGCCTGTAACAAGCTCACAGCCCTCACAGGGAACCAATCCTGCTGACACCTTGATTTTGAATTTCTAGCCTCTGAACTGGGAGACAATTAATTTCTGTTTAAGCCACCCAGTTTGTGGAACTTTTTAATGGTAGCCCTAGGAAACTAATACACCTTGTACTGGACTTTCTACCAGGGAACTCTGAATTAAAGCTGTTAGTTACGATTCACCATTTAGCCCTGGTCCCTGACTTTACCTGTTGCTGGAAAAGCAATCCCCTAAGAATATGAACTATGGTTGGGCAAACTTGGTGTCGCTGTAGAAAATCTCTGGCCATGGAGAATTTCTACCAGCAGGGATAGATGTTCTGCAGGGCTGAGTAAGTACTGTCTAGTGCTTTTTAATTTTTTTAAAGTTAGCTTCAGATAAGACAAGCATTTCAGCTATGTATATAGAAGGCATTAGCGCCAAAAGATATTCCTAAAGACAAATTATAATTTATTTAAAGTGGGAATTTACCATTCTGCTCCAAACATAAGTAAACATAGTCTGTTTATTTCAATGCTTTGCAAATCCCCAAAAATTTACTTTGGAATTTTTAATCACATACTAACTTTCCAGTAAGAAAGCTCAGACATTTAAAACTATTTGCACATAAAACATGTTGTAATTTTTTTAATGAAATTTAAAATTTTCCATGTTTAATGTAAAAACAGCTGTCCTGAATTACCTCAGATGGCTCGCCTCTGAGCCAAAGGCAGAAATACTTGGTATCTGAGCAAAAAAGTGACCATCAAAATTTGATCAAGTGAAAACATGGGATTATAATGAATGTAATAGATGCTTTTATCTATAATATTCACTTCAGTTGAAATAATTAACTAAGTTTCTGAAATAGTCCTTGTTTCATAATTTGATGTACTTTTTTCCCTAGACTTACATTTTGTAAGTATTAATTCTGGAAGCAATCCAATGAGGTTGACAGATTTTCTCCCATTTTGTGGATTGAAAATACTGAGACCCCAGAAGGGCGAGTGGCTCACCCAAAGGCATAAAGAATAAAAATTGCCAAAGGTACATGCATCTGTTACACCTCTTCCCCTCTAATTCCTTGCACAAATATTCATTTATTGAGAGTAGTCCTCCTGTTCAGATTCTTTGTCACACACCAAGAAGGTTTGGGCACACACAAGGTTCTTGCTTCTGACTGACATTTACTGCATGACTCCTGTGCTGCGGGCTCTGGCATCTCTTGCTTCATTAAACCACGCCTGTGAGTCAGGTATGGTTAACCTCATATCATGGATGAGGAAACTGAGGCTCAGAGGGGTTTGGTGTCCTGCACAAGGTCACGTAGTTAGTTCATGACTGACCTGCCTGGGGTTGGTAGCAGACATAAATGAAATTCAAATACATCATTTTTAAAATTATACCAGGTAGTTTCCAAAATGAAAAGAATTTTTCTTAGATTAGTCCTTAGCACCTGCTATATGCCAGATACCACACGAAGCTAGTTCAGCTTCATCTCATTTAACCCTCTGAACAACTCTTCAAGGTAGGAGGGTTATGTCCACTTTTTCCAGCTAAGGAAGCAGAAACTTAGTGATGGAAATAAGGTATCGTGGCCTGAAATTAGCAGAGGCAGAATTGGAGGCCAGGTCTGACTGGCTGAAAGCACAGTTTTGTTCTGCTGCCCGGGTGACTGTACGTATGAAACAGAGGGTGATGGCTCAAAAGAGCCCCATCAGATCGCTACAGGATTCAGAGGAGGGGGGCTGTTATTCTAGGGGGAGCTGGTGATGAGGGTGATGAGTGGAAGAGTGGGTGCAGGAGAGGGGCTACAAAGGCTTCTGCAGGCAGAGCTGGTGAGGAACATGTGGGAGGATGGGGAGGAGGCAGGAGTGACACACTTGCCCTCCCTGTCCCCTCGGCCACTGCTGTCCTGTGGGCCAGTGTGCACTGGAGACTCTTAAATGCTGAGTTTGTGCGTAAGGTGGAGACTATATAGATGAAGCTGATCGTGAGTGAAGAGTTGAAGAGGGAAGAGAGAGCATGTGGGTGGATGTTTGCAGAGAAAACCCCAAGAAAATTTAATCTGGGAGCTGCCTGGCACGTGTGGGAGGGGAACTCCAAGCCACAGTGAAACAGGGCTTGTGCAGTCTCCCAGTTGGCCCAGCTTCCTTTAGCTTCTTTTGACTGCCCCCCTCCTCCGTGACTGCTTTTCAGATCTTTTTCACTTACATTTGCCCGGAAATAATCTTTTACGAGGTTCCAGGGACAGTAAAATTGGGGGGAGGGGCGCCCTTACAAGGATCCCCACATTTCTAAGCTGTCCCTCTTATTTCTCTCCAGAAAGGCAGGGAAAATATTCTTTGGAAACAACTGTTGAACTGCTTATGGGTCTTAGAGTTTGCTGTTGTGGGAACAGCAGTGAGTTTTATGAAGTGACACTTTTTGGCCTGCAGGTCAGAGCAGGGGCACGTGAGTCTTAGTGAGGAGAGGAGAGGAGAGTGCAGGTTGGGGTATAAACCCAGAGTTCATTGTCTGCTTCCAGCAACATTTTCCAGCTGAGGGACCCAGGGCACACTCTTTACCCCTCCTGACCGTAAACTATAAACAGTGGTAACATCAGTTCCTGCTCCAGAGGAAGTGCCCGGCAAAGTGTCCGGGACGGAGATTCAGTAGATGTGTGTTGTATCTGAATCTGAGTCAGTACGTTCTCCACTCACAAGACTGTTTCAGCAGCTACCTAATAACTAGTCTCTGATGCTGAAAGAAAACACCTTTCGGGCAACACTGCAAGTGGCTGGAATAGAAAAGACTCAGAGGTTGTTCACCATCCTCAGTGAAGTCAGACCCATCGGGCAGCAAGGTGTGGTTGTGTCCTTAGGAGCATCAATGAGGAGGTGAACCTGCATGGTGGTGTCCCCACTGACATACTGCTGTGCTGTGGGTGACTGCAGGCTGCACCCACAGAGCCTGGCTGTTGCAGAGGGGAGCTTGCCTGGCAAAGGTAGGTGCTATCTTGAAGGCATTAAAGGTGGCAGATGAGCAAAGACAGGTAAAACCAGGGCAAATGGCCAGGGTGCCAAACCTGTATCCAGTGGCAGTCCAGACTCACCTTGAGGCCAAGCTGGTCACCAGGTGTGGCCCTGCAGGGGCTCTGCCCCTCTTTAGAGAGTGCAGGTGCTAGCAGTTTCTGTCCTATGGGGGCTCCTTGCAATGTGTCCCGAGGGACTGAACAGCACTGAGCAAATCTCTGGAGAGTGTTTCCCATCAGAGAGTGTTTCCCATCTCTGAGTTTTGGAAGAACAAGAAATAAAGATAAAGAGCAGGTATTGCTTACTAGCCTAAAACACACAAATTGATCATATATCCCAAACTAAGATGTTGATTCTCATTTCAAGCAAAAATGCCCATGTTTTTCGTGACGCTTTGCCTGGGAAGGTTGTACAAAGGGCTGACACAAACCCTGTCTTACCAAAGGAGCTGGTTATCCCTGAGAATGAATGAGCATTACACATGAAACATGCGAATTAAAATTAGGTGTTCTTTTCCCCCCAACCGTCTTACTTTTAATAGTTATTTAGAAGAAATCTGCATTTTTCACTTGAAATGTGCCGTGCCTTTGTTGGCCAGCTATGTGTACCAGTCTGCCTGCCTGTTTCCACTGGCTTGTCATGCTCACTAATTAGAGAGCTGCTGCCTGATTCACCTTGTTAATTAGAGGGACTTGCACACGGAGCCCTTCGGGCAGTGTGCGAGAGAGCCTCGCACCAGTGCCCCGAGAACGATGCGTCTGTGAAGTCATTCTTCTCATCTACCTTCTATTTTTCATTTGAAATGAATAAATCATTGAGATTTTCCTTGTGGAGTGAGAATGCAAGAATTCACTTCTCTGTAAGATGTAAATTACATGTGATCAATAGGAAGGGATGACTCGTGTATTGTACTTACATGATTTCCTAATTCACTTCTTGTCGGTGTATGAAAAATGGCCTGAAATATATGTCTCCTCTCCATGAATCGGTGTCCTTCATCTGGTAAAGGAGGGTGTTGAGTGAGAAACACAGTTGCTTCTTTTGAGCTGTCGGAGTCTGGACTGGTGGTTTGTTGTTCTCTTGGTCAGAGGAAGGGAAGCCTCTGAAACCCAGGCCTCTGAGGAGGGGGTTTGACCAGCTTTTTCTCCCCGGCCGCCCCCGGGCCCCCGTCTGCTCAGGAAGAAACAGGGCGCAGCAGGTCATTTTGATGGAGACGTTCTTTTGTAATAGAGACCCCCACTTCTTGGAATTGAGATTTTAGATGTATTGTGTGTCTTTAAAAAATAAACAATTTAATAGTTTGGCTTGGACGCCATCACAGAAGCAGTAGTGCCTTTCAGCACCATGTTGCCTCCTTTTCCAACCTGCACAACACTTCGGAAATTAGTTTCAGTGGCCTTCTCTCCAACTGCTTGGTTAAACTGAAGCATTATGGCTAAAGGAGAATAGAAAAAGGCAGTGAACTCTCATTGGTTGAAAGGAGGGTAGTAGAGGTGTAGCTTTCCCATGAAAAAAAGGAGGGATGGGGCTCAGCCCCACCAAGTCTGGTTGTCTCTGCTGAGAAGCCTGTTCATTAGCCACATTATCAGTCTTTGTGGTTCATATCTTTATTGGCTGTGTTGGGTCTCCATTGCTACACGTGGGCTTTCTCTAGTTGCCGCGAGCGGGGGCTACTCTTCGCTGTGGTGCACGGGCTTCTCATTGTGGTGGCTTCTCTTGCTGCAGAGCACAGGCTCTAGGTGCGCGGGCTTCAGTAGCTCTGGCACGTGGGCTCAGTAGTTGTGTCTCGCGGGCTCTAGAGCTCAGGCTCAGTAGTTGTGGTGTACGGGCTCAGTTGCTGTGCGGCATGTGGGATCTTCGCGGACCAGGGCTCGAACCTTTGTCCCCTGCATTGGCAGGCGGATTCTTAACCACTGCACCACCAGGGAAGTCCCTGTTAATTAATATCTTAAAGAGGTTCACCTTTCTCCTCATCCATAGCATCTCACTTGCAGAGATTCTGGCAAAAGATATGCAAATATTGCTTTAGAAAAAGGAAAGAATTTTATACCTGCTCTTCCTGGGGAAGGCGTAGACTGGAGTAACTGTTTTCTAGATGCTTTCCCCACCATTCTCAATATCTGATTTTGGGCCCACAAGCACGCATTGAGCACTTGCTGCATACAAAACACTGTCCCAGTCCTGAGGGAAACCCTGGGACACAGAGGTCACCCCTGTCCTCAGGACACCACGTGAGGGTGGAAGAAAGAATCGGAGAAGAAGCAAATCATTACCACCGAGTGGTGGGCACTGGGGAGCCTGCACAGGGGAGGGGAGTTGGGACTGAGGTCACAGAGGAGGGACTTCTGTGAGGGCTGCTGGGGACTGAGCAGAGCTGGCCAGGTGGAGGAAGACTTGCAGGCAGGGAGCACAGTGCATGCAAAGGTGTGGAAATGCCTGGCCTGTTGCAGGGGTGTGAGTGGCGGGAAGGCTGGAGGATGAGTGAGTCAGACGACAGAGGGCTGCAGGGGAGGGAGGCACCAATCAGGTCCCCAAGGCCAACATTCTACCCTGGATTCTACCTTGGGTGCACAGCACTGCTGTTGGCTCTGCTACAGCCTCCAGCTCGGGCGGGGACTAGGGGGCAGAGGGGTCAGTATGTGGCCACCCCAGACCTGGGTTTGGGCTCAGGAATAGCCCGTGTGGGTCCGTAGGACTCCACAGGGGGATGCAGAAGTGCACTTGGCCTCTTCGGCACATCTGCCCTCTGCACAGCTCCAGCCCTGGGTGCAGGATCCATCAAACATAGGGAGTAGAGGGCGTGGTGAGGGTGGACACTGACCTGCCAGGAATCTCATGGGCAAAAGAAGCTACTTCTGCAAGAGCCTCCACCAGTTTGACCTTGAGAATTTTACCAAGGATCCAGATTGCAGCATGGGCCCTCACACAGCACTTCCCAGACACCTAGATCCATTCCTCAAGTGGGATTTGAGCACCTGCCCTTTGCCGGGGTTAGAGCAAATAGCCAGCGATACAAAGATGAAAAAGACACCATCTCATGCCTTTAAGAAGCTCACAAGAGATGGCAGAAGTGATGCGTGTTTACAGAGATGTAGAGGACGCACTGTTAAGTATCAAAGCAGCAGCCAGGAGAGGGAGGTGTCACGGGAGAGGTAACACTGGCACTGAGTTTTACAGGATGAATAGGATTTATTAGACTGAAATGGTGAGGAAGGATTTTCTAAACAAGAGACAGTACGTGCAGAGCAAGGAGCTGTGAACGTGCACTGTGGGTTCAGGAGCTGCAAGAATTCATTCACATTCCAACTCAGGGAATGAGCTTGGAGGGTTTGCAGTAGGGTCCCAGGGGGAAGAGGATCGGAGGGAAACAGGATCAGATTTAAACTTATAAAGGAAGCTTTTGCCAGCCCCTCCCGCACCCAGTTGTACAACACCAGACTTTGTTCCTTTAGCAAGTCGTTGGCTTCAGTAACATGAGTTACAAGACAATGAAGAGGTAGAAACACACGCACACACACATACACACACAGTGAAATGAAAGTAGTATTAAAATAGCATCTGAAAGCCCCATAAGGTTTCTCCTGGGACATGACACCTCTTGGACCCCCCTCACACCATGGGCCTCACCCTGCTGCTTGCCCACCAACCACCCTGCCGCCCTCCCTCCTCCTCCGGGCTGAGCGCCACATGTTGGTGTGCTAGCTTCCGAAGTCTGTGACATGTCCCGGGGGGCAAAGTCTTGCCCACCTCCTGTTGCCCCAGTGGTACCAAGTCCAGCAGCACCATGGATTCTTGGGAAGCCTCTGCTAATTGATTAGTAGTTTCTCCACACATTTAAAAATTTCATCCTTTGCTTGATTCTAAAGGTAATGTGTGTTGATGGTAGATAATTTGGAAAGTGCAAAGGTGCTGAACTGTTTCGGAGTGACTGATCCAGCTCGTTTAGGCCAAATATATACCCCCTGTCCTCCCAGTATCCACCTTTACAACGCTCTAGTTGATTTTACACTTCGACTTCCAAAATTCAGCCTCCTTACTTTGTATTGGCTATTGTAAAATTAACTCTTTTAATGGACTTTTTGGGGTGGAGGAAGAATTCTAAATTCTGTGGTGTTCTTTTGCAGTAATAATATGAGTGTAAACTCCTAGCATGATTTATCTGAAGTGGTGACACCCACCTCCTTCCTAGTAGAGGGTTTGGGATGATACAATGGCAGGTGAGGTCAAGTTGGTGTACACAAAGCAGATAAGTGAGTGTCTTTCACACTCATAAGAATGATTAACCTTACCACAGCAGTATTGATGAGCTGGGATATAGGGGCATGCGCGTGTGTGCAGATGGATGCAGGTGTCCCAGCTACAGAAGGCTGCTAAGTGCTTGCAGCAAACTTGTACAAATCAGTGACTAGTGAATCTGCCCATGAAATGCAGGCAGCATCTGTTTTTTCCTGTCTGCCCTTTGCTGCGATAGACCAAACAATCTTGAATTCTGAACTGAAAGACTCATTTTGAAACAACTTTAACCCATATTTATATTTCCAAATTTGGTGAATCTGTGGCTCTGCTCTGAAAATAAAATGTTTGATGCTTTCTTAAACGTGAGGACATATTCATAATTCTACAACTATCTGCTGAGCACTCCCTATTTGGGAGGTTCTCTAACAAAAAGGGGAGGATTGGGCTTCCCTGGTGGCGCAGTGGTTAAGAATCCGCCTGACAAGGCAGGGGACACGGGTTCGAGCCCTGGTCTGGGAAGATCCCACATGCCGCGGAGCAACAAAGCCCGTGTGCCACAACTACCGAGCCTGCGCTCTAGAGCCCGCGAGCCACAGCTACTGAGCCCGGGTGCCACAACTATGGAAGCCCACATGCCTAGAGCCCGTGCTCCGCAACAAGAGAAGCCACCGCAGTGAGAAGCCCACGCACCACAATGAAGAGTAGGCCCCGCTCAATGCAACTAGAGAAAGCCTGTGCACAGCAACGAAGACCCTATGCACCCAAAAATAAATAATAAATAAGTAAATAAATATTTTTTTAAAAAGACTGGGCTTCCCTGGTAGTGCAGTGGTTAAGAATCCACCTGCCAATGCAGGGGACACGGGTTTGAGCCCCGGTCCGGGAAGATCCCACATGCCGCGGAGCAACTGAGCCCATGCGCCACAACTACTGAGCCACGTGCCACAACTATTGAAGCCCGCGCGCCTAGAGCCCGTGCTCCGCAACAGAAGAAGCCACCGCAACGAGAGGCCTGCGCACCGCAGCGGAAGAGTAGCCCCTGCTCGCTGCAACTAGAGAAAGCCCGCACACAGCAATGAAGACCCAATGCAGCCAAAAATAAATTAATAAGAGACTAAAATGGTATTAAAAAAAAAGAAAAGAAAAGAAGGGGAGGATTTGCTCTTATCTTTGAGGTGCTTATAGTCTGGTGGGAGACAGAGTCCCATGGGCGGGCACCACCCCTGGAGGAGGATTGTGAGCTCTGACAGGAGTTAGTCCACCAAAAGGAGAGCAGGGGATAGTCAGACAATGAGTGTATTGGGGTGGTCAGGGGAGTGCTTCCAGCAAAGCGGGGAGATCAGAAGATGCCTGAGGCCAGAAAGGAGCACATCCTGCAGCTGCTGGGCAGAGGTTGAAAGGGGACAGCTTGAAGACTGCTTTGGGTGGCCTGCGATGTGTTACATTTTCTTTTTAAATTAGCTGCCAACATTTAAACACTGAGCGGTTTCACATTCAAAACCAAACCGAGCCAAACCTGGATTTTTGGGTTTTCTAAAAATCCTGGCATCTGCATTCCCTCCTGACAGCAGTCCTGGTCCCCAAGGTGTCTGAGCCTGGAGCTGCAAGGGGCAGTGCAGAGGTGGGTGGGGCCTTGGCTCCGCAATGGGCACCCTGTCCTGCAGGCAACAGAAAGCCTTCCAGGGCTGTGAGTGCGGAGCTACCTGAGCAGGTTTGCCTTTAGAAAAGTGTCTCTGATTATAGCCTGGAGAATGGATTTGGTGGGGCTGGACAGGAGGCTGTTCATAATAGTTCATGGGAAGAATGATGGGGGGAGGCTTGTGGAGGGTGAAAACTGCCCCCCCACAAATATATCAGATTCTAATCCCTGGAACCTGTGAACATTACCTTATATAGGAGAGAGAGAAAGAGAGACTTTGCAGGCCTGATTAAATTAAGGATTTTGAGATGGGAGGTTATCCTGGATTATCCAGGTGGGCCGCAAATGCCAGTTACATGTCTACTTATAAGAAGGAGGCAGGGAGAGATTTGACACAGGTAGAAAAGGAGGCAATGGGACCGTAGAAGCAAGGGCAGGAGGGATGTGGCCGCAAGCTAAGGAATGCCAGCAGCCACAAGAAGAGGCACGGACCAGATTCTTTCCTGGAGCCTTGGGAAGGAGTGTGCCCCTGCTGACACCTTGGCTTCAGTCCAGGGATACTGATTTTTAACTTCCACTCCAGAACCGTGAGAGAATATATCTCTGTTCTTTTTAACCTCCTCCCCCCCCATCCCCAGACCCCGTGCCCAAGATTTGTGGTGACTTGTTACGGTGGTCACAGGAAACTAATACAGACGGTGTCAGAGAGCCTTAGGGGTAGAGCCTACCAGTCTGGAGACTGAGTGGATGTGTTTGCTGTGGGGATGGGAGGCATCTAGGAGGTCCCCCGGCTGAGTCCTGCTGAAATCAAGCCTGAGACTCAGCTAGAGGTACAGGAGCAGGCCCAGGAAGCAGAGGGAGGGCACAGGGAAGGAGGAGACTCCCGTGAAGGTGCATGAGTGAGCTGGTGACTGCAGTGGGCAGAGGAACCATGTAGAATACTCCTCTGAATCGTCCCTCTGGGGCACCTATCAACTAGCGCCCATCTCCCGGTGGTTGACGGTTGCCTGTATTAGGGTTTTCCAGAGAAACAGAACAAATGAGCTGTATATTCATTATGTTTCATCTAAATATATTAAACATGCATCACAGTAACTCTCTCATATGTACATATATATATATAATGTCTCTATATATTTGTTAAATGTAACAAAAATAAATAAATAGGGAGAGAGAGAGAGACGTATTTTATGATGAACTGGCTCATGTGATCATGGAGGCTGACAAGCCCCAAGATCTGCAGTCAGCCAGCTGCAGCCCAGGACAGCCACGGGGGTAGAAGACCACTGAAGACCAGCAGCCTCAAGACCCAGGAAGAGCTGATGTTTCCATTTAAGAAAAGGCAGGAAAAACCTGATGTTCCCAACTCAAACAGGCAGGAGGAATTCTCTCTCACTCTCAGGAAGGTCCGCCTTTTTGTTCCATTCAGATCTTCAACAGACTGGATGAGGGCTGCCCACACTGCGGAGGGCCACCTGCTTTACTCAGTCTAGCAGTTCAAGTGTTAACTTCATCCAGAAACACCCTCACAGACACACCCAGGATAATGTTTGACCAAATATCTGGGCACTCCATGGCCCGGTCAAGTTGACACACTATCTCCTGTTGAGTGGCCTCCTGTGGCCACTGAAAAATCTGATGGATGCTGAGGGGTGCCTTCGATGTGGGACCCAGGCCGTCTGCCTGGTACCATTCACAATTGCTGTGCCGAAATCAGGTGTGCCCAGGGATGCGGCTAGGACACAGAAAGTGTCTGCCCCAGGCTCCTGAGTTTCCTGCTCGGGCAAGTGGGGGAGTAGGGGATCACGTAAGAGGAGTGGGGGGGGGTACACAGAGTGTAGTCAGCAGTGGGTTGGGTTTGTGCACGCCGGGGCACGCAGGCAGGTTGAGCTGGGGCAGGACTGAGGGGCCCTGGAGTGGGTGAGGTGATCTTGGTGAGACCAGCTGCAGAGGAGCAGAGGGACGAAATCTAACGGCAGTGGTACGGGCGTGAGTGGGGGGTTGGTGAAGTGGAGCCTATAGCCGAGGACAGTCCCTTCAAGGAGAACCATAAGACAGGGGCTGAGGGAGAGTTGGAGTAAAAGGAGAACTTAAAAAAAAAAATTATTCTGTCAGTCAGTCAACAAGCATTACTGAGTGCCTAATCCATGATAGTCCCTGGAGATGTGACCATTATCAACACACACTAAGCTTCTGTCCTCAGAGAGTAAACATGTAATAAGAAGCACAATAATTTCAGATGCTGTAAACATGTAACGCAAATAAAATAATTTCAGATACTGATTAAGAAGCACGAAGAAATAAATCAGGGTGATGTGATAGCGAGTGACAGGGCTACTTCAGCTGGACTAGTTAGGGAAGGCCTCTCTGAGGAGGTGACAACTGCTGTGACTGCAGGGGATGGGAAGGACCCAGCTGGGCAGAGAACTGGGGGAGGATGTGCCAGTGCAAAGGCCCTGGGGTGGGTGTTTGAGGGAGAGGGGGAAGCCATGTGCCTGGAGGGGACAAGGCCAGGAGGCTGCTGGGTGACACCACTCAGGGCACCATCAGTAGGCCATAGGGGGCTTGAGGTGAGGCTAGTTGCCGTGTGCAACCATTGGAACTTCTGAAGCAGGGAATGACATTATCTGATTTACATATTTAAAAGGTCACTCTGGCATTTGTGGGGAAAATGGACTCAAAGAGGGCAAGAGCAAAGGCAGGGAAGCTAGTGAAGAGGCCCCATGGTGGTCCAAGCTGGGGACGGTGGGAGAGATTTGGCAAAGACGGGCATTGCAGGGAAAGGCCTGTCTGGATGTCCTAGGATCAAAATGATACACAGAAGGACAAAAATTACCATCTTCTAAGGTGATTGTGCCACAGTAATGATGCAATGTGTTGTATTACATACAGAAGAAACTTGATAATTGCCTGGCATCGGTTAATGTATTCTATGAGGTGTGTGTTGTTGGCAGGTATTAGACTCCATCAATTAATGAGCTGTTGTGATTGGGTTGTGGAAAGCACAACCACTTTTTACCACTTTTGTTTTTAAAGTATTGGGTTGTGGAAAGCACAACCACTTTTTACCACTTTTGTTTTTAAACTGAAGTATAGTTGTACAATATGATATAAGTTACAGGTGTACAATATAGTGATGCACAATTTTTAAAGGTTATACTCCATTTATAGTTATTATAAAATATTGGCTATATTCCCCATGTGGTACAATATATCCTTGTAGCTTGTTTTGTACCTAATAGTTTGTACCTCTTACTCCCCTACCCCAAAATTGCCCCTCCCCGCTTCCCTCTCCCCACTGGTAACCACTAGTTTGTTCTCTGTATCTGTGAGTTTGTTTACTTTTTGTTATATTCACTAGTTTGTTGTATTTTTTAGATCCTGCATATAAGTGGTATCATACAGTATTTGTCTTTCTCTGTCTGAATTATTTCACTTAGCATAATGCGCTCCAAGTGTATCCATATTGCTGCAAATGGCAAAATTTCATTCTTTTTATGGCTGAGTAGTATTCCATTGTGTGTGTGTGTGTGTGTGTGTGTGTGTGTGTGTGTCACATCTTCTTTATTCGTTCATCTGTTGATGGACACTTAGGCTGCTTCCATATCTTGACTATTATAAATAATGCTGCTGTGAACATAGGGATGCATGTATCTTTCAAATAAGGGGTTTTTGGTTTTTTTCACATATATACCCAGGGGTGGAATTGCTGGATCACTTGGTAGTTCTATTTTTAGTTTTTTGAGAAACCTCCATACTGGAAAACGTACCGTTAATAGAGGTAGACTTTTCACAATCTGCCGGTGACTGGAATGTAGCTTTCAGAGTGCGAAAGCTCAGGGCAGGAGCAAAAAGCCAGCACTGAGAGAAGACCTGTTCCTGGGACAGCTAGACCCTGCTGCCACAGCCCTCACCACATCCCTCTTGAGGACAGATGTGGAGGGAGAATGTGAGATGGTTCCCAGCGGGACTGCAGCCAGGCTCTTTCCTCAGTCTGGAGATGCTGCAGGGGAAGGGCGGCAGATGGGGGGGGGGGTGTCTGCTCACCTTACGCCCACGGGTGGGGAGGAAGGTTGGAGAGCCAGGTGCAGAGCTGTGCTTTGGGAAGGGTCCGGCTAGAGACCCGCTGCCCACAAAGGGTGGGATTCTTGTGCCAGACCCTAGTGACCTCCAGAAAGTATTTGGGGAAAATGTCCCTTTTGTTCTCTGGTTTTGGTGAGGGAGATACGCAATCACGTAAGTTCAGCATAGGTATTCGCGGCAAAGAGGCCAGATCACCGCTCCTTGTCTGACTCTGGACCACTGATGGCAGGTGTCCTGGTGCCAGCAGCAAGTGATGGACTCAGTCAAACCGAGGAAAAGTCCCCACTCTACCCTTGTGAGCCTCAGTTCTTTCAGCTGTGGAATGGGAACAACCCCTCCCGTCCTGAGTTCAATGAGGACTAAATGGAAGTAAGGGCAGGGTGGGTGTGCCAGTTTAGATAAACCCTGAAGACATGTCATGCTAAGTGAAAGAAGCCAGAAACTAAGGGACAAATATTGTATGAGGTGCCTAGAACAGGCAAATCCATAGAGACAGAAAGTAGAATAGAGGTTCCCAGGGGCTGGGAGGAGGGAGGAATAGAAAGTTATTGTTCAATGGACACAGTTTCTGTTTGGGATGATAAAATAGTTCTAGAAATGGATAGCAGTAATGGCTGCACAACAACGTGAATGTACCTGATGCCACTGAATTGTACACTTAGAAATGGTTAAGATGACACATTTATGCTATGTGCATTGTACCACATTAAAAATGAGCAAGAGGGCTCCCCTGGTGGCGCAGTGGTTGAGAGTCCGCCTGCCGATGCAGGGGACACGGGTTCGTGCCCCGGTCCGGGAGGATCCCACATGCCGTGGAGCGGCTGGGCCCGTGAGCCATGGCCGCTGAGCCTGCGCGTCCGGAGCCTGTGCTCCGCAACGGGAGAGGCCACGGCAGTGAGATGGCCGCGTACCGCAAAAAAAAAAAAAAAATTAGAGGAAGAAAAGCACCTTCCGATGAACCCAAATTGGACTTCCCGGGGTCGCTGTGGCCTGGCTGGACCCTAGCCCAGGCCTGGACGCCAGCCACCCGTGGAGGATAACTAAATGTAGACAATTTTGAAAAGAACTAAAGTATATGAAAGCAGAACCCCATCACCCATAATCCTCATAGTTATCTATGAATTTTTCATTATAAGGTTTTCTATGATTTGATACTTGGGTTTTTGTTGTTGTGTAGCTTTATGTCATAAACATTTCCCCATATCACGAGAAACTCTATATAAAACACTCTAATGCCATATGCAGATGCCATAATTCACTTGATCAATCCCAAATGTTGGCTATTTAAGCTCTTCACAATTTTTCACGTTATGTACAACACTGTGATCAATGTGCATAAGTCTCTATCTACTCCCTGAAATTTTCCCTGGAATAGATTTTTAGAAGTAGCCTTACTTGGGTATGATATTGAGCCCTTATAGAGGTTTACCCCGCAGTGGCCGGTCAACTTCAGAAAGGCTCTCCGTTCGATACCTTCACCTGGCTGACAGGCGTGCCCTTTCCTCAGCACCCAGCCTACCACCTGTGTCCTAGAACTGTTGATTCCACATGGAGAAGGGGGTATCTTGGTTTAATATACCTCACTCCTGAGCGAGGCACTGCCCATCCCACTGGCAGCCGTCACGGAGCTCCTGGGATGCCAAGGCACTGTGCATACTGACCTTAGAAGGTGGGATTGACGAGAGGGGGCAGATGTGAGAGACCATCCCCAAGCAGAAACAAACTCTCCAGACCGTAGCAGCCTTGCTTCTCATAAGGTAGACTCAGCTCAGAAGAAAGACAGAAGGCCCTCCAGCCCCCGTGGGGAATGTGTGCCGTCCAGCCAATATCATGTGGGTTTTTTGGAGTTTTTTTTTGGCCGCGCTCCCCAACCAGGGGTTGAACCTGGGCCCTTGGCAGTGAAAGCATGCCATGCTAACCACTGAACTGCCAGGGAATTCCCACCAGTATCATTTTATGCTCGGTGCCTTGTAGGTTCCTAGAGAGGCAAAGCGAGAGAGAGATTCTCCAGGGGTGTGGAACAGAGGCAGAGGCAGACTTGGAGAGTGGGTGCAGCCAGTCCCTGCCCCTCAGCTCTTTCAGAGGTGCTAGTGCGACCTCGGCCAGAGCCGGGTGAGGCACCCAGATACCCTGGTCTCTACCTCCAGCTGACTCTGGACACCGCTCTGCCACTTGCTTCCATGTGACCTCGGTCACATTTCTGAACCTCGCCCTGCTTGCATTTTCCCATCAGTAAAGGGGGCTAATAATACTTATCTCCGGTGGGTCGTAGTGAGGGTTAAGGTTATGGATGTCACAGTGCCAGGCCCAGTCCTCTGTAACCAAGCAGCACAGAATGTGCCAGTTACTCTCCTACTGCCACTCACAGGACAAGCAGACCTTCCTCCTTCCAGATGTCTTTCTCCCCAGTCATCAGCAGGGTGGGCATGGGGCTGGTGTTTGCTGTGCCCATGGCGGGGGGCATCTCAGACATGAGAGCTGATGCTGGTTCCCCTACTTCCCTGTCTCTCAGCAAGAGGCCCCTCCTTTGTACTCAAGGCCCCCGGACCCACCCAGACCCCAGTGTCAGCTCTCCAGGGTCCCCACTGCCGTTTGAGGCCTTTGCTTTCTAGGTGATGATTTTTAACAAGTAGACCCTCATCTTAATATATTCAGCAGACATCTGACAATTGTGATAACCCTGATGGGTGGTGAGCAGGGCAAATTAGCTAAAAGATGATTGATTTTTTTTTTACGCGCAATTTTATCTTCAACCTTTCCTAGCAACGTGCTCTACCAGAGTCATAATTTCTTCTCCCAGGTATTTGCCAGTATCAAGATTGCACATCTATTTACGGTTGCCTGGAAGCCCCATAATTACAATACAGTCCAAGTGCCCATTTTCTTTCCTTGACTACTAATAGGGATCAATCGAATTTTAAATGACCGCTCCGGGGCTGGCTCCCGATCGTGACCTTTGTAAATGATTAGAGCTCACCTCTGTTGCCGTCTGCCCAGAAAGAGCGAGTGGCCAGAGCTTTCTAACTGGCCTTTAATCTGGATGTGGGCCAAAGATATTCCAGATGAAAACTGGCCATGAGCTGCCGGTGGAGAAAGGGCTTGTGGACTTTGTCTCCGCCCCAAGGACACTTCCGGGGGGTCCCCCACACCCCCTTTCCTTTGTCCAGGTCCTGAGTTCTGAGGATGTCTGTGGTTGGAGCTGCGCTCAGCACCCTTGTGGGCTGAATTCGGAACATCCCTGGAAGTTGTAAACCTGCAGATAAAAATTGTTATTTGCCGGAAAGACGTTTCAGAAGTTTCTTCCTTTCTTCTTCTTCTTTTTTTTTTTTTTTAAATCACTGAGTTTGATCTCCGTGCTAAGCTTTAGACGGTGAAGCCTGAGAAAGCTTCAGTGTAAGAAACTGGGTCCAGACCTTGCCTTGAGCTCCCACGTAACGCCCCAGCCATCCTCAGGGTCAGGGCTGGAGTTTCTGACTCAGGCTGGAGCCAGCTGCAGTGTGTCTGAGCCTGCTGAGGCCCCTAGCAGCGCTGCTTGAGGGAGAGGGCCGAAGCCCAGCCACCGAGGCCTGGAACGTGATCCTCCCGCATTTGCGGGGAGGGGGTTAGTCAGGAAGACCGCTTCCCACCCACCTCCCTTGATGGCAATGTAGGGGCCACGGGGAGGGTGAGACAGCCTCCTATTTGGCCGCCAGCCCCACCTCAGTTTCTTGAACTGCCGCTGTTGGGAATGATTTGCTACCTTTATCTGCGGTCAGGGTGCGGCCGTGCCATTGAGATGCGTTGTCGGCCTTGCCCTTCCAGAGTCTTATTCTGTGTAATAGCAACCTGTTTCCTTCTGGGCAGTGGTCTTCGGGCTGTCTGCTACTAGCACCGTCTCGGGTTTCTCTGAGCATCCCTAAGCCCAGCCTTGGAGCCCACTGGTTCTCACGACACCCTCTGTCCCCTCTGCAGCCAGGCCAGCTTCCCTGGGACTCATCCTTCTCAGCACCTGTGTATCAGCTGCTACCCACGCTATGCCCCACAACACCCCATCATCGCCCACACCTCCCTTTCTCCACCTGCATCCAGCCACCCTGAGCTGGCTCTGTGTCGGCCCCCCTGAGCGATCCAGGCAGCGGGGCCGGCACCTGCTTAGGACGCAGACAGTGGTTACCCCCGTCCCCGCCCGAGCACCTGAATGTATCCTTATAGACACTGCAGCTCCTCGTCGTGCCAGTCCCTAGGGAAAGCTTGACTCTCAACCAACCCACGAGAGTCCTCTTTGGCTCCTGGACACCTGAGGTTCCAGGAGTAGAGGAGGAAACCGGGGAGGGGATAAGTTGAGATGTGCCGGCAAACGAAGCTTGAGCCCATGGTTGGCCTGCTAGCATCTCTGTGATGCAACTGCTAACAGAATTCTTATAAAAGCACCAATGTTTCCAGAAGTGAAAGCCATCGTTAAGAGTTACGATCTAAAATCACATGAGAAGTCTCAGTTAAACCACTGTTTTGGGGCCTCCCTGGTGGCGCAGTGGTTAAGAATCCACCTGCCAATGCAGGGAACACGGGTTCGAGCCCTGGTCCGGGAAGATCCCACGTGCCACGGAGCAGCTAAGCCTGTGTGCCACAACTACTGAGCCTGCGCTCTAGAGCCCACGAGCCATAACTACTGAGCCCACGTGCCACAACTATTGAAGCCCGCACGCCTAGAGCCCGTGCTCCGCAACAAGAGAAGGCACCGCCATAAGAAGTCTGCGCACCGCAACGAAGAGTAGCCCCTGCTCGCCGCAACTAGAGAAAGCCCGCACGTAGCAACAAAGACCCAACTCAGCCAAAATAAGTAAATAAATGAGTTTATTAAAAGAACAACAACAGCAAAAAAACCCCCCACAGTTTTGTCCTGCTGCAAAAGTCTCAGGAAAGTGCGTGCTGAGGCTGTGTTCCCCCATGGGTCACAAGTACACGTGTGTTCTTACAATGTGGAGGACAACTTTCTTTCTTTGCCACAGATGCAGAGACAAGCTGGCTCAGCTGAGGCAAAGGCAGAGAACCGAATAGCATCAGTAGCTTCCAGCCCTTGAAAGGCCACGAGGTGAACTCACTTGAGCTCTTTCCGCAAGTGGGGAGGTGAGCCCGGCCTGTGTGAATGTGCATGATTTCTTCTATGTCTCATGACTAAGCATCTCCTTCTGTTTGGCCTTTGAAATGCACCAAAAAACAACAAAAAACATCTCCTTGGTTCTGTCCATTTATTTACAGAACAAGAGTGTAATCTCACAGGTTGGGGCCGAACTCAGTGGGCTTTCCCAGTTGTCATCATTGGGTTTTAATGTATACATTCTAGCAGGCCCCAGTAATGTGACCACAGCATATTTCAAGATATTTCTGTTATGGTATATCCAAGGATTACAGTTTGAAGCAACTGATTTAATTCCCAAATACAATGGCAATCTGGAAGCGTGAGATGTGTTTTGTGTGCAGTCAGGATGGGCTTTAAAATGTGTCCTCAGGCTCAGCAGCAGATCTGAGCCTGGAGCCCGAATCCGTTGAACTGCCATCCCAGGAGCCCTTGGCATCATCAGGCATTAGTCCCAGCCACAGTGTGGGATGGTAAAGCATCTTGACTGTGGAAGATGCCTCTGCATCTTTATTTGCTGTTACCTTTTGATCACTCCCTGAAGAGCAGCGACTTTGCTGATTTCAGTTGAGTTTATTTTCCCACTATTAACATGTGTACCTGTGTTTTCAAAGATGCTTACATTCGTCTCATGTTTTGCAGATAATGTATAACAGTAGGATTTAGGTGAGAATCTTTAGTGCAAAATCTATTGCTCCTGGTAACGAAGGAAGTACATGGCAGTGAGGTATGATAACTGATCCCACCACAGGCAAATTGTATCTCTTGAATTTCACCTTTGTCTTGGCACATATACTATTAGTAATTATTTTGATTAGAATAATGGCCTGCATTTTTAAAAGTGTATAATTTGCACTTCAAGTCACTGTTTAACCTTCGTGGGAATGTTACTTTTGCAGAGTTCTGCTGATCCTACCAGGCATCTAAAATACCTTAGTGCAGAGATAGGAGTCTGCTCATGGGCAGGGACCGTCATCAGAAACCTGTATCAGTGAACGATGAATGTTTGAGTCGGGGGTTGGGTAGTCTTCTAAATTCTTTTCTGAACCCTTCTGTTAAGAAATTCAGAAGAAGCAGTGCCTACGTGCCCCAAGATTGTGGACTAATTGACTTGTGCAGTCAAGTAGATATAGTATAATTTCACACCCAGACCAACTGGCAGGGGCAAAACCAACAAAGAAGATGGCTTTCATGAATGAAAATTTAGCTGAAATGGTCAGAGCAAACAGCCATATTTTCCAACGGAAAACACCCATGCTACAGGAATAGGATACAGGATAAAAGGGTTCCATCTTCAAGACAGTTTGGGAAGTAGTAGGTCAAACCATGTGCAACAGGTTTCTTTACCAGCTCGTACTGTGTATCTCCCCTTGCCATCCTAGCTCAGGGCTCCATCCCTGGTCACCTGGACAAATGTGATAGTTTCCACTGGCACCCTGTCATTCTATTGTCCTCCAGAACCCATTCTCCACACCCAGCCAGAGGGGACTTTTTAAAAGATGATTTGGCATGTCACGCCCCAACCTCAAACCCTCTAAGGGTTTCCCACTGCGCTCAGAATAGACTTCAGCTGTTAACGTGGCCCGAGGCCTGCTTCTCCTCTCTGTTCCACTCTCCTCCTTCCCAAAGGCTTCAGCCACCCTGGTCTCTTCCCCCCTTGGAACTGCTCAAGCCCTTTCCTGCCCCAGGGCCTTTGCACTTGCGATTTCCCTGCCTGGAAACTTCTTCCCTCTGATCTTCTTGGTTAGCTTCTCCTTGTCATTCCGATCATAGCTCAAACCCACCTTGTGAGAGGTGCTTTTCCCATCACCAGCTGTGTCCCACCTCCCGCACCTGCCCCAGTCACTTTATATACCATTAACATGTATTATTTTCTTTATAGCACTCTTTGTTCTCTGAAGGTATCTTGTTTATTTATTGTTCTATTATCTCTCCCTGCCTGAATGTGAATCTCATGAGGACAGATTGGTCAGCGTCTTGGTCTGTCCCATTCACACTGACCCTTTGCGTTTGGAACCACTCCCGCAACTTGGAAGACTCTCTGTGAATACTCGCTGAGAAACAGATGAACGGCGGGCACGTGTTCGTTAGATCCTGGGGAGTAAGCGGGAGCCGGCCACAGGCGTGCATTGAGATGTAATGTGCAGTTAAACCGTGTGCAGCCCCTGGCCCAGGGTGAAAACCTCACCATTTGAATGTGTTCAGTACTTGGAAAATTGATTAGAACCTGAGGGCTCAAAACTGGTTCTGAAAGTCTCGCCTCCTATCCCCAAATCTAGGTATCCTCAGGGGTGGGTGTGTGTGTCAGGTGCCCCCCGCCCCCAGTCACCTGGTCCTGATTACAGATACCCCATCCTGCAGTTTGTGCTACAGGCAGAGTCCTTTTTGGGTAACAGGCCCTCATGTGGCTCTGTCGCCCCACCAACTGTTCCTGTCTCTGGGATTTTGCTCCCCCTCCTTCTTCTGGCCCCACCCCTGTAGGCAGGAGCTCTCATTTCACCTAAGTGGTCCAAGAGGTTTAAGCATCCTTAAGAGGGAATACTGGTTGAGCAGAGCAGGCCCAGGGACCCTGGCTTGGTACCAGTTTTCCTAAGGCGCTGTATCACTGAGCCGGAAATGTCTTCCAGTTCGAGGCATCCGCCTCATGTGATACACTGTGTCAGCAGGGCTGATGGGGATGGGAACAGTGGAGTCAGAACCTGAGGGTTCCCCACCATGGAGGGGCCAAGATGATGGTAACCTTCTGGCCAAAGCCCGAACCCTGCTTGTCAGATAATGTGGCCTCAGAGCGTTGACCTCTTACATCATCTAAAGGACACCTGCCTGCCTCCCGGGCTCCCACCCCACACTGCACACCTGCCCAGAGTCTTGTTCCCATCTCTGCCCTCCCCTCCTCTGTCCCGCTGCTCTGGCTTCCCTGGAACGTTCCTCTTCTAGACTTCCATAGTCATCCTCCCCTAATCAAGAATGGCCATTCTTGTTCATTCTCCTCATTTCTCGCCTCCCATTCCAGGTTCCAAGGCTTCTGGTGGTCCTTCCCTCATCCATCTCCCTGTCATCCATCTCTTCAGTCTTGCTTGGCTGACTCCCCCACGGCAGCCAGAGAGAGTGTGGTGTGTTACGGATAAAGTCAGACTATTCTGTGAGTCTATGGAAGGGAAGATAAATTAGCATAGTAAAGAGTTTCCCTTCTAGTCACACTCCTTTGGAGCATGGTTTTCTAATTGTTTACAACTTCCAGACTGTAAAACAGGAATATGGACAGTGCCAGCAAAATCCATAAAGCAGCTCCTATTTGCCTCTATGGTGTGAGAGGCATTTCTTTAGCTTGGGAGGAATATTGATGGATAAAAGTGTTGATTGGCCAGAAGCCCCGACAGGAGGAAGCGGAAGATGTGAAATGTGAATGTCCTTATTCATGGAAAGGAGTGTCTTTCGGGACAGGCACCAGTGCCAAGTGCAGGGGAGATGACTTCAAAAGCACACGTGGTCACCTGTGGGGTGCAGCTCTCTGAGACACATACATCTGTAGTGAACTCTTTACTGGATCCTGAGAGTGGGCCCGGTCAGAAATGAGAACAGAGCTTCAGGGTCTTAGATGGGAGGGTCACACCACTTCCAGTTATGTTGGTTTTGCAATCAAGGCACATGAGACTCCCAAAGGAACCCCTGCTGAAGTTGAGTTCACAATAATAAATTACAAACCACCGCGAGAGAGAGTCTGCTCCAACAGAGAAATTGACATCCCAGGAACTGGAAATAATAGAACAAACTGAAAGAGATTCTAAAATGTGTTTAAAATATTTAGAGATCATGGAATGTGGATCACTTTGCTTTTCTGTATGTCTGAAACCAGTTATAATTTAAAAAGAGAATCAAGGAGGGCAGTCAACAGTTTAAGTGAAAAAGTGACAGGAATTTTAATTAGAAATTAGAACCTCCACCTGTGAACACCCACTCCTTTCATCCTGTCCCCCTTTCTTCTTGGTAGCCCAGGCTATAGAAAGCCAGTTTGCAATCTGGGTCAGCAATCAGAGTGGTATGTTATCATCTTTATTCAAAACTCCTGAAACAATATGGCATATGTCTTGTCAAACAAAAATATAAGAATGTATTTCTCATGAATAGATAGAACAGGTATGAATTTTCTTTTGCTCAATCAGAGGAAAGTAAATGGATACGTCTGACTTCACATGTACTTCTGTTCTGTCACAGCCAGACAGTTTCCCTGGGATGCTATCCATAAACAGAAGTTGCTTGTTGCCATGGATTTCTGCTCTCAAGTTTTTGTTTTTTGTTTTTTTCTTCTTCCTTTGCCAAGACTTGAGCAAAGCGAGCCTAGCTAAGAAATAAGCGAATTATTTTTAGTTTTTTCATGAACTCTTTCCTGCCTTTGGCCCAAGGCCCATTGGACCATCAGAGGGATTTTAATACTAAGATTGGTAAAGAAGAAGTGTCTTTGCTGGACCACTTATCTCCATGCTTGCCCCTTACCAGCTAGAACCCTGGGTGCTCCCAGGAAACAGGAAGCCCTTGCTCTCACTTATTGGGGCTTTACAAGAAACACATTGCTTTTCGGACATCCCCAAGGTACTTCAGACTTAGCACATTTCAACAGAGAGCTCTGGAATCTCCTCCTTGGAGAGGGTCACCTGAGCCAGACGCTCCACAGGCCCAGCGGCTATGGCTCACGGGCCCAGCTGCTCCGCGGCATGTGGGATCTTCCAGGACCGGGGCACGAACCCATGTCCCCTGCATCGGCAGGCGGACTGTCAACCCCTGCGCCACCAGGGAAGCCCTGAGGGTGTATTTTTCCCTGAATAGGTTTGGGGCTGCCTTGGAGATCAAAAGATCCAGCTCCCGTCCCAGGACGTCTTTGCTCAAGCCTTACATACACAAGAAAAACTTTCCTTGCAAACCTCCAGCCTCCATTGCCAGCCTCCGCAGCATCCCTTTCCGGGCCCCACCTCCAAGCAAAGTAGTCCTGCAGGGGTACGGAAGTGTGATCTCTCCAGAGCCCCTCCTTGGAGTCTGTCCTTTTCTTGGAATCAGATGCAAAGAAACAACAGTGCAGCAGAAAAAAATTAACCCCGAACAAATAATAATTCGAAATTCTTGTTCACCGCTTCTTTTTTCCTCAGCTCCTCATCATCTGAAGCAGTAGGATGGATTTCCCTTCTCTTCTCCTGCCCGTCCTGTGGGGGTGGGAATGACACTGAGGATGGGGACGGAAGTGATCCTCAGCTCGCAAGCAGGAATATTTCTGTCCCTGCCTTTTTCCCTGATAAGATTAACTCCCCTCGTGGCTGAAAAGGAGTCAGGAAACATGAAGGAGAAGCAGCATATCCTTAGGGGAGAAATCTCTGGCACCTCTGTCTGAAAGAACTTGCCATCTTTCCAGGAGGATTAGATCTCACCTGCCACACTTGTCGTGGGTGTTTTCAACTGCAACTCGGCCTTCAATTATTATTATTTCCACGTGAGGTGTTCCAGGTGTTGACGATTTCCACCCCTTGGGGTTTGCAATTAAAACTAGGTCTCGGGGCTTCCCTGGTGGCGCAGTGGTTGAGAGTCCGCCTGCCGATGCAGGGGACATGGGTTCATGCCCCGGTCCGGGAAGATCCCACATGCTGCGGAGCGACTGGGCCCGTGAGCCATGGCCGCTGGGCCTGCGCGTCCGGAGCCTGTGCTCTGCAACGGGAGAGGCCACAACAGTGAGAGGCCCGTGTACCGCAAAAACAACAACAACAAAAACTAGGTCTTCATAGACCTTAATATAAAACACAAAACTATAAAACCCTTAGAATATAACCTAGGAAAAAACCTTAGTGCCCTTTGGGTTTGGCGATGACCTTTTAGATCTAGCACCAAGAGCATGATCCATGAAAGAAAGAATTGATAAGTTGAGGTTCATTAAAGTTAAAAACTTCTGCTCTGTGAAAGACACTGTCAAGAGAGTGAAAAAACAGACTAGAAAATTTTTGCAAAACATCTGATAGAAGACTACTCTCTGAAATATACAAAGAACTCTTTAAAATCAACAATAAGAAAATAAACAACCCAGTTTAAAAATGGACAAAAATCTTACCAGACACCTCACCAAAAAATAGCAAAAGAAGATATGAAAATATGCTCACCAGGGACTTGCAAATTAAACCAACAATAAGATACCACTTACACACCTATTAGAATGGCTAGGATCTAAAACACTGACAATGCCAAATGCTGGTGAGGATGTGGAGAAACAGGAACTCTCATTCATTGCTGGTGGGAATGCAAAATAGTGCATACAGCCATTTTGGAAAGCAGTCTGGCAGCTTACAGAACTAAATGTACTCTTACCATATGATTCAGCAGTTATGCTGCTTGGTATTTACTCAGATGAGTTGAAAACTTATGTCCACCCATGAATGTTTATAGCAGCTTTATTCATAATTGCCAAAACTTGGAAGTAACCAAGATATCCTTCAATAGGTGACTGGATAAACTGTGAAACATCCACACAATGGAATTTATACAGCACTACAAAGCAGCGAACTATGGAGCCATGGAAAGACATGGAAGAACCTTAAATGCTTATTTCTTTTTTTTTAAAATTTATTTATTTTATTTATTTAGCTTTGGCTACGTTGGGTCTTTGTTGCTGCGCTCAGGCTTTCTCTAGTTGTGGCGAGCGGGGGCTACCCTTCATGGTGGTGTGTGGGCTTCTCATTGAGGTGGCTTCTCTTGCTGCGGAGCATGGGCTCTAGGCACGTGGGCTTCAGTAGTTGTGGCATGTGGGCTCAGTAGTTGTGGCTCGCGGGCTCTAGAGTGCAGGCTCAGTAGTTGTGGCGCACGGGCTCAGTTGCTTTGGGGCATGTGGAATCCTCCCAGACCAGGGCTCGAACCCCTGTCCCCTGCATTGGTAGGCGGATTCTTAACCACTGCGCCACCAGGGAAGCCCTAAATGCTTATTTCTAAGTGAAAGAAGATAATCTAAAAAGGTTACATACTATAAAAGTCCAACTCTATGACATTTTGGAAAAGGCAAAACTAGGGAAAATGTAAAAAGATTGGTGATTTTCAGGGTTCAGGGGAAGAATGGGTTGGGGGGGAATGAATGGGTAGAGCACAGGGGTTTTTTAGGTCAGCGGAGCTATTCTATATGATTCTATAATGGTGGAGACGTGACAACCCATAGAAAGAGAGAACTTTAATGTAAACAATGTAACTATTATTAATAATAATGTATCCATATTGGCTTATCAATTGTAACAAATGTACCACACAAATACAATGTTAAAACAGGGGAAACTTTGTGTGGGAGGAACGGAGTATATGAGAACTCTCTGCACTTTCTACTCATGTTTTCTGTAAACCAAAAACTGCTTTCTAAAAAGTAAAGTTTATTAATTTAAAAAAATGTTTCTTAAGGGCAAAGGGCCTCCCAAAGGTCTTCTTGTTGTAGCTGAGGTCCAAAGCAATTTTGGGGCATTTCCAATGGACTCCTAGCATCAATCCAAACCACGAGTTTTATTAGGTGTTCTGGCATGCTTGCCCAAACAATTTTAAACTCTAGAGATAAAGACTGTAAATTTTCTATCAGTCCATCTGTCTGGCAGTACACTTGACTAGTCCAAAAACCTGAACAGAAGACAACGTCACCTAGAGGCAAGAGCCTCTAACTAGAGTTGCACACGTACAGCTGATTGACCATAAGAACTGACAGGCCTGAATAATGATTGTTTCTCTATCGCAATATTGAGCTTTCTAAAATTCTAAAGATAACTTTTAATACATTTTTATTTTCAAGTAGTTTTAGCTCACAGAAAAGTTGTGAAGGTTGTGCAGAGAGTTCCTGTATACCCCACACCCAGTTTTCCCTGTCATTAACATCCTGCATCAATATGGTACATTTGTCACAATTAATAAACCAATATTGATACATGATTAAGTAAAGTCCATCCTATATTTAGATTTCCTTATTTTTTACCTAACATTTTTTCTGTCCCAGGATCCCATCCCAGACACCATATCACATTTGGTTGTCATATCTCCTTAGGCTTCACTTGCCTGTGACAGTTTCTCTGACTCGCCTTGTTTTTGATGACCTTCACAGATTTTTTTTTTTTTTTTGCGGTACGCGGGCCTCTCACTGTTGTGGCCTCTCCCGTTGTGGAGCACAGGCTCCGGGCGCACAGGCTCAGTGGCCATGGCTCACGGGCCCAGCCGCTCCGCGGCATGTGGGATCTTCCCGGACCGGGTCACGAACCCGTGTCCCCTGCCTTGGTAGGCGGACTCTCAACCACTGCGCCACCAGGGAAGCCCGACCTTCACAGATTTGAAGTCGGGTATTTTATAGACTGTCCCTCAGTTGGAATTTTTCTGATGTTTTCCTCATGATTAGACTTAGGTTGTGGGTTTTGGAGAGGAAGATCACAGAGGTGAAGTACCTTCTCATCATATCCTATCTAGGATATGCGCTCTCACTGTGACCTTGATAACCAGGCCTAGGAACTGTTGGTCAGGTTTCTCCACCGTATGGTTCCTCCCCACCCCTTTCCCTACGGTGCTCTTTGGAAGGAAGTCATGATGCTTAAGGAGTGAATGAGTGTGCTCCACCTTCTTAGGGCAGAGTACATCCATAAATTATTTGGAATTCTTCTGCATGAAAGATTTGTCTATTCTATCCCAATTAGTTATTTAATACTTTATTTATATTAGTATGGACTCATGGATATTTTAAAATTATACTTTGTGTTAAAATCTAATACTAGGTTATTGTTGATCAAATTTCTCCAGTTTTGCCATTGGGAGCTCTTTCAGTTGGTCCCTGTGTCTCTGACATACCTCCATAACTTTGCCTTCATGGAGACTTCCTTACTTTCTAACACTATAAGATGCTCCAGGCTCATCTTGTATATCCCAGTCCTAGAATCAGCTGTTTCTCCAAGGAGCCCTGGATCCTTTTTATTGGAGCGTGATAATAGAAACCAAGATCTGGGCAATAGGTGCATTCATTGCTACCAGGGTCTTATTGCTTCTAGGGCCTCTCAAATGACAGAGCAAGAAAATATATGTGTGTATACTAACTTGTGTACACACATATCTCTAAATATTTCTATACGTAGCCATATTTATCTATATTAAGCTAAACGGGAGTTCATACTGATATCTCCAACTCTAATCTATTACTGCATGGATCATTCTAATCTCCTCCTATTGCTTATGTGTAAACTAACACTCCATTAGTGAGAAACCTGGCTCCAACCACCCACCATCCATTTATGTAATTGTTATATATATTGAGTAGTTTTACAATTGTTAACCCTTACCCCTATGGGAAACACTATATCAACTAGAGTTCAGTATTTACGTACAGTTGCTTTTGCTTTTAGTCCTAAGTCTCCACTCATTTCTAAAGTTACTCTCCCACTCCCTTCAGTGAAGTTACTTCATCCATTGGTAATACAGTTAAATTTTCTTGTCGTTATTCAATCCTGGGATTCTCCAACCTCCTAAGTGATTTTTTAAATTTACACAAATTAAAGTTCATTCTTTGCTCTGTAAAGTTCTATGAGTTTGATAAATGCATAGTACCCATTATTATAGCATCATATAGAATAGCTTCACTGCCTTAAAAAAAAAAATCATCTGTGCTTCATCTTAGTCAAGTCTCCTCCCTCTCCAAACCCCTGGCAACCACTGATCTGTTTACTGTCTCTACAGTTTTGCTTTTTCTAAAATGTCATATAAATGGAATCATAAAATCTGTACCCTGTTAAGACTGGCTTCTTTCACTTAGCAATAGACATTTAATATTCACCCATATTTTTGCACGGCTAATTCCTTTTTATCGCTAAATAGTATTCCGTTGAATGGATTTACCACTGTTTATCCTTTCACTTACTGAAGAACATCTTGGTTGCTTCCAGTTTGGGGTAATTATGAATAAATTTACTATAAGTATTCATGGACACACTTTTGTATGGACGTAGTTTTCAAATCAGTTGGATAAATACCTAGGAGTATGACTGGGTCGTATGGTAAGACTATGTTTCACTTTGTAAGAAACTGCCAACTGGTCTTCCAAAGTGGCTGCACGGTTTTGCATTCCCACCAGCAATATACGTTCCTGTTGCTTCACGTTTTCTCACCAGCAATGGGTAATGTCAGTGTTTTGGAATTTAGCCATTCTAATATATGTGTAGCAATATTGCATTTTTAAAAAATAAATAAATTTATTTATTTATTTTTGGCTGTGTTGGGTCTTTGTTGCTGTGTGCAGGCTTTCTCTAGTTGTGTCAAGCGGGGGCTACTCTTCACTGTGGTGTGCGGGCTTCTCATTGCAGTGGCTTGTCTTGTTGTAGAGCACGGGCTCTAGGCACATGGGCTTCAGTAGTTGTGGCACAAGGGCTCAGTAGTTGTGGCACATGGGCTCAGTTGCTCCGTGGCATGTGGGATCTTCCCAGACCAGGGCTCAAACCCATGTCCCCTGCATTGGCAGGCAGATTCTTAACCAGTGTGCCACTAGGGAAGTCCCTGCATTGTTGTTTTAATTTGCATTTCCCTAATGACAAATTATGTTAAACATCTTTTCATATGCTTATCTTCTATAGATAATTTTTATTTTTAAATCATTGCAAATCTACAGAAAAATGACAAATACGGTATAAAGAACTTCACTATTCTTGAACAATATGAGTCACTCCCCAAAACCTGAATGTGTATTTCCTACACACAAAGACACTCTCCTAAATAACCATAAGACATAGCTAAAACTGGGAAATTAACATTGATACATTACTCACATCTACTCCTCAGACCTTATTCAAGTTTCACCAGTTGTTTCAATGACATCCTTTATACAGAAGGATTGAGTCCAGGATCTTGTGATGCACTTAATTGTCACATCTTCTAGTCTCCTTCAATCTGGAACTGTTTCTACTGTTCCCCAGTCCTTCCTTGACTTTCATGACCTTAATACTTTTGAAGGCTATGGGCCAGTTATTTTGTAACTGTCCCTCAGTTTGGTTTGATTGATGTCCCCTCAGGTTTAGATTCAGCATTGTATTTTGGACAGGAAGTTCACAGGGGCTGCTCCTCTAGGTGCTACTTGTCAGGTGGCACCTGATTTCGATTTGTCCCATTACTGATGATGGTAACTTGATTAAGGTGTATCTGTATCTGCCAAGCTTCTTTACTACAAAATTACTCTTTACCTTTGTAATTAATAAACGCTTTTTGTGTGGCGGTGGGGGGGGCGGTCCTTTGAAACTAAGTAAATATCTTGTTCCTCATCAAACCTCCTCCTACAAGTTCTAGCATCCACTGATGATTCTTGGACGAATTACTCTGCTGGTTGTGAGATGATGCTTTTCTCACTCTATTATTCCTTATATAGTTGGCATTCTGCCATATGGAAGCATTCTACCATTCTCCCCATTTATTAATGTATGGACTCACGGATTTCTCTTTCATTCAGTGGATCATAATGGCCCCAGATTTGGCCAGTGGCAGCTCCTTCTGTGTCTGTTTGACATGTTGTATCATTCTTTGGGCACTTCCTTATTTTCTGGCACAAAAAGATATTCCAGGCTCATCTTGTACTTTCCCTGCCCTGCCCTTTTAATGGAGAATGGTATTTAGAAAGCAAGATCTGGACACTAGGGGAACATATGGCTTTTGGGACGTCATTGCTCCCAGGGACTCTCAGCGAACATGGCTGGGAACAGAGACAGGAAGTAGATGAATGCATATACAGACATGCAAACATACATACACAGTTATACAATACACACACATTTACATCTGCATTTATTTTTATATCTATTTTAATGTATATTGAAAACCATGAATTTACACTGATAACTCCAATTTTCATCTAATCCTAAAGGGTTCTGTTTGTTTGCTAGGGCTACCATAACAAACTACCACAGACTGGGTGGCTTAAACAACAGATATTTAATTTCTTACAGTCTTGGATGCTTGAAGATGAACAGATACATTGAAGCAAGTATAGTAAATACTAGTTGTACCATCTAGGTGGAACATGCACAGGTGTTTACTGTACAATTCTTTGAATTTTTCTGTATATTTGACTTTTTTACAACAGAATGTTGGTAAGGGCAAGAGTAGGGGCCACTGTGAATAAGAGAAAAAGCGCTAGCTAGCATTCATCTTGTACTACAGTGTGCTGGGCCTTGTGCCAAGCACTGTTACTTACTGTTGTTAGTTACACTGTTACTATCATCTCACTTAATTTTCTCAATAGCCCCATATTATTATTTTCTGGTGCTATTATTTTCTCCATTTTATAGCTAAGAAATCTGAGGCTCAGAGAGGTTAAGTCACTCATCTAAGGTAACAATGCTTGTAAACAGAGGCGGGACTCCAGTTCAGGTATGTGTGACTCCATAACTGATGCTCTTAACTCTCTCACATCTTGAGTACCGGCATTCCTGTCCAACCTCCATCCATTTCTTTGATAAAAAGAGAAAGTTAAAACTCAGTAAATGGCTTCTAACGACTCCTTGATTTTTACACTTCTCCACTATGGAATTGTACTTTTATAGAAGGAAAAGTAAAGTTTATTTAAGTTCTCTTCCTTCAGGGATGGGAGTCTCCCTCCCAGCAACCTTGGCAGTTGTACATTCTTTTCCAGGTGCTAAGAAAACTGGTAGTAGTGAGTTGTCATGTTTGCTGTCTCCACTTGTTCTAGCTGTACTCTGAAAGTAAGGTAGGGCAGGCTCTTTTTATGCATGAGAACACTGTGAGGCTCAGAGACTTTAAATATATTGACCAAGTCACACAGGATTACGGGACAGGACAGATCTGGCGCTCAAGTCTGGGGCTTTGGACTTGGCATTTCTCTTAACTGGTCTCCAGACTGGTTTCCGTCTAAACCAAGCCTGACGATTAAGCAGCACTTGCTCTTAGAGGCCCGCGGCTACTGTGGGTATTTTCCGGGGAGTCGTACTTCTCCATCTGCACTCCTCGCCTGGCTTAAATCCCCAGAAAGCTTTTGAGCGGCGAGCAGGGATCTGAGCCGGTCGTGGATGTGCGCTCTTGGTCACCTGAGCGCCTTCCCAGAAAGGGCTGTTTTCTGTCTAGGTTTCCGTTCTCACAGAAGGCCTGTAAAACGCCTGGATGTCCCATCCCCTGAATCGTTGTATCCCTAGGGAGGCTGTGGCAGAGACCTGGGTGTGCCGATCTTCCCCAGCAGGAAAGGCAGAGAAGAGGCCCCGAGAGGAGGAAATGCTTTGTCAGTGCTCCTCAGGGCTGCAGCCTGGGAGGGGCCGGCCTCCCTCGTGCCCTGACACCCCAGGGGCGGAGCTGGGGGCCCGCCGCGCGCCAGCCGACCATTTGACCTGAGCCACTAACCCCAGACCCGCCCGTACTCAGCCGGGCCTTCGTTATGGGCCCGAGTCTCGCCGCCACACAGCTCAGCCCGAGCGCCCCACTTGGAAGCTGCGGCCCACGGAGGTGGAGTGATTGGGCCGGCTGGACGGCCCCACCCGGGGCCCAGAGGCGCGGCGCTCGCGGCCCACGCGGGGCGGGCGGGCCTGGGGTCGTCGGCTGGCGTGCCCGAGGGCTTTCACCCGCAGAGCCGCCGTCCGAGGTTCCGGTCTCCGCCTGGGTCGCCTGAGCACTGCGGCTTACAGGGCTGCTCGGGATGGCGTGGGGGGAGGGGGAAGAAGCAGCTGCGCCGCGGCTGCTCGCGGCCAGAGCCCGAGGCGGGGTCGGTTTCTTGGCAACGGGGCCCCTCTCGGGTCGCGCCCACCCCCTTCTTGGTCGGTCTCCCCTCCCCCATTGAAGCTACGCGGAGTCAGAGCCCCGGGACCCGAGGCGGAGCCCAGGTGTGGCCTGGGGGGGCGCGACTGGCGTGGGAGGGGCGACCCCAGGGCTGCCCAGCTGCGGGCCGGCGTTTGTCCGGCGGGGCTGCGCTGGGGGCAGGGGACCCGGAGGGCCCGAGGTGGGGGCGACAAGTCTGTTTCCGCCCGGCCTCCGCCTGCTCCGGCTAAAACGAGTCTTTCCGGTGGGGCTGCCCAGCCGGGTCCGCCCTCCCCAGCCTCCCGGAACCCGCCCGGAAACGTGCAGTACCCCGCCCGGGCCGAGGGCGAGAGCAGGCCGGTGGGTGGAGCGCTTGGAGAGGCGGGAGAGCCCGGGTCCTGGGTTCCAGCCCGGGCCGCGAGCCCCGGGGCCCCTCTTTCCATTCCGGTGAGTCCCCAGGGCCACCCTGACAGACGGTTTTGGAAAAGCTTCCTGGGTGATTCTGGGAATCAAGGGTCCAGACTAACCTTATTACTTTACAGCTGGGAAAACGGAGGCACAGACTGTCCCAAGGCCGCACCAAAAATTAGCAAACCACGAGGAAGCCAAGGGAAAGCCTATGGGGAGAGACCCGACAGACACCGGGATTTTTCCCAGGCCGAGTCCTGGGGGTCTGGAGTAGACAAGAGGGGCTACGAAGGCCTGGGCGCCCGCTGCCCCGACAGCTTCCCCGGGGGGTGGACCGAGCTGGATCACCGCGACGGCCCCCAGCCTCACGAAATTAATGAGGAAGATGCCTTTCTTTCCTCAGTCGAGGAGTAGAGATTCGGTTTAACCTCTGCAGACAGTACGACAGGGACCACTCTCCCTCCCAGCCTGGCGCCAGCAGGAACCCGAGGGCATGTCAACAGGAGCCAGGAACTGGAGGCGAAGCATCCTTCATTTCCTCTGCGGCGGTGGAACAAGTGAGGTCTCTGATTGCCAGAATCTGGTTTTTCCAAATCATAGCATGCTGGCACCGAAAGCGGGGGTACCCTGAAGGACTCTTTTATCTGCTTAACCTTGAATCAGGCTTGCAATCAGCATTTGATCAAAAAGCTTGGCCAGTTTCTCAAAATGCAAAATCAATCGCCGATTTTACTTTTTTACTTGGCATTTCCTTGGGATAGTCTCGGTTCTGGGGATGAAAGATTATAAACTGTTGTCTTAAATTCTGTCCTGATTAGCATCTTTCCTCAATTCAGGATTTCCCTGGAGCCAGATCTTTGCAGCTTCAGGATTATGACTTTTTTTAAATATAAGTTTGATGAATTTTTATCGGTTCTCTAAATTAGAAACTCCCTTAATTACAGGAGAAAACATTTTCAAAGAGAAAGGGTAGACCTTTAGAACAAACCCGGGAGCAATGCTTCTAAAGAAAATCTCAGGGCAGGCAGGTCCTCAGAACCAAGTGAGATGGTCTTTTCTGCAGCCGTCAGGCCCACCGTCTTTCAGTTAACTCTTGACTAGAAAATAAAGAATAAATGAAGGTTTGCTTAAAGCTGTTCATCCTCCTGCAGAGGATTCTAACTTGAGAGAAAGCATGGTCTTGGTTAAATTGTTTTAAAATTGGGCTTGGGTGGCCAGATGGTAGATGAGGGGAAATTTCCCCTTGTAAAAGTATTTCCAGTTAATAAATGAAGAAAGAAAGAACATCACCATTTTGTATTCCTAATTAATTAATGGATCTAGGCATGATCAGCTATGGCTACTAAGTCTTGAAAAGAGAGAACCCACATGATGTGCTAATGGAAAAACTCAGCACAAACTCTGAAGTCATCTTGACGCTCCTTACAGCCCTGCCCCCACACAAATCAAAGCTGCATCTGATCAAGCCTCATCTGGATCAACAACACTACGGGAACATAATCAAAACTATCCACATCTTGGGAAACTACAAGTGACTCAATTCTTTAATAATTACTTGCAAGGAAAATATTGCATTTAGATTCTAAATCAAATAAATGGTAAAACGAAAACAGTGACATTCACAGGACACTTGTAAATTTGAACACCAGTGTGGTAGTTGATATTTTAAAAGTATTATTACATTATTTCAGAATGATAATATGGTTACATTTTTAAGTATTTAAAAATATTTTAACATTTTCGATGTATTTTGGAAATATGTGCTAAAATATTTACAGATGATATGATATCTAGATTTTATTTCTAAATACTTTTATGTAGGACTCTCCTGGTGGCACAGTGGTTAAGAATCCGCCTGCCAATGCAGGGGACACAGGTTCGATCACTGGTCCGGGAAGATCCCACATGCAGCAGAGCACCCAAGCCTGTGTGCCTCAACTACTGAGTCTGCGCCCTAGAGCCCATGAGCCACAACTACTGAGCCCGTGTGGCTAGAGCCCATGTTCCGCAAGAGAAGCCACCGCAATGAGAAGCCCGCGCACTGCAACTAGAGAAAGTCCGCATGCAGCAACAAAGACCCAATGCAGCCAAAAATAAATAATTTTTTTTTTTAAAAAAAGATCTAAATAGTTTTATGTAGTAGTAAGGAAAGTAGGAGAAGGTATAGATGGAAACAAGGTTGAATATTAGTAATGAGTACATGGTGGTTCATTTTATTATTTTTTTTTAATGTTTAAATTTTTTTTATCTTTTACTTTTTGCAGGGCGTTTTCAAACTTGGGAACCTGCCTTGAAGCCTGACTAAATTGTCTGGGTTGGAGCTCAGGACGACTGGCCCATGTCTTGCTCTGTGAAATTACACATGTCATTTTTCACTTGTCCGTTCAAGAAACACTATGGAGGACCTTCTGTCTGCTTGAGATTTTGAAATTATGGAGCTGACACTTCAGATTAGAAAATAACAAAGAAGGAAGCCACCAAATGGAAGCATGGAAGGCTTTGCAGAAGAATTGATGTTTGATATGGGTTCTGACAGATGAAAAGGAGCTCCCTGGGTGGTGTCAGTTCATCTTCTATAAGATAAGGTGGTTAGACTAGGTCTACGTGGAGGACCCATTTAATTCTAATAGATTCTGTGGTTATAACCTGCCCGTAATCAACTTTTTCTTCTCTGTGTGTCCCTCCAGGGAGTTGAGAGACCACCATGGACTTCCTGTCATCATTCTTTATTTTGTTAGCTGAAGCAATCCAAATTGAGCTGTTGGTCTTCAGTCTCCCAGTTGTGTTTGGAGGCCAAAGCATTATCATGTTAACCAGTCTGTAACCTTCTTAGGGATTGGTCTCTTGGGCTCATAGATTTATTTCCATCCATCTAGTTCCCAAGGCATTTCACTTAGTAACTGTAGCTATACCAAGCTATACCAAGGCCCAGCCATTTTGATGAGCCATTTGCTCATCAAAACATGGGTGCCTGTAGTCGATACCCTCAGCCTTCCCAACTGCTTTTATCTTCCCTCTCTTCCTGTAGGACATGCAGTTCAATATTCAGCATGCATCCTGGCCTTTGGGTTAATTGTTCGTCCTGATACTCTGCCAAAACAGGTCGAACTTTGTGCTTTGATGGCCTTTTCACCCATGTGACATGAACCATCTGTTGGGGCAAAGCTTAAAACAGCAATTGTCATTTGGCAAGTAGTTGGCAGTATCACGTCTCTACTCTGTTATGGAAAATTATTTTTCTGTTTTCATCTTCTCAGTTTTTGTGGATGTTTGTACTTTAAAAGGACAATTTCTGAAACTTCTGGAGAACTAAGATAAGACTGTTTAAATTTGGTTGCTATATGTTTGTTGAATGAATTTGCCTGGGCTATCGTGCTGAGTCTAATATGTTGTCTTTTTAGGGACCTGGCTGCATCTAGCCGTGTGATCCAGAGCCTGGTGGAGGGCTGGGAATGCTAGCAGCTCCTCTAACTCTTACTACTATAAACCAGAGGTATACTTCACTGTGGGAAAAATATTGGGAAATTAGCTGTGATATATTGTATGTTTCCAGTGATTGCTCAAAAGCTTCTTATACTCATTTAATTAGAATAATTTACCTTAATAGAAAACTATAATTTTCAACTTTTTCCAATCAGTTGAACCAATGTGTACTTTTTTTTTAATCCACTCAGATGGAATTTATTACACCAAAGCTAATACCCTAAACCTGAATTTTTGTGCTAACCATCATTATAACTGAGCAATTATGCTATAGGAATAGTTGAGACCTCTGCTTCTGGCTCTGAACACCAGCCTGGATCAAACCAAACCTCCCACCTCAAACAAGCAGAACAGCTGGATAATTTAAAAAATCTGTCTGACAGTAAGAACCTGAGAGGGCAAGATCCTGGAGAGAATGGAAACATAGAAAGGTGAGCCTGACATTTGACATTTGTCTTAGCTTGGGCTGCTATAAAATATACCATAGACTGGGTGGCTTAAACAACAGACATTTATTTCTAACAGTTATAGAGGCTAAAAGTCCAAGGTCAAGGTGTCAGCAGATTCGGTTCTTTGTGAGGGCTGGCTGGCAGATTGCCACCTTCTCTCTGTGTCCTTACATGGCAGAGAGAGGAAGTTCTGGTGTCTCTTCCTCATCTTATAAGAGCACTAATCCAGGGACTTCCCTGGTGATCCAGTAGTAAAGAATCCGCCTTCCAATGCAGGGGATGCGGGTTCAATCCCTGGTTGGGGAACTAAGATCCCCCATTCCGCAGGGCAGCTAAGCCCACACACCACAACTACTGAGCCCACTTGCCTCAACTAGAGAGAGAAAACTGCACACCACAACTAGAGAGAAGCCCATGTGCGCTGCAACAAAGAGCCTGCAACAAAAAGATCCTGCTTGCCTCAACGAAGACCCGGCATGCCACTACAAAGACCCGATGCAGCCAAAAAAAAAAAAAAGCGCACTAATCCAATCATAGAGACTACACCCTCATCACGCCATCTGAACCTAATTACCTTCCCAAGGTTTCATTTCCTTATATCACCACGTTGGGGGCTAGGGCTTCAATATATGAATGGGGGGGCACAAATATTTAGTACATAACAGCACTATTATTCCCTTCAAGGCATTTACCTCTTCACTGCCTCTTCAAGGCAGTGATTTCAGTGCTAAGAAGCTGAGCAAAGCTTTGGCAATCTCAGAGAGGCCCTGGTAATATCCTAGGCTTTTGGTTAGGACCTTTGAAAGGTTATACCAGTAGTAAGGGCAAATCAAAAAAGGACCAACTCTCACAAAGGTACAGCTTTGACTCAAACCAGATTAAGATGGTCTGCCTCTATACTAACTGCATTACAAAGCAAAAGAAAATCTCTGGAGAAACATAGCATCATCCACAATACCACATTGATTCTATAATTTTTCATGTACAACCTGTAGCTGTTGATCAAAATTTACTAGGCATACCAGGAGACAAGACCAAGTCACCCTAAACCAAGAGAAGAAATAGTTAATATAAACTGACTCACAGAAATCCAGTTATTAGAGTTATCAGATATAGACAAATATAGATAGAATAACCTCTGATCAATACATTCAAGGGGATTAAAGACAAAATGGAAAATTCCAACAGGTAATAGAAGTATATAAAAAAAGAATCAATAGAAATTTTATAACTGAAAAAGTGTAATTAAAAGTAACAGGTGAAAAAAAAAAAAGTAACAGGTGAGTTCAAAGAAGATTAGACACAGATGAAGAGAGGATTAGTGAATTGGAAGATAGAAAAAAAATATCCAAAGTGATGCATCAAGAGACAAAAGAATGGAAAATACAGAAAGAGTATGTCGTATTTTGGACATAGTGAAAAGGTTTTAACATAATTGTAGTTGAAGTCCCAGAAGAGGACAGGGAGAGAGAGAATTGAACAGAAGCAATATTTGAATAGATAATGGCCAGGAATTTTCCAAAGTTGTTGAAAGACATAAATCCACAGATTCAAGAATCCTTTTAGAGCCCTAAGCAGTATAAATATAAAGAACATCACACTTAGACACATCAGAGTAAAACTACCAAAAATCAAAGAATAAGAGATAATCTTAAAAGTAGCCAAGTAAAATGACAGATTACCTTCACTGGAACTATCATAAGACTTAGTGCTAACTTTAACAGAAACCATGAAAGCCAGAAGACAATGAAATAACATCTTTACAGCACTGAAAAGCTAATCTAGAATTTTTAAGATGGGATCTTCGTTGTGGCTTGTTGGATCCTTAGTTGTGGCATGGGGAGTATTTAGTTGCAGCATGCAGGGTCTTTAGTTGTGGCCTACAAACTCTTAGTTGTGGCATGTGAGATCTAGTTCCCTGACCAGGGATCAAACCTGGACCCCCTGCATTGGGAGCATGGAGTCTTAGCCACTGGACTACCAGGGAAGTCCCTGGAATTTTTTAACCAATAAAAATACTTATCAATAATGAAGGTTAAATGAGGTTATTCTTAAAATAGACAAAAAACGAGAGCATTTGTTACTAGCAGATATCTACTAAAAGAAGTACTAAAGGAGATTCTTTTAGGCAGAGGGAAAATTGTCATAAGTGGAACTTTAGAAATGCCAAAAGGAATGAATGTAGAAGGCAGCAGAAAGAGAAAATAAGTGGGTAAATCTGACCAAAATAATATCTTGTGGGGTTTTAAATACATATAGAAAAACATTTTAACAATATATATATATAAGAATAAAGATGCATGACAGCAATAGAACAAGAAGTGGGAGGGGAGTGAATAGAGTTAAGATGTGTTAAGGTTCTTAACACTGTTAAAGAACTAGTAAAATTACGAATCTTTTTTTCTTATTTTAATAAGTTAAGATGCATCTTATACTGTCTCAGTGTGCTTGGGCTACCATAACAAAATAAGATAGACTGGATGGCTTAAACAACAGAAATTTATTTTCTCACAGTTCCGGAGATTGGAAGTCAGAGATTAGGGTGCCAGCATGGTCAGGTTCTAGTGAGGGCTCTCTTTATGTTTTTTTTTTTTTTTTCTTTGCAGTATGTGGGCCTCTCACTGTTGTGGCCTCTCCCGTTGCGGAGCACAGGCTCCGGATGTGCAGGCTCAGTGGCCATGGCTCATGGGCCCAGCCGCTCCACGGCATGTGGGATCTTCCCGGATGGGGCACGAACCCGCGTCCCCTGCATCGGCAGGTGGACTCTCAACCAGTGCGCCACCAGGGAAGCCCTGAGGGCTCTCTTTAGATGGCCCTCTTCTCCCTTTGTTGTCAGATGTCAGAAAGAGAGAGAACTCTCTGGTGTTTCTTCTTATAAGAACAGCAATCCTATCAGGTCAGACCCTTATGACCTCACTTAACCTTAATTACTTCTGTAAAGGTCCTGTCTTCAAATACAGTCAACTGGGGGTTGGAGCTTCAACATATAAGTTTGGTAGGGGAACACAATTCTGTCCATAACATAATCTCTAGGGTGTATATATATGTATATATATATATATATATATATATATATATATATCAAGCTAATACTAGAGGGATAAATGATGTGAAAATAATTACTTCAAAAGAAAACAAAGAAGGTGAGGCAAATAGAAAAAGAAATAGAAACATTGTAGATTTAAACGTAACTATGAGGGAATTCCCTGGCAGTCCAGTGGTTAGGACTCAGTGCTTTCACTGCCATGGGCCCAGGTTCAATCCCTGGTCGGGGAACTAAGATCCCGCATGCCATGCGTCGTGGCCAAAAACAAAACTAAATATGTTAGTAATTAAATCAAATGTAGATGAACTAAACATTGCCATCAAACTACAAAAATTGACAGACAGGATAAATAACGGAAAACCAACTACATATTGAGACACACCTTAGGCATGAGGATAAGAAAGGTATAAAGTGCAAAGATGGGAAAAAATACTCCATGCAAACAATGACTAAAGAGGTTGTTGGAAGGCAGAAATATCAATATTTCTAATGTGACCACACAAATTTGCCACTATCGATAACAGTTAATGGAAAATGTATTTTTCTGAATTTTATTGGATCAAATTGATTGTTCTCACGACTTTGAAACTAGTCATTTTCTTAAAGCAGGATCACACTCTGACATACCCACATGCCATCCGTATTCAAAGAGTCAGGTGCCAGGAGCCTCCTGCCAGCCTGAAAACCATTCTGTTGAGTCTGGCAGTCTGTGTGTATGTAGTGTGTAGGCATTCGAAGCTTTCTTTCCATTCACCCCAAGTTTGCTGAGCTTTGCCGAAGGTCAGGTTCAGTGTTGGGCAGTGCCTGTCCTAGTGGAGCTCAAAACTCCAGAGAGAGATAGGCATGTGTGGATAGGACCCCCAAATATCTGAATGTGCACTGTAGCAAAGGCACGGGAACCTGATGAGAAAGGGACTCATTCTTCCTGCGGAGTTCCTTTCTCCCTTCCTCAAATATTCATTGAGCACCTACTATGTCCCAGGCTCATTAACATGTTTTTTTTTTTCTGACCTAAGACCCATATTCTTTCCAAAAAACTATGTCATCTTTTTTTTTTTTTTAAAGTGGGGAAGATTTTTCTCCCCAGTCAGTGAATTTTGTGAAATATCTATAAATTAACAGCAAACGGCCAAATACAGAGGCAGGAAAAACAGGAAAGGAAACCAGCCCTTATAGAGCCACCATTGTTTGTTCTCTCACTGATCCCCATAATAACCTAATTTGGGAGGTGTGGATACCCTTTACAGATTGGAAATTCAGGCACAGAGAGGTTAAGTAACTTGCTCTAAGGCCCCAGCTTACAAATTGAGAAGCTGATCTATAGACACCAAGTCTTTTGACTCCTGGTCCAGTGTTCTTCCTGTACCAGGCAGCTGAGTAATAGGTGTCCTAGAGACCTTCTTCACTCGCGGAGCCCCTGGGCTTGGGGGTGGCGTTTGTGAAGCAACGTGAGGAGGCTGGGGGAACACATTTCAGCCTCTGTGTCTGCTATGCTCTCAGGTTGAAATGCCCAGATGTCCCACGTGGGGTTGGATGCTGGTGCCTCCTCCACCCACTGCTCACCCCTTGGCCTCCCTATCTTTGGGACTTTGCATCAGCCTGTCATCTACTGACAGGTAATAAGATAGAGCATTTGAAGGTGGGTGAAGGCCTTTGTCTTTGTGGGTGATCCTCTCGTCATCAGGGTCCTAGCATTTTCGTGACAGTTTCCAGAAGATTCTGTACTCATTAAGAACTGGCATTTGCATAGATGGCTCTGGTGCAAGGTGTTCACCTAGTCCTTTGGGCCAATAGTGTAGCTTCAGAAGCAGACAGGAGAAAAGCAAAGAAAAGACTATTCACAGGTGTCTTAGTCTGCTCAGGCTGCCTTAATAACATACCATAGACTGGATGACTTAAACAACAGAAATTTATTTTCTCAAAGTTCTGGAGGATGGAAGTCCGAGATCAAGATGCCAGTATGGTCAGGCTCTGGTGAAAGCTCTCTTCCTGGTTTGCAGTAGACTGCCTTCTCACTGTGTCCCCACATGGCAGAAAGAGTGAGCTCTCTGGTATCTTAATAAGACCACTAATCCCATCATGAGGGCCCCACCCTCATGGTCTCATCTAACCTAATTACCTCCCAAAGGCTCCATCTCCAAATACCATCACATTAGAGGTTAGAGCTTCAACATGTAAATTTTGGGGGACACTGAAAGTCCATAGCCATTGGTTTTGTGCCTTTGGGCAAATCTCTTCATCCCTTACCAGTATAATGGGCATATTGTGATTCCAAAGGGGTAGAAAGTAAGAGCCCCTGCCCTGCTGTCTGTTCTTTCCCCTTTGTCTTTTCAGAGGCCCTTTGGCAGCTTCACAGCCAGGGCTCAGGAGGGGCCAGTCTCCCTTACTGAGAAAAATGACCCCAAGCACGCTACATGCAGTTTCTCCAAGTGAGTTTGGAGGAGGCGGGTAACAGATGTCTCAGGTGGTGTTGAGCATGTGTCTAGGCACCTGGCAACCTAAGGAAGGTGGCTGCTGTTCCCATCTGAAGGTCAAATCATTAAGCAACCTTTATATCTTTCACAGGTTTCCCAATTAGCTTGTTTTTAAACCTCCAAAGTTTGAACCTTGTAAGTTTATCTGCTGAAAACGAAGATGCTCTAGATGCTGTTGCCCCATTTTCCCTTGGATGGACTCAGTCTCCCTGCCCCAGCCCCACTCCCTCTGGTCCTCAGGAGAACCCAGCTACTAGATCTTTCTTTTGGGGACCCAGCCCCCTAGTTTCTGGTAGGACCTCACCCTGTGTGCTCTAGGGTTCCAAGTGGAGACTCAGACACCCAGCCCAGCGCTGCCTCAGGTGCTGGGCCTGCACCACGAGTCCGAGTGGGGGAGTCTAAGCCTCAGTGCTCCTGACAGGCTGAGGACTCCTGCTGTTTGACGTGTGGCAGCTTCTGACCAACCTGGACCTAGACATTTCCCTTGACTAAACTCTAATCCTAGCTTCTGATTGGTGACACCCCTGTCCCCATTGCCTGGTGCCCCTGAACCACTGCCGACTCTTCATGGCTTTGCTGGCTACACCTCTGGGCACACACCCTTCTCCCTAGGACGTGAGCAACTGTCTTGGGTCTTCCTGAGACCTGCTTCCTCCCTCCCCGCCCTGTAGGGGTTCCTCTGTGACCACACCTGCCAGGTGGCTTGTGAGGAGGCCAGTGACGCCTCCAGGGAGGGCAGCTAGGGTGGGGCAGTTCAGCAAAGCTGGGGGGTGTGGATTGCTCTGTTGTGGCCTAGAAGCAAGGTTTTGTAGAATTGCCCCGTAATGCACGCTCTCCCAGTCCCTGAAGCTTCGCAGTGAGAAGATGGATTCCCACACAGCTTAGTAACGAAAACCAGCATTTCCCCTTTTGACTGCTCAGCTTTGACAAAGTGGCACCAAAACAGCTGGATTAAGCTGGCCCATGTCAGGAGGTATTCTGGGGCAAAACCGGAACTTCACGTGTACTCTCTTATTTAGCTCTCACAACCACCTTTCAGTGCTGTCTGAAAACCGAGACTCAGAGAGGTTAGGTACCTTGGCCACGGTCACACAGCACATCCATGACAGGGTACTATTTTAAACCAGACCTGCTGAGGCCAAGGTTCACAGGGCACTAGGCTGGTGTGTACCTCTTCTGTTGCTCCACACAGGGCAGGCTCAGGATAGGGGTGGGGAACTGACATTTGCAAAGATATCTAGTCTCTTCTTCTTTGAAAAAGTATATCACTCTGCAACTCTTCAAATATGACTGCATTGCACAACTTGGTAGACCTCGACAAATGCAGAAGGGCCACAGCGGGAGCGCCCTGGCAGGTTAACAAACCAGTGAAGTCAGTAGGTGACGTTCTCACCCTGCATAGGTACCTGGAGCTGCCCTGAGCCCCACCCCAGATGGTGAGACTGTGCTTTGATGCCCACCAGGGCCGTGCCCGAACACGGCTCTGGGTAGTTGGCAAGTAAACCTTTGCCTTCACTAAAGTGACCTTGTATCCCAAGGGATACATTTGCTCTAAATAGCACCTTCTGAGACCTAGTGCCCCTTCCTGAAGGGATGACAGCCAGTTTCAGAGAATCCAGAGGAGGGCCTCCCGGTTAGGCCCCTCCTGGGACAGAGCAGAAATCTCCACTCAGCAGCTGGTAGAACCAACTCACCCCTCCTTCCCTCGACTGCCCAAATGCCCTTTTTTGCAGAAAGGGCCCCACATCCCAAGCCCTCTGACCGCCGGCAGCCACATGTAACCAGCCACCACTCACAGCTTCCCGGTCGCCCCCATGTCAGGCGCTGGGCCAGGCTCTCAAACAGCGGCCGGCCTGATGAGGTGGTGGCCGGGGGTGGCGGCTGTGGCTGATTGAAGTCCCCATTTCCCTTGTACAAAGGCGGCATAATTAATCAGGCAGTAATGAATTCAGGTACCACCAGCTTGTCACCTTGAGAGATAGGCTCTCTGAGAGGGCTGGAATTCACAGGAGACAATCAGGTCACCATTAGGATTTTTCAGTATTAAATATTAAGTGGAAGATGTATTAGAAGTTGACCAAACTTTGGTCTGTTGACCTTCAGGAACCCCTGCCCCACTTTCTTTCTCTCTCTCTCCCTTTGGCTCATGGGGCAGGGACACCCAGGGTGGGTGGACCTCTGGCTGAATCTGGTCCTCCACCTGAGGCTTTCTGAGCTCAGGGATGACTCTCCCCTTGTGTACCTGTTACTCAGCATCCTCTAAAGTGGGGCCATGGGGAGGGGGAAGGCGGGCGTTCCCCTCAATGAGAATTCGGGCTGTCCAGCGCTCTGCCTGCAGCAGCTCAGGCGATGGACCAGGGTGCGTGTGCTGTGGAGTGGGTGTGGGTGTTGGGGGGTGCTGGATGCTGTGGCTGGGCCCTGGTTTTACTGACCTGCACTCTTCAGCTTCCAGGAGCAGCCAGCCCAGGAGTGCAGCAGGGCCATCAGCAAAGCAGGGATGCCTATCCAAGTTCAAATCCCCGTCTTCCCGGGGCCACACTGGGAGGTTTGGAGCAAGCTGTGGAACTGGGAGTTGGCATCTGTCAATGTAGTGGGATTAAACAAAGTGATGGTCACGGGCCACCTTGCCTATGGCTTGCACACAGTAGGCCCTCGGCTGTGGAAGGCTCCTGCGGGTGGGGCCCATAGAGCCCCAAGCTCTGGGCTGAGGCCAGGCCTGGGACTAGCCCACTGGAGGCTGACAGCTCCAGATGGAAGCCCCAGCTGGCTGTGGGGCCCGAGGTGCTGTGTGTGACAGGGTCCCCTGACTTTAAAAGGGGCTCCTGGTCAGTGCTAGCACATGTCACTGCCAGCCTCAGGATCAGTGATCCCCAAATGCCATGGGAATACTGAGAAAGCTTCCAAGAAGAGGTGCTATGTGATCTCTTTTAAAGGAATATGTCAGAGCCACAGTGTGGCCCAAAGGTGCTGTGTCCCCATACAGAGTGGATGGGTGGCTTGAGATCCCATGTGTCCCAAGCACCTGCTGTGTGCTCAAGCAGGAAAGCAAGTGATAGGGTAAAAAGATAAACTTATTTTTTTTAAGTGGGCAAAGAATATGAATAGGCAATTCACAGAAGAGGCCTGGAAAATGGCTTGGAAATTGATTACCAAAAAAAAAAAAAAAAAAAAAAAAGATGCTCAATCCTGCCAGATCTTAAGGAAAATGCAAGTTAAATGAGGTAGCGTTTTTATGTATAATGGAATATTAGTCAGAAAAAAAATGAAATAATGCCATTTGCAGCAACATGGATGGAATTATACTAAATGAAGTCAGACAGAGAAAGACAGATAACATATGATATCACTTATATGTGGAATCTAAAAAAATGATACAAATGAACTTATTTACAAAACAGAAACAGACTACAAACTTCAAATACAAACTTAGGATTACCAAAGGAGAAAGGTGGGGAGAGGAATTTGGGATTAACATACACACACTACTATATATAAAATAGATAATCAACAGGGACCTACTGTATAGCACAGGGAACATTACTCAATATTCTGTAATAACCTATATGGGAAAAGAATCTGAAAAAGAATGGAGATATATATATAACTGAATCACTTTGCTGTATACCTAAAACTAATGCAGCATTGTAAATCAACTATACTCTAATATAAAATAAAAGTTAAATTTTAAAAATGAGGTAGCATTTGTCACTCATCAAATGGGCAAAAATTTACCAGTCTGGTAATAGGAGGTACTAGTGAGTATGTCAGGATACTGCTCTCAGATGCTACCTATTGCTGCAACTTCTTTGGAGGACCTAGCGGTTTCCTTTACAACTAGAAATGTACACACCCTGAAACCCAGCAATTTCCCTTCTGCTTTACCTACTCTCAAGAAACATGTTATGTGCACAGGGAGAGAATCATCACACCAGGCTTTGTAACAGCAGAAACCTAAATGCCCATCAATATTGAAATGTCTAAATAGATTAAGGCATCTTCACAGCGTAGAGTTTTATATAGCAATTTAAAAAAATTGAGTTGGGCCTATATGTATGCAAATAGATCTCTAAGATGTATTATTGAGTGAAAAAATTCTGCAGAACAAATACATGTATGGTTTATGTTAAAAAAAAAAACCCTCAACAATAACAACTAATACTGCTTGGTTTTAATGGAGTCCCATGTATGTTGCAAAAGCATAGAATAAAAGAAAGAATATATACAGACTCAGTGGCTACCTTTTAGAGGCTGAGGGTAGCCGTGGATGATAGGAGTTCAGCGGGGGTGGGGCGGCTTCAGCTTTCTCTGCAATGCTATAGGTTTGGGGGAGGCAAAAGAGTTAATGAACCTCATGTAGAATAGAGGTTAATTTTTAATTTTTTTAAAATATATTTATTTATTTATTTTTGGCGGCATGCAGGCTTTCTTTAGTTGCGGCGAGTGGGGGCTATTCTTCGTTGTGGTGCGCAGGCATCTCACTGCGGCGGCTTCTCTTGTTGTGGAGCACGGGCTCTGGGCGCGCAGGCTTCAGTAGTTGTGGCTTGCGGGCTCTAGAGCGCAGGCTCAGTAGTTGTGGCGCACGGGCTTAGTTGCTCCGCGGCATGTGGGATCTTCCCGGACCAGGGCTCGAACCCCTGTCCCCTGCATTGGCAGGCAGGCGGATTCTTAACCACTGTGCCACCAGGGAAGTCCCTAGAGGTTAATTTTTAAACGAGTTTGGCTAGGGGAAACAGATAGTGCATCTAGGGGGGTGGTTGGCAGAATACGTGAAAAGCTGAGAGAATGGCTAAGAAGGAATGGGAGAGCGTGTATATGAGCAAAAGCCCTCTGGGGCTTGCAGAGGGGAGGAAAGAGAAGAGGAGAGTGAGAAAGTCAAGGAGCCTGGACACACAGAAGGGGCCACTGGGGAGGGAAGGAGAAGAGCTGGGCTGCTCATTGCTTTGTCCTTGGCCGGGCTGGGAGCATGACCCACAGAGATGTGTTTCCGGATGCTTAAGTTTCCAGCTGTGACAACTAAGGTTCTTCCTCACACCCCTCCTATCCTCCTTTTAAGCTGGAGATCTGTTTCTTCTGCTGCTCAGATAGGAAGTTTTGATTATTTTTGCATAAGGACCCAGAATTGAAAATCAGTGCTCCTGCTACTGACCCCCCCATCATCCAAAGGAAGTGGACTCTGGTCCTGGGCACACCTTTGCTGTCCAGGGCTGCCCAGCAGGACTGGAGACCTGCTTCTGCCTATGGCTGTGTGGATGGGGAACCTGCTTCTCCCGGGTCATGCTCAGGGGTCCTCAGGCTTACGAGGGGGTGGTGTGGGAGCCTCAGTTGCAGCCACCTGGCCAACCTTCAGCCCTGGGCTCAGCATCCCTGCACAGAGCTAGGCCAGAGAAATGCAAAAGGAAGAGTAAAACCAAACTCACCTCCAAGGCTCCACAGTACGTGGGCTTTGGAGTCCGATCTGACTTCATATGCCAGCTCAGCCCCACGGCCAGCGTGTATAACTTTGTGCAACCTCAGATTTGCCATCAGGGTTTCTGGGAACTAAGCAAAATAAAATGTGTCGAGCCCTCAGCTCCATAATGGCCCCCAGTATGTGATAGTGGTAGTTGAAAATAACGATGCTAACGATACATCTCCTCCTGTCTCTTCAAGACTTTTATCAGAACAGCGCACTATGTTTACGTACTATGAATGTGGGGACATACTTAGAATAGTTTATTCTAGTGTGATGAACAGGAAAACTGTGTTTCAACTCAGTAAGTCTTTCCCATCCTGGGTTTTGTAAAGTTGGAGTTTCACTGTTTCAAAAAGCTCTAGTGAGCCTGGATTCAGAAGGGTCAGCAAAGAAATTGCTTCCAGCTGTCCAAGGGAGGCTTGTTGGGAGAAATGTCAGCTCCTCTGCCATGTTGGCTGGTCCAGGTGGGACCCCATTCAGCTAGGGAGGCACCCATCATTCCCCACAGCAAGGCCAGGACCAGGGAGAGGTGAGTGAGGCAATTGCCTGGGGGCAAAATTTAAGGAGGTGCCAAAAAACTCAGTAGTCAAGATAAATAACATTTTACTGCAATATATGTTTAATAAGAATTAATGCAGGGACTTCCCTGGTGGCGCAGTGGTTGAGAATCCACCTGCCAATGCAGGGGACACGGGTTCGAGCCCTGGTCCAGGAGGATCCCACATGCCACAGAGCAACTAAGCCCGTGCGCCACAACTATTGAGCCTGCGCTCTTAGAGCCTGCAAGCCACAACTACTGAAGCCCGTGTGCCTAGAGCCCGTGCTTGGCAACGAGAGAAGCCACCCCAGTGAAAAGACCATGCACTGCAACAAAGAGTAGCCCCTGTTCGCTGCAACTAGAGAAAGCCTGCGCACAGTAATGAAGACCCAACGCAGCCAAAAATAAATAAATTTTTTAAAAAAAGAATTAATGCAAAAAAAAATTATGATGAACAAAATATCACCACTTTACACCCTGGCCTCCAGCCTCATCTTACTGACCCCTTCAGCAGCTGTCAGGGTCCTAACATCCTTCTTGCTGGGTGTCTTGGGCACGGCTAGGTCTGCCCTGGTCTAGGGGAAGGGAACTGGGAAATGGGTTCTGTGACTTGCCTTTCATCAGCATGGGGAGGAGCTAGGAAACCTTTCTGGACAACTATCTTTGAGTGTGTGTATGATTTTTTTTTAATTTTTATTTTTTGGTGACCTTCACTGAGGAAATGAGAGACTTAAAACAAAACATAGAAACAAGTGATAGGAACATGAGAGTTTATAGTAGAAAAAGCAGATTTGAAAACTTCAGAAAGTCTTCTACTGTCTGTTGTCTATTTTTCAGAAAATAGTCAGGGGTTTGCAAAACCAAGAACAATTTTTCAGTTTTAAGTGCTTTCGCTTTCCCCCAACAATGCTACTTCAGTAAATACAGGCTCAAGGGTACATCTTGTCTGCCCTTCTAGGATCTGAGCATTCTGTGCACCTGGCTTGAAAGCTCAGCTGATTAGCTCTCAGACACCACCCATCTCAATCCTAGGCACATCCCCCCATCCCTGGCTGATGGGGCTGGATGCCCAGCGAGAGAGGATGTTTTCACCCAGGAAGAGACAGGAAACAGCTACAGTGTAGAAGATGTTGGTTTGATGAGACAATCCATTAGTTGGTTGACCCCTTCCCAAAAGAAAGGGGATTAGGGGGAAAAAAAACCCCAAAAACCTTCTTCTGCAAGTTGGAAGTCATGTGACAAATGATTTTTGTTGCAATACAATATTTAAGTCAAACTAAATGAATAATAATATAATCATAGGCATTCTGCCATTCTTCTATATTTTTTTTAAAAAACTAATTTGAGAATATTTAGAAGTAAGGTAAGCTGTTTGTGGCAATTATTTGTGGTGCGTATCTAAACACGCTACTGGGCTTCCCTGGTGGCACAGTGGTAAGGAATCCGCCTGCCAATGCAGGGGACACAGGTTCGAGCCCTGGTCCAGGAAGATCCCACATGCCACGGAGCAACTAAAGCCCGTGCGCCACAACTACTGAGCCTGCTCTCTAGAGCCCATGAGCCACAACTACTGAAGCCCGCCCTCCTAGAGCCCGTGCTCCACAACAAGAGAAGCCACTGTAATGAGAAGCCCGTGCACCGCAAAGAAGAATAGCCCCTGCTCGCTGCAACTAGAGAAAGCCCGCACACAGCAACGAAGACCCAATGCAGCCAAAAATAATAAGATAATTTATTTAAAAAAATAGAAAATAAACTCGCTGCTGAGGGGGCTGCAGTTCTATCAAGGTGGATGTCGGGAGACCAGGTCAGGGGAGCTGGAGGAAATCTAGGGGCAGAAGGACCTCACTTCCGAAAGAAATGGCAGTGGAGGCAGGCAGGCAGATTTTAAGTGTTCAGGCAAACACTGCTTTTGAAAAAACCGGATTCTATAATTTGTTATATTAATGATCTTCTTTAAATTATTACTAAAAATGCCATCCAGGGGAGCAGGAAGGTAGACTCTGTTTTGTCCTTCCCTTTATCTGTGAACTTCATTTAAAAAATCACTTTATTTTCAGCACCTTGGTTTTGTTGTTTTTGCCAGAAAGTAACTTTTCTGTTCAACAGTATATTAATGCAGAATAGAAATAAAGATGCTTTTAAAAATTCTTTCAAGCACAAAAGGAGATGGTTTTCAACAGATAATTTTACATATTTACATATTTTACCTTAAGCATTTTGTAGTCTCTGCCTACTGGTGAACGGATCAGATTTTTACACTCTTTCAAAATGAACCAGTTTGGCTTCTAAGCCACTGCAAAGGACGGAAATGAATTCGAACTTTTTTTTTTCCGCTTCATTTTCGCATCTTCGCATTTCCTTATTTCACATGGTTTAAAATAAAATGCCTCCAGCTTTATTTTTCCTTTCTCAAGAGCAAAGTGAATGTGACTTTTCGGAGGGGTCACAGGATGCCCTGGGGGCCCTTGGGTGTTGCTGGGCCGCTGCCTGCTTTCAGCTTGACTGAAGGGCTTGTCAGAGTTTTCATCTCCTAAGAAACAAGCCGCCGGCGCTGGCCAGAAGCAGGGGAAGGCAGCCGTCTGAGTCCCACGCTGGTTCTTTCCCACTGACATCAAATCCTGAGGTTTTGAAATTAATCCCACACAAAGACAGCCCTTCATTGTGGTGCCTGTTTGAAATTAGACTAGCAATAATGACCTTTCTAAGATGTCTCGTTGTTAAGATAGCCCCCTGTTGAGTCTGAAAGGCTGCTGAGGGCCTCTCCCCCGCTCCCCCGACCAGAGTGGGTGAGATGCCCCAGCAGTCAGGTCAAGGTGACCGCCTGGCTTGGCCGGAGGTGCTGCCCGGTGGCAGGAAGTGGCCGCTAGCCCAGATGGCCGGGCTGCCTCGGGCCCCTATGACCTGGAGCCACCGTTGCTTCCCAGGTCTGAGCCGCTGACTGTCCCCGGCTGAGAACTGCTCTCACCTCCAGGTAAAACAGATTCCTTGACTTCTAACCTGTATTTTTTGTTAAAGGGAACTGGAGCCATAAAGGGACTTGACCTGAACATTAGCAAAGAAAGCAGTCATCCCTCCAAGGAGGAGGAGCCCCCAAGGGGCACAGAATGGGGACCGGTGGTCCTCCGCAGAACCCCCGCTGAACCCCACTTATCTTGCTTCTTTTACACAGTGAGTTTTCTTCCCCGTAGCACGTGGCTTCCACAGCAGACTGCCTTGCTGGGGACGTGGATGGAGTCGGGTGCAGCCAGGTGGGCCAACCTGGGTTCAGGCATCTGACTGTGCCCCCTGAATCCGGAGCAGCACAGCCACCTCTCCGCTGGGCCCTGGCCACTCATCCACTGTCTCTGCAGTACCCACGGGCTCTTCACACGGAGGCGACTAAGAAAACATTTCTCAGGGAGAACAGACTTGAATGGTAACATCCCTGCATGTTAACAGAAACGGAGGAGTATTTAGAGCTTATGTGGTTTGAATGTGACCTTCTTACCAGACTAGCTCAGAATAACAATTTAGTTATTTTCGAAAATGGCTGTACTTCTAAATAATTAGATATTGTAATCATTTCCATCAGTGACTCCATTCGGAGCCCTGTTTCAGTTAACATGGTCATTGTGCTACCGTGGCCTGCATGTAGCGCTCGGTCTTTGGAAATAGGAAGTGTATGTTAAGCGTTCTGTTATTTCTGCTGCCCACCACAAGCTCTGCTATATTTTTCCCAGTGTTCCTATTTGGAGAAGGATTCTGTGCTGTTGAATTTTGATATTCCTAGTGTCCTCTGCAAAGGTTGTCTGTCATTTGAGTTGCTTCTTTTAACCCTTGGCAGTGGTTTTGAAGAGAAGAGGCACGTGAAGACGGTCTGAGTATTTTGTAAACAACCAAAGCTGATTTATCAAAAAGAGCGCTTTTTTCTAGTGTAACGGTCTCTGTCAAACTTCTTTCTCTTTTCCGAGTGCTGGAGAATGTGCTGGGTCTGGCCTTTGCATTAGGAAAGTTAGAATGACGCCTCCTTCTCTGTTTTAATATATTTCACCTCTCTGAGGCAGACGGAGCAGAAGCTCACAAGGAAAAGCGATGCCCTTTCCTGCGGTGACATTAACCAGAATCACGTGGAAAACAATCCAAGCCTTGTAGGAAAAGGGAGCCATTAAAATGTGCCCTGAGCGATTGGCTGCACCCAATCTTGCAGCCTGGCTCACTCGCGGCAGCAGTCAGGAGGCTGCTCCCCTGGACGGAGAGAGCCTTGTTGTAGCGCCACAATTAAAATCAGCTCCTCTGCCAAAAATAAAAGGGAGGAGGGAGGGAGGAGAACATCAAAGACAGACTGAAATGTGTAGTTAGTAGTAAGAGTGGTCTCCTCTTGAACCAAAGCCTGCAGCGATTCACGGCCCCCTTGTTAATGAGAAATTTTGACCTCTGGTTTGTAAGTTAAACTTGTAATCCCAGCTAATGAAGTAAATCACTTCCAACTTGAGTCTGTTGTTCCCGTCTGCTCTGCACACTGCGTCTGAGAGTGAGGATCCAGGTCCACACACACAGATTGAAGGGAAATATAATTATTCAGTGACCGCAGAGTTTCTTGCGTGTTGAGGATGTGCTCGCAGTAACCCTGCAGGCGTGGATTGTGGACCTGTCTGTTATTTCATTGTAACCTGTGTGTTGATAAGAGAGAGAGCCTGTTAGACTCTGGGTCGAACAGCAGGATTGAATGACACTTCAGGGAGGTAAGTTGGGGACCCTACACACTGCATTTCTTCATTTCTTCAGCAAATGGAAATCTTAGTTCCAGGCCAACGACCGAGCAGACAGTCTAGTACTTTGCATAGGGTAGAAGTCGATGCATATTTCCTGAAGAAATGCTGCTGAATGAAGGAAAGACTATTCGGGTGATGTGGAGCTCAGAGGGAGAGAAGAAAGCACCGCTCAGGAATGTGAGTCCAAGAAAGGCAGGGCTGAGGAGTCTGCGAGCTGCCTGACTTCCGGCTGCGCTGAGCCTTGGTGGGGAGGAGAGGAGCCGTTGTGTGAAACTGGGTACAGCTGGGATGCTAAGGGGCTTGCTTCTTCGAGTGACAGATTATAGCTGAGAGAAACGGGCTAAAAAATTACCCTATTTTAATTACGTGAGGGCAGAAGTAGGTATTAGGCTGTTGCTTCGTCTAAAAGGGATTTCATTCAGAGAGCTGTTGACATTCTGTTGGAGGTCCATGACACATCACGTTCTATTCCTCCCGGCTAGTCTAAATTCTCTAAAATTTTCCGGATTATTGTGTAAATTATCTTAGCTTCTGACCGGGAAACAATACTATTAATTTTTGGCCAGGAGACAACTCAGCCGCACAGTCTGGTGCCAGGGCATAGTGACCTGTCAGAGGTGAACCTTCTGGTCTTTGGGGAATGTTATCCCTCCCCCCAAGGGGAGGATGCCTTTTCTGGAGTTCAGGCCACCACCCTCCAATCTAGGCCGACTTTCCCAGTGGTGGGGAGGTGGCTGCCCTCGGAACCGGCTGGGATCACGAGCAATCAGTGGGACCTCCCATGGGGCAGGGGTGGCACTGCCCACCCTCTCTGTAGGCGGGATCTCTGTGACAAAAATCCCACAATGGAAAATGGCTCTTGTTCAGAAAAATTGGAGAAGCCGGAATTTTCCTTCTCCTATTGGACATCCTTGTCCCTCTCCAATCCCTTGGCAGGTATCAGCCTAAAACGTTTCTGAAGACTTAAAGCTTTCTAGGCCTAAGGAGGGAGTTTGGGAGGGAGGATGTTTTTAAACCACTGACTCCTGTTATTTCTGTTGAAGGGCACTTAGACCTAGTCTCCTTGTGTCTCTCTGGTTTTACATTAGACAAAGCGAAGCATTTGGGCATTTGTCCTGTTTGTATGACCGTGGAGAGAGCTCTGGGGTGAGTCCCCAGGCAGGAAAAGTCACTGACCGGTGTCTGAAATCTGAGGACGTCTGGGGCCTGAGGCTGGGCATTCGGATCTACTACAAACAACAGTGCGTTATACGTCAAGTGATTTGAATAATCTCATTTTTCCTCTAAATTTGAGCATGTATAAAATATTGATTTCATCAACAAGTGGAGAAAATGCCACAGCGAATCTGTTCTCCGATGGTGCACCTGGTATGTGGAGAAGCCTGTCGAGAGGGGCCATGAACATAATCATGCGTTATTAGCTGCATGGGCTTTTCCCTTTGTTTCTTTTCATTTAATTCAAAGTGAAACAACTCAGCATGCAAAACTGAAATTAGCTGGGAAGAAAAAAGGTGTAAGTGAATAAACAGGCAGATCCATTAGAGTCGATGGGTTATCGGATCCCTTGCCACTCCTCAGACAGCGGCCTATTAAAAGCGGTAATGTTTGCTGCCGGCGGTGCCCCTGGCAAAGAAAGAAGGCCAAGGCAGGCCTATTTCACATGCATCAGACACAAGAATTAAATAGACCAATGTTCCCTAAAAGACTGAAGTACATCTCTTTCTGACGTTCATCTCAGGCAAAAATTCATTGATCTCAGTATGTCCCTTGGCAATTATAAAATATTAAATCCAAGTCACACTTTTCTAGTTGGCTTAATTTTTTCTCTTTTCACAGCTTTCTATTTGATCAATTTTAACAAGTTAGGAATAGCATCTAATAATAAAAAGTGCAGAGTTTAAAAGTTTGTTCTTTTGACATTCTTTTTTATTTTGTTTTGGGTTTGCATTAACTTTGTGTTATATAAAATGACTTGAATGCCATTTTAACAAACAGAAAGAACATGAGTGAACCAGAAGGTTCTTTACTGAGAATGATATTCATTAGTAGGCATCCAACGATAAGGACAGCCTGATTTAAAGATTTTTTTTTTTTTTTTTAGCACATGCCCAAATAGCCTTCTTATTGTTTTGTAGTCATTAATGCTCCTCTATTCCAAAATTAGCATGTGGTTTCAGCTGGGAGTATCTGGTGGGGCTAGAGGTTTGACTGCGTTCCACTGAGATTTACAAAAGATGCAAATTCCTTTCCCCATTTTTATGCATATGTAATGTTTTAGTGTTTGATGTTTGTTAATTCAGAATATACCATAAATGCTAACACAGACACACATGATAAAAATGCAGAATTTTGGCAGCCCGTTTTCATTAGACCATCAGTATGGGAATTATTGGGGGGGAAATGTTGCATAATAGTAACTTTACTCTCCAATTCTCCTTGCCATAAACTATGAGCACATCCCCCCCAAATTTATAATTTATAATATATAGAATCATTTTATGTGAAATAATAAATTCTTCTGAAATAAAATCTATTATGGTCTTCTCCCTACATTTAAGTTTTCACATGGGAAAGTTATTCACCTGTTGTCTACCAATTCCTTTATTTAAAGCTTTATTTATATTATGTCATTGAATTCTTACCACAAATCCATGAGGTCATGGTATTGTCTCCACTTTTCTGATAAGAGGTGCAAGGGGCCCACGATCATCCAGCACCTTCCCTCTCTGGCCAGCCAGGCCAGTCCCTCTGGGGTTTTGACAGCAGGATCAGAAAGAAAGAGAGGAGGAGAGAAGGTCAGGGTGGAGAGGGAGAGGCCTGGGGGATAGTGCTGAGGAGTGTTGAAAAGGATGGGGCCACTGCAGTACGTCAGGGAGAAAGCAGGAGAGAAGAGACAGGTTCAGAAGCAGTGCTGTGATCTGTGTATCTCCCTTAGACTGTTGGAGGAATGTCAGGATTGAACTTGGCTTATTTTGAAATTTATTATGTTTACGTTGACAGATTGTGTTTCTTTGTCTGAGACACTACCCTGAGACTGGACCACATAGGTGATGGCTTTATAATTACTAAGGTTGTTTTGAATGGCCAATTACAATGTTTCAAAGAGAATTCAAAATAGAGCTGGAGCATGGGGACGAGAAGGCGCTAAGCCTGGTGGCTTCTGGGCTCCTAATAGGCTTTGCTCTGGTCTCTAAAGGGGAATCAGATGCAGAATGTTCTGTACAGTCTCTTTGTGGCTGCCATTGTCATTCTCCTCCTATGCCTGTTTTCCCTTGCTGCCCATGCGTCCTCACCTCTCTCACCATGCAATGATGATGCATTGCATTTTCCTCTCTGAGATGGCAAGAAAAGACCTCTCAAGGAGATGATTAGTGCCATAGGGGTCCAAACTGCCGTGAGCCATCTCTTGTCGTGGTCCAGACAACGCAGGGCCTGCTGTGGGACCCTGAGCCCAGGGCCAGCAGTGTGTACAATCATGGTGGGCTCACCCACCTCTGCGTCTCCCACCGTGGTGTCCCCTTTCTGAGTCACTAGCCTCCATTAAGGTTTGCTCCCTCATCTGCATGCTGAGATCTCTTTTATCACTCCAGCACCCAGAACATGGCTTGACACAGAACAGGTGTCCAGGTAGGATCTGTTGAGCAGAAGGATGGATGGATGGGTGGATGCATGGACGGACAGACTGGAGAATGGTTGAGAGTATCTCATAAACTCATGTCAGGAGCTGAAATAGGCTACTCCTCCGAGGAGCATCGGCATTTTTTGAAAGACCTAATGTTGAAGAAAATAATCAATAAACAATCTATGATAGGAATAGAAAAGAGTTTTATGTGAGCCAAACTGAGGACTATAGTCTAGAAGACAGCCTCTCGGAGAACTCTGAGGAACTGCTCTGGAGAAGCACGGTTTTCAGCACAGTGTTATATCTTGGCAGAACAAGGAACATTAAACAAGTCTGGGATACATTCCTTCAGGGTTTCCATAAAAAACAGATCCGCACGTCCACAGCGAGTCATTATGGCCTGGCACCTGGGAAGGGAGTCTTATCAAAGGAGTATGCACTGGCACCCCAGTAAGGTAGGCATTTCATCTTTATTTTTAATATGGACATTCTTTACTTCTGGTCAGTGCACCCTTTTCTTAATAATTAAAGCAGACGTACAACGTGTGTTTGATAGGCCACAAACAGTCTGCTTTAGTTAGCATACAGTTCAAGTTAATTCATGTATAAGCCAGAATGACTTCCCCTTTTCTCAATATGTGAACATTTCTTCTATCACTAGGAAGGATGCTACACACACCAAGAAATGTTACCCCAAAGTGGGGTTACCCAAAGTTTGCTCCTCTGACCACCTGTTATGCGACTTACCTGAGCAGCCTTTTCATTGGGTCCTTGGGCCCCACTCAAGACCTACTTAATCAGAAATGTGTCTTTTTAATAGGTGCTCCAGAGGATTCTTTTGCACTCCAGTATTTGAGAAGTTCTGCTTTTCTAAAGGTAAGATTTTAGGAGTTAGGATGCTGATCTGCTGGAGGGGGAGCAGAAACTCTTCCCTGGTATCAGCAGCTAAAACCTCCTTTCTGCACCACCTACCTGATCCAAGGCAGCCCGAGGACCCAGCCCAGCCTCCTGGACACTAGGTGCCCTCCCTGCCACAAGGCCGAGGCTACATTCCCACAGCCCCCATCCCATCTCTCTCAGCAGCAGGCTTCTTCCTCACGCCCTGGGATCAGGATGGACCTTTTGCAGCTTTGCCCTGCCCCCATACTGCCCACATTAAGCTCCTTGAGCAGCAGGGACCTTGTGAGAGGCCCCAGGCCCTTTGGATCAGTGGTTCGCTACAAGCTTGTCCAATTCCCCCAAAGGAGGGAGCCTAGACATTTCCTTCTGGGATTCTGGGAGGAATTCCTGGATTATAGCAGCTGTCCGTGTGGGCTAACGAAGCTATTTCTTCTTAGGTGGAGCCTCAGTTATCTCATCTGTAAACTGGGAGTAAGAAGAACAACCTCCTTGGTTGCTTCGGACACCACGGGAATGTGAGAAACCTTTGCAAGTCTTAAAATGCGCAAAGGCTCTGCGCATACGTGCCCATTTTAACCTTGAATCCTGAAGTGTATCTGGGGTGATTTCCTTCCTCCATTGGTGGATCTGGGGGAAGACTCTCCTCCCCTCCAGATCTGAACCTCTATGTGCCTTGCGAGAGAAAAGTGCCTCTTGAAGGTCTGTGTGCAGTAAAACTTTGCACAGGCTTTGAGGGTTGCAGCATGTCCCCTCAATCCCCTTTTCCAGATTAAATGTTTGCATCTCTTGTTATATTAGGAATTAGACCTGCTTCGTGATCATTGCACCTGAGTACCTGTAAAATACAAAAATACGTCAGTGGCTGGTGTCTACGAATTGGCTGTTTTTGGTGTGCATGCGTGCCTCCGTGTGTGTGTGTGTGTGTGTGTGTGTGTGTGTGTGTGTGTGTGTAATATATAGTCAAGGCAGGCAAAACGGTTTACATATTCCCAACCCATGTTAACAAGATGTTCTTTCCTGAACATAACATGTTTCTGAAAATTCCTGAATCTTTCACTCTGAAACTCAACAATATTGTTATTAAAATGGTTCTGTTTAAAGAACACCTTGGTGAACTTTGTTTCCTTTTAACAACAGGCTCATTTTAGAGGTCAGGGTGTTGAGTTGCCAGAGCAGTGACCTAAAAATAACCTCTCCCTTCTACCTGAGTTTCTGATCCGTGATGTTAGCATTTGGAAACGCTCTTTCCCTTCTAGTTTCTGCAGCTAAAGGAGTTGCAGCCCCTTCAGCTATACTCATAAAAATTTGCTTCCAGACAACATGGTCTGTTTATTGTGTAATAATCGAAATGGCACTAAATTGCAGTGATTGCCGAACACTTAGGAACTGTATTAACCTCTTAAGTGCTAAGTGGTTTGCTGTCGTCTCCCCACTCAGATGTGCAGCCCCAATGTGTTTCTGTCCCTTTGCTTCCCTCAGTCAGTGTCATGGGGGAAGCAAGTGTCCTCAAGCCCAAGTCCTGCCTGGGAGCAGGCCGGACCCTGCTGGCACCGCACTAACCAGAAGAGAGTCCTGCCTGACCTGTGGCAGAGATGATAAACTGTCCCTACCGGGGATCCCGAGAGGCTGGATTGGCCAGTCTTGGCCCACCAAGTCCCACTTCTGGCTTCAGCTGTGTTGTGTGTTTTATGACAGTTGCTTTATAGCTCAGTTTGAGAATTGATTCTCCAAAGAGCAAAGAGAATAGCTGGTCTTTCTGCCAGAGCCATCATCTTTGGGAAGCTGCTCCCAGTTGGGCGAGTCCCGGCTGCCCTACAGGAGGCCAGGTGGCCGTGGCCTTGGCGTCCCTGCGCCCTGCCCACCGCCAGCCCTGTCCACACTGCTCTGGCGAGCGGCAGGCCCGGGAAGGAAGAGTTAACCAGAAATGGAGCGGCGCTGCTCCAGGGCAGGCAGCCTCGCTGCAGAACCGAGCAGCGTTCGTGCAAAGGCAAGTCATTTCCCGAAACACTGCAGACACACGGCCTCGGGCAGCCTAAAACCTTTGGAGACCAAAATGGCTCGCAGGGGTTGGAAGTAATAGGTGTTTTTCCCTTCTTTCTCCTTCACTGAAATTCTGCGAGGTTGCTCTGCATTGCTGGGGAACAATGGTGCTCTTTTTGTGTTTTCTATGGGTATTAAGATCCATTACGCTGTGACATTTTTAAGATTGGTTATCCTGTACTTTGGTGTTAAATTGAAGTTGCTTGTTTTGAATTTAATTCTTTCATTTTTCAAATGGAAAAGGCAGCTCTGCGTTGCGGTGAGGCTGGCTCACTGAAGTGTGCCCGTACTCATTCGGGGGTGGATATCTTTGCCATCCCCGGACCTCGGCAGAATTAGCCCTGATAGAACATGACCTATTTCTCTATTGGAAAGTCTGTAAGAATCCTGGGAGACGACTTTAAAAACTAGGAACTAGGGGTCGTCTCCATTGTATGTCGAGGGAGAAACAGGATACGAGCTGGGTTTTAGCAGAATGTTATACATCCAATCTGTTATGCCTAATGCAGCCTGCATATAATTATTACTACTCTCTGTTTACGACAGCAGCAAAATCAGCTTCCATCCAACAAATGACCCAGCAGCAGTGGGCCAGCCGCCTCTGAAATGACATCTGTTAACTCTTTGTCAAATGCCCTCTCGTTGTCCCTTTCTCCTAAACAGCTCTGTGGTTAATTATGACCTGAGCATATGACACAGTCTTTTCGAGTGGAGAGAACTGCTTAGGGGCAAGGAGAAATCTAGCTCCAAGAAATTGTCTTCTCTCGCCCTTCAAAAAAAAAAAAAAAAGCCATAGCAAATTGTTTTAAAATAAACACTCATTTATTGCACCAGAATAGGTTGTTGGACTACGTTTTGATTAAGCACTAAGATTACAGGGTTATTGTATAGCATTGTGTCGAGAGGCCCAGCCATTCATGGAAAAAAGAATCACATCAAATTCTTGTCAAACCATAAAAAAGTTTCCATCAGAGGAACTTGGGCGGCCTTGATGCCTGTGAGCGGGGAGCTGATATACATTTGTGCCACTGTTATCAACTTCATTAATGGTGAAAGGCAGTTTCATCTTAATTGGTCACTGGAACTTGGAAAGACCAATCTGATAAACCAGAATTTAGGCCCAGCCCCAATGAAGGAAGTATAAAGTGCCTTCTATATCCGGCTGCTTGGGGTTCGTGTGGGCTGGGTTTTCTCCCTGGAGCCTGTGTGGGGTGGCTGGTTTCCGGTACTGGCACTGATGTTCCCTCTGGGGGCCTCCTTGCCTTCACCTCCTGTGAGATGAGCTCAAGGATACGAGTCCTAGGCCTTCACTTCGGATCCATACATCAGCGCAGGGCTGAACATGTGCCGATCTGGGTCTCTACTCTCTGCCTGCTCACGGCCCTGGGTTCTTGCAAGTATCTCCCGCTGTGGTAGCCCCCTAGCTTCTTTGTGTGGAGATCATCAAAGGATTGCCGGGAACTGGGCTGAGCTGCCCCCACACAGGGCCACAGGGCTCAAGCCTGCCCTGGACACCAGCCCTTGAGAAATCCAGAATGGCATCCCTAACCTTGCCTGGGAAGGGCACTCGGGGGTTGAGGGGGGTCCCACCATGGCTCAGGAGGGTCTCCCAGGCCCTTCTAGCCTGGAGGAAGCTCCTGATAGCCGCCTCCCAGCTGGACCCCTGCCTTGAGATTGAGGGGCGAAGTTAGCAGCCTGAGAGATTCCACAGCTTTCCATCTAAGACCCCAGGGAGCCCTGCCCTGTGTTTGGCCAACCCTGACAAGATAGCCTGGCCACAGACGTGACCAGGGACTGTTCTACAATCTGGAGACAGTAAATGGAAACCCATTCCAGACTGATGTTCTCAGATACTGTTTTCATTTCCTTTGTTGCTTCTGAAGGAAACGCATTTTAGTATAATTCAAAAACCACATTATCTGCCCAAATCCCATCTTTCCAGCAGCATCCTCTGAGTTGCCGCCCACATGGGTTCTCAGGCCTGCTCCTGCCCCTTGCCAGCTGGAGGGTCTGTGGGCTCACCTCTTGGAAACCACAAGGGTGAGAGGGGTCCCTGAGGGTCCCAGGTGTAAGCTTGTGTGAACACAGCAGTGCTGCCTCAGACGTCAGTTTCTTTTTACGCAGGCATTTAAATGTGTCTTTGCTTGGAAGCCAAGGCCAGACCAAGTAGATGGCGAGTTTTGGGGTAGAGGGAGCAAGTCCAGAGGTGGCCAGCTTGGGGAAGGAGGAGCGGCATTTCTGCGTGGATTTATTCATTCCCTAAGCCCCTGACACGGAAGGTCCTAGACCTTGAATCAAAGTCGGACATTTCGGCTCTGTCCTTCCGTGCTGTGTCTCCAATCCCAATCGGGAATAAGCATCTGTGTGAGAGAGGTCCTGTTTCCTAATTTGTGGCAACTGGTTCCTCCAAGTAATATAATTATATTCAAAGTAAGTTATGTGATGGGAGCAGCATTTGAAGAGAGTATTGAAATGAATGCTTTGGCTCTGTTCCCTGCTGGCTTTCTGCCAGGGAGGGGGAGCTGCGAAATGAGTTTCCGAAACCATGCCCCACGATGCACAGCCAGATGCTGGGACAGATCTCATGTGGTCTTTTTTTTTTTTAATTGAAATATAGTTGATTTACAATGAGTTAGTTTCAGGTGTACAGCAAAGTGATTCAGTTATTCATATACCATACACACACACACACACACACGCACACACACACACACACATATATATATATATTCTTTTTTAGATTCCTTTCCATTATAGGTTATTACAAGATATTGAGTATAGTTCCCTGTGCTATACAGTAGGTCCTTGTTGGTTATCAATTTAATATATAGTACTGTGTATATTTTAATCCCAAACTCCTAATTTATTCCTCCCCCTTCCCCAACTTTCCCCTTTGGTAACCGTAAGTTTGTTTTCCATGTCTGTGAGTCTATTTCTGTTTTGTAAATACTTTCATTTGTATCATGTTTTGAGATTCCACATATATCTCATGTGGTCTTGTGCCACATCGCAGAACCTTGGCCCTGGCTTATCCCTGGTCCATCCTGCAGACAGCATCTCCCCTGAGTGATTGGATAAACTGCCTCGCGTCACCCCTGCTTGCTTCGCTCGAGTTTTAAGAACTTGATCCTGGGAAAGGGAGGAGAAGGAGCTGATTAGGAGTCAAACCCCTCATGCCCGGACCTTGTGCCCATGCTGCGTGGTAAGGTGCAGGCCATAGAAGTTTCCTTGCAGGTCTCCTTTCCCAAGATGCTCCTCTCCTGCTCGCCCAGGACACAGGTGGGGTGTGGACTCGCTTCAGGAGGGGCCCTGAAAAGTGCATCCGGGTCAGTCCTGAGGCCAGGACCCTTCTCTGCCACATCCACAGGGCTGAGGCTTTGGGCCTGAGACCCAGGACCTGAAGTTTCCTGTTAGACTCTGTCCTGGGGATGCACATGTGGATTAAATTAGAGCAATATGTTTTTCTAACAGCATCTCGGCTGAAAAGCCAAGCAGATAAATGGAGACAAACCCAGCTTTATGTGAATGAAAAGCGGCTGATGGGGGAGCCACTTCTGCCTGAAGCACCGTAGCTGGCAGGGCTGCCCTCCTGGGCTTGCGCACCCTCCCACCTCCCCCTCCAGCCCTGACCCCGGAAGCACTCACCGTAGGGCTCCTTCTGCCTCTGAACACCCCTCACCGGGCCTCTGCTCTGGCCAAACCGGCTTCCTGCCCATCTCCAAACCTGCTGTGTGCTGCCCACCCCTTGGCCATGGCCGTCACCCATGCTGTGCTCTCTGTGCAGGATTTTCCCTCAAGATCGTCTGGCACCGTGGTGAAGAGTACACAGTCCACCAGAGTCACCGTGGGCAGGTCGCTTACCTGCTTCGTCTTCAGTTTCCTCACCTGTCAGTGGGGATGATGATGTCTACCCTGCAGAGCTCAGGGAGGACTGAGGGAATGATTCACGTGAAGCCCTTAGCACAGCACCTGGGACGCAGCTAACATTTGTTGATCGTCATCATCGTCATTATTATTGTTACTACCACCTCTCCAAACACCACCTGGCCTCAGGGCATGGTTCTCTCTCTGCCCCACTGATCAGCTTCCTGGGAGGGATCATTTCCTCCTTAGGGAGGTTCCTTCTGCACCTCCGATGGATGGTTTCATGCTGGCTGAAGGTAGGGAAACCTCAGCGCAGGGGCCTCGTCAGGGTAGCAGCAGAGGTGGAGATGGCAGGTATTTGGGTAACATTTGTTGGTAGCTTGGTTTGTGATTATGGGTTTCGGTGCTGGTTTTAATGAGAAGGAAGAGTGGGCCGAGCTCTCCCACAAAGGCAGCCTGTATCCATCACTCCTGGGCTCGCTCACAGGTCTTTCTTATGGAGCTGGTCCTGAGGCCCCCGGGGGAAACAGGTGGTAACTTCCTAGCAGTTGAACACTAGTCAGGAACTGATTAGTCCCTGGATGACTCAAGAGTTTAGGAGTAGTGTTTCGTATTATTTGAAGCTGCTCTCTTTTGCAAACACTTCCATGGACTTTCACTAAAGGAGCCCCTTCCTAGTATGACAAAAGCATAAGTGGAATCCTTCCTTCTCCCCCGCCGGTGCCCACTGGCTGCTTCCGCACCATAAATCCTTCCTCATCAGACAGCCCCACTCAGCTGACATCCCCTAGTAGACCGTAATCTTCAAGAGGGAAGGGAAGGGGTTGTTCTCCGATTCGTACACCTGCCCCCAATGCCGAGGCGCTTATACAAGTTACGGGTGAGGCAAGTGCTCCGTAAATCTCGAGTGCCTGATAGTACTACTTAGGAATGCCAAACCCTCCTCTCCTCTTGGCCCTCGCAGCTCTGTATCTGCACTCCTCTTCCGGACGCACAACGTTCTCCGGGAAGGCAGGGACTGCATCCAGCTCCTTACCGGCATTCTCCCAATGCTGAGAACATGGCAGGTGTTGCATAAATAGTTGCTGTGAACGAATGAGTAGAAGGAGAGAGAGTGTGAGATAATAGAAAATACATACTGGTCTCTGCCTTCGGTTCCTGGCACGGGGCTCCTGAAACCCTGGTAATTTCCTGGGTGGTAAGAGTGTCTTTCTTTCTAGTGAGGTGACTCTGTGGGGCTCCTGGATGACGGCTGGTCCCCAGAAACACCAAGCCATGATTAGAAGCTTGGAGTTTTCAGCCCCACCCGCGATTCTCTTGAAAAGGAAGAAGGGCTGAAAATGGAGTTAATGATAGATCATGCCTACGTGGTGAGGCCTCTACAAAAATCCCAAAAGTACAGGGTTCAGAAACCTTCAGGTTGGTGAACACATTCACGTACCGGGAGGGTGAACCACCGTGACTCCACAGGCACAGAAGCTCCTGTGCTTGGGACCCTCCCAGACCTCGCCCTATGTATCTCTACATCTGGCTGCGCATCTGTATTCTTTATCGTATCCTTTTATAACCTGGTAAATGTAAGTAACTGTTTTCCTGACTTCTGTGAGCTGCTCTAACAAATTAATCAAACCCAAGGAGAGGGTCGTGGGAACTTCTGATTTATAGCGGATCCGTCAGAAGCACAGGTGACAACTTGTAACTGGCAACGGAAGGTGGGGGGCAGCCTTGTGAGGCTGAGTCCTTAACCTATGGGATCTGACGAGATCTTCAGGGAGATAGTGGCAGAATTGAGTTAAATTGTAGGACATCCAGCTGGTGTTGCAGAATTGCTTGCTGTGGGAACCCTCCCACACACATATGGTGACCAGAAGCGTTAGAAGTGAAGTGTTCCATGTGAAAAGTAAAGGAGAGGAAGAAGGAGGAAGGACTGAGTTTTCTTCCTAATACATAGAGAGGGATTGCTAAGAAAATGGCAATGCAGGTTATTGTCACAAGAAGACGGCTGTGAGTGTGAAAGAAAACAAGGGCCGTGTGAGACCCCTCTGGACAATGACCTTCACCGAAGGTGGCCCTGTAGGGAATAAATGCCCTCTCTTACTCTCCTCTCTCATTCCAATCTTGAGCTGGAGAAGCCTGGGGGCTTGACCCCCACTAGAAGCCAGAGGCAAAGAGCCCATTAATGTGGACCCCCTGGGCCAGCCCTGAGGGCGGAGAGGGATCTGGAAGTGCAAAAGGAGCATGCTTGGCTCTCCTGGGAAGCAGGGAAGTGGATCCCATTTCTCAGCACTGTTCTCTGACAGGTACAAAAATGGCCTTCGTCAGCTTTGCCGATTCCATCCAGCTCAGCTTCTGATGCATTTTAAATTCCCCACAGAAGACAGACAAAGATGGACTCAGGTAGGGTCCTGCTCAGAGACAAACCTCTGACATCCCCACCTCCAACCGACTACACCCCAGCCTCAGACAGGGGATCAGGAGTCAGGAGTTTAAAATCACAGCCAGGCTCCATCCCCAAGCTGGTTTGGGATTATCCAGGTCAGAGAGCACGGGAAGGAAAAAAGCAGATTTCTTTTTTCTCTTTGAGTTAAAAGTCTGCAGCATACAAGCTACTCTTATATGCATGTCTTTTTGGAGACAAAGGGCAGTTGGAAAATTAGGAAGCAGTTTTTTTTTCTTTTCCTTTTCTGATTTGATGCTGGTGTCTTAAGAATCTGAGTTTATATGAAAAATGTGAGAGTGCCAAACCTCAAAGCAAGTCCTTGGAGCCAAAGTGAGTGGAGTGCTAGCGGAGAAGAAAAACGAAGGCGAGGTCGTGATGCGGTGTGGCGCAGGAGGCCCCGTGGGCCTGCTCGTCTGGAATTCTGCAGCGCTCGGGTTGTGTGGAATCACGCTTCCCAGCGCTTGTTCATATCTTATTGCCACAGGTGAGATGGGCGGGCAGCAGCATCCCACACATTCAAAAGACCTGTGTTACTGGTGGAGGGCTTGGATTGGGTCTCTGTTGGGAAGTCCGAATCTGGGAGACGCCTTATCACCCAGCAGGTCCCCCTTCTTTCTCCATAAAGTGGGGACCCCCTCTCAGGGTCCCACTAAGCGCCTCCCCTTCTGGGTGGTATATATCTTTCTGTAGCTTGCTTTTACACTCTCTCTCTCCCTCTCTCTATATAAACACATGTCATGATGATGTGTATAGATCTAGGTTATTCATTTTAATTACTGAATATATTTCATTATATGACTTACTACATTTTATTTATCCACTGCTCAATTAATGGAAATGTAGGATGGTCCCACTTTGGGGCTAATAAGCAATGCTGCACTTAACACATTTTAATGTCTCTGTGTGCACCTGGACTTGAGGACTCTGGGGTATGTCGTTAAATGAGGAACTCTCAGGTGATGAGTAAGTGCATCTTCAACTTTTCTAGCTCTTGCCAGATTCATCTCCAAATTGTGTCGTGAAAGTACACTCCTACTGGGAACACATAACTGGTCCCATTTCCCACATCCTTGCCAACAGTTGATGTTATCAGATGATTACATTTTGCCATTCTTATTCCTATTTCCCTATTTAATAGTGAGCTTGAATGTCTTTTCACCTGTTTATGGACTATCTCATTTTTCTCACCTATGATTGCCTGATAATATCTTGACATTTTTCTACTAGATTATTCGTATTTTTCTTATTTATTTATAACAGTTTGTGAAACACTCTGGATATGATTTTTATTTTATTTTCAGTTATATGAGCTGTAAATATCTCCTCCCAGTCTGTGGATTGTTTTTTTGTTTTGTTTTGTTTTAACATTGCTGATGGTATCTTCTGATGTGCAGAATTTTTGAATTTTAATGTAGTAGAAGTCTCCTTTTCTTTTGTGGTTTATAAGTTTTCTATCTTATTCAAAAAATTCTTCTCTAACCTCAGTGACATAAAAATATTTTCCTATATTTTTTTCTTACTTCAAATTGATTGAAGTATAATTTACACACAATAAAATGCATCCATTTTAAGTGTAGAGCCTGACACATTTTGACAAATGTGTACAACCGAGTAACCCCGCCTCCCAAAGAAAATATAGAATATTCCCTCACACCTGCCCAGACAAGCTGCCTTCCTACCCTCAGGACCCAGGCGATGACTAATCTGCTTTTTGTCACTATAAATGAGCTTTAACTTTTCTAGATTTCATTTAAATAAAATACACAACACATAGATAGACTTCTGGCTTCTTTTGCCCAGCATATGGTTTTGAGTTTCATCCATATTGTCACATACCATTTATTTTTTTATTGCTGAATAGTATTCCATTGTATGGCTGTAACACAATTTGTTTTTCCAGTTAATCTGTTACACATCTGAGTTATTTCCAGTGGGGCTATTATGAATAAAGCTGCTATGAACATTTGTGTACAGGTGTTGATTATGTATATATATTTTGCTGTTTCTTGGATAAATATCTAGGTATGGAATCTCTGGTTCACACAGTCAGTATATGTTTAACATTATAAAAACTGCTAAGCTGTTTGCAAAGAAATTGAACTATTTTACACTTCTGAAATGTAAGAGAGTTCTAGTTGCTCCACCAAAACTTGGTATTGTCAGTCTTTTTAATTTTAGCCCATTTTAGTGGGTGTTTAGTGGTATCTTATTGTGGTTTTAATTTATATTTCCCTAATGACTAATAATGTTGAGCATCTGTTTATGTGCTTCTTAGCTTGTGAAATGTCTGTTCAAATCTTTTTCCGATTTTAAAATTGGGCTGTTGGGACTTCCCTGGCAGTCCAGGGGCTAAGACACTGCCCTTCCACTGCAAGGGGCGTGGGTTTGATCCCTGGTCCGGGAAATAAGATCCCGCATGCTGTGCAGCATGGCAAAAATAAATAAATGAATAAAATAAAATTGGGTTGTTTGTTTTAGTGAGTCCTTTGTAGAGACTATGCAAATCCTTCATAAGATATGTGTTAAGAGTATTTTCTCTCCGTTTATGTCTTGAATTTTTAATTTCTTGATAGTGTCTTTCAGAAAGCAGTTTTTCTTTTCATTTTGATAAAGTCCAGTTTATCAAAACTTTCTTTTATGAAAAGAAAATAAGTGTCTTGTCCAACACATCTTTGCCTACCCCAAGTTCACAAAGATTTTCTCCTGTATTTAATTCTAGAAATTTTATATTTTACATTTATGTCTATTAATCTATTTCAAGTTAATTTTTGTGTAAGTTGTGAGATAAGAGTTGAGCTGATTTTTTCCATACAGATGTCCAGTTGTTCTGGCACCATTTGCTCTAAGGACTATCATTTTCCCAATCAAATAACCTTAGCACCTGTGTCAAAAATCAAGTAACCCTTTAAGTGTAGGTCTATTTCTGGACCTCTATTCTGATCTGTATTTCAGAATCTATATCCTCTGATCTATATATGTATCCTGACACCAGTACCACATTGTCTTGATTACTATAGTCTTACCAAAAGTCTTGATATCAGTTAGTATACGTCCTCCAACTTTTCTTTCTTTCAAAATTGTTTTGGATGTTCTAGGCCTTTACATTTCCATATAAATTTTAGAGTAAGCTTGTCAGTTTCAACCCAAACATAAAATCCCACTGACATTTTTGATTGGGATCGCTTTGAAGCTGTGGATCCACTTGGAAAGAATCGATATTTTAGCAATACTGAGTCTTCAGTCAATGAACATGGACTGTTTCTCCACTTATTTAGGTCTTCTTTAATTTGTATCAACAATGTTTTGTAGTTTTAAGTATAAATGTCTTGAAAATCTATTGTTAAATTTAGTCCTATATAATTTCATGGTTTTAGGTGCCATTGTAAATTTTTAAAAATTTCACTTTTCAATTGTTTGTTGTTATTATGCAGAGAAAAAACTGGGTTTTTTAATATTGAGCTTGAACTCTGAGGCTTTACTAAATTCACTTATAATTTCTAGTAGGCTTTTGGACATTCCTTAAGATTTTTATGTATGATATCATGTCATCTTTGAAGAAAAAAAAATTCTTCTTCCTATACAAGCTGTATATTTTAAAAATTTCATTTACTTGCCTTATTGCATTGACTAGGATATTCAGTACAATGTTGAATAGAAGTGGTGAGAGTAGGGCTTCCTTGGTGGCGCAGGGATTGAGAGTCTGCTGGCCGATGCAGGGGATATGGACTCATGCTCTGGTCCGGGAAGATCCCACATGCCGCGGAGCGGCTGGGCCCGTGAGCCATGGCCGCTGAGCCTGCGCGTCCGGAGTCTGTGCTCCGCAACAGGAGAGGCCACAACAGTGAGAGGCCGGCGTACCGCAAAAAAAAAAAAAAAAAAAAAGTGGTGAGAGTAGAAATCTTGTTATTCCTGATCTCAGGATGAAAACATTCAATCTTTCATGATTAAGTATGATGTTAGGTGTAGCCTCTTCAGAGATGCCCTTTAGTGGGTTGAAGAAGTTCCTTTCAGTCCTTGTTTGCTGAGCTTTCTCTTTTTCATGAATGAATGATGAATTTTGTCAAAAGCTTCTTTTTGCATCTATTCAGGTGATCATACGGATTTTTTTCCCCTTTATTCTGTTAGTATAGTGAATTACATTGATTGACTTTGAAATGTTAAACCAACCTTACATTCTTCAGTTAAACCTCATTTGGTCATCTATTGTTGGAATTAATTTGCACATATTTTGTTGAAAACTTACACACTGATGTTAATGAAGTATATCAGCCTGGAGTATTCTTTTCTTGTAATGTCTTTGTTTGGTTTCATTATCAGGTTAATATTGGCTTCATAAAATGGGTTGGGAAGTGGTTCCCTCCTTCTGTATTTTCTGAAAGAATTTATGTATGCTTCTAAATGATTTCTTCCTTAAGTGTTTCACAGAAATTCTCAGTCAAGCCACCTAGGCCCCATAATTTTCTTTGTCAGAGGTTTTCAAAGTTAGTAATTAACCAAAATTTAAAAACAGATAGAAGACTATTTAGACTTTCCATTTCTTACTGAGTCAGTTTTGATACTTTGTATCTTTCAAGGAGCTTTTCCAGTTCATCTGCATTGTCGGATTTATTGACATAAAGTTGTTTATAATATTTCCTTATTATTCTTTCAATGTTTGTAGGATCTTTAATGATGACTCCTCTTTCATAGCTGATGTTGGTAATTGTCTTCACTTTTTTTGTGTGATCAGTTGAACTAGAAGTTTTAAATTTTTTTTTTGATGTTTTCAAGGTTTTGATTTCATTGATTTTTCTCTGTTATTTGTCCATTTTCAATTTTATTGATTTCCACTCTTATTTATATTATTTCTTCACTCTACTTTCTTTTGGTTTGATTTGCTCTTCTTTTTCTAGTTTCTTAATATGGTATCATAGATCATTGACTTTAGACTTTTCTTCTTTTCTAAATATATGTGTTGATAGATTTTAGTTTTCCTCTAAGCACTATTCAACTGCACTCGACTCCACATTAGCTGTGTACCAATAATTTAGTGTGTTGCATTATTATTATTCAATCAAGATATTTTCTAATTATCTGTGATTTCTTCTTTACTCATTGATTATTTAAAACTGTATTGCTTAATTTCCAAATATTTGGGTATTTAATAGATATCTTATTGATTTTTAATTTAACATTATGTGGTCAGAAAACATCTATGATTTCAATCCTTTTAAATTTATTGAGGCTTGTGTTATATAACAGCAAATAGTCTATTTTGGTGACTGATTCATGTGCACTTGAAAGGAATGTGTATTCTTCCATTATTAAGTATAGTGTTCTATAAATGTCAGTTATGGCAAGATGGTTGATAATGTTCAAGTTTTCTATATCCTTATTCCATTTATTTTATCAATTATTGAGGGAGGAATGTAGAAATCTCCAACTATGGTTGTAATTTTATCAATTTCTCCTTTTAGGTATGTTAGTTTTTGCTTTATGTATTTTGAAACTTTGTTAGTGCAAACAATTTTAGATTTTTTTATGTCTTCTTGATGAATCGATCTTTTCATCATTATGTAATGTTCTTGTTTATCTCTAATAATACTCTGTCCTGATGTCCACATTGTATGATACTAATATAGCTACTTCAGGTTTCTTATGAGTATTTAAATGGTATATCTTTTTCTTTCTCTTTTAAAAAAATTTTAACCTGTGTTTTTATATTTAAAGTGTTTCTTAAACAGCATATAATTTCATCTTGCTTTTTTATCCAATCTGACAATCTCTGCCTTATAGTGTTTAGACCATTTATAGTTAAAGTAATTATTGATATGATTAGGTTTAAGTCTACCATCTTGCTGTTTTTCTTATTGTACCATCTTTATCGTTCTTTTGTTCCTCATTCCTGCCTTCTTTTGGATTAAATATTTTTATTATTCCACTTCTATGTTGGCTCATTAGCTATACGTCTTTATTTTCAGTCACGCTCTAGGGTTTATTTTGTGCATCTTTAACTTATTACAGTCTGCCTCCAACTAATGTTATACTACTTCATGTATAATGTAAGAACTATACAGTTTTACATTTTACTGCCTCATGTGCTTTGTACAATTGTTATTATATGGTTTACTTCTATATATGTTATAAACCTCAAATGCATCTTTAGTTTTGCTTTAAAAAATCGAGTATCTTTAAAGAATTTTTTTTAAAAAGCAAGAAAAGAGAGGGCTTATATTTATCAACCTATTTACTATTTCCATGTGTCTTCCCTCCTTTGTGTTGATTCACATTTCCATTTTGTATTGTATTCCTTCAGCCTGAAGAACGTCCTTTACCATTTCTTGAGGTGAGGGTCTGCTACTGACATATTCTCTGAAATGCTGAAAAAAAGGTCAACCTGTAATTCTATATCCTGCAAAGGTAACCTTCAAATTTAAAGCAAAATAAAGACGTTTTTCAGACAAATATTTTTGAAGATTACCTTTGCTAAATATAGAATTACAAATTGACATTTTTTTCTTTCAGCACTTAAAGCTGTTATTCCATTTTCTTCTTGATTGCAGTGTTTCTGACAAGAAGTCAGCATGAATTATCTTTGTAATTCCTGTATGTAATGTTGTAATCTGCCTTTAAAAAATATGTATAGTTGCTTCATCACCTGTTTTCAACCATTTAAGTATGATTTCTTTGTGCTTATCCTATGTGGGGTTTTTGAGATTCTTCTGTCTGTGGGTGGACATTTTTCACCAAAATTGGGAGTTTTGGATCATTATTTCTTGAAAAAAATCCCACCCCCACTTCCTTCTTTGTTTACTTTTATAGTTGTGTTATACTGCTTGATAGTTTTCCACAGACCATTGAGACTGTTCATTTTGTAAAGTCTTTTTTTCTTTCTGCTTCAATTTATTTCTATTCTATGTCTTCAAATCCAATGTCTTCATGTTTGCTGATTTTTATCTTCTTCAGTGTCTACTCTGATATTAATCCCATCCAGTGAGATTTTCATTTCAAATGTGAATTCTTCATCTCTAGAGGTTCAATCTGGCTCTTCTCTTTATGCATTCCATTAGTCTCATTATGTTCCCTTTAAATCTTTCAATTAAAAAAATTGCTGATTAAATTTTTGTTTTTGATGTTTTTCTGTAAATTCCTTGGGATTTTACTCATCAACAACATGTCATTTGCAAATAGAGAATGTTTTATTTCTTCCATCCCGATTTGTATGCTTTTAATTCTTTTTTCTAGGTTCTTGAGATGGGAGCATAGTTGATTCATCTGAGACATTTCCTTTTTCTAATGTTAAGCATTTAGTGCTATAAATTTTCCTCTCATCACTTCTTTAGCTACATCTCACAAATTTTGACATGCTGTGTTTTCACTTTCACTCAGTGATATATATATATATATATATATATATATATTTATTTATTTATTTATTTATTTATTTATGTTTTTTTTTTCTTTTGCGGTACGTGGGCCTCTCACTGTTGTGACCTCTCCCGTTGTGGAGCACAGATTCCAGATGCGCAGGCTCAGTGGCCATGGCCCACGGGCCCAGCTGCTCCGCGGCATATGGAATCTTCCCAGACCGAGGCATGAACCCGTGTCCCCTGCATCAGCAGGTGGACTCTCAACCACTGTGCCACCAGGAAAGCCCAGTGATATATTTTTAAAATTTCTTTTCAGGATTCTTCTTTGATCCATGGACTATTTAGAAGTAGGCTGTTTAATTTCAAAGTGTTCAGAGATTTTCTTGTTGTCTTTCTGTTATTGATTTCTTGTTTGATTCCCTATGGTCAAAGAACACACTCTATATGATTTCAGTTCTTTTAAATTTGCTAAGATTTGTTTTATAACCCAGGATATGGTCTATCTTGGTTAATGTTTCATGGGTACTTGAAAGTACTGTGTTCTGCTGTTATTGGGTGAAATACTCTATAAATGTCAATTCGATCCTGCTGGTTCATAGTGTTGTTCAGTTCTATGTCTTCCCTAATTTTCTATTTAGTATGTCAGTCAGTTGCTGAGAGTGGGCTGTTAAAGTCCCCAATTAGAATTGTGAATTTGCCTATCTCCTTGCAGCTCTATCAGTTTTTGCTTCATATATTTTGAAGCTCTGTTTTTTGGTGCACACACATTAAGGATAACTAGATTTTTTGGTGGATCAATCCTATTATCATTAAGTAACATCCCTCTTTGTGCCTAGTCATTTTCTTTGTTCTGAAGTCTACTTTATATGATATTAATATAGTGACTCCTGTTTTTTAAAATTATTTATTTTTATTTTAATTTTTTTGCGATATGTGGGCCTCTCACTGTTGTGGCCTCTCCCGTTGTGGAGCACAGGCTCCGGACACGCAGGCTCAGCGGCCATGGCTCACGGGCCCAGCCGCTCCGTGGCATGTGGGATCTTCCCGGACCGGGGCACGAACCCATGTCCCCTGCATCGGCAGGTGGACTCTCAACCACTGCGCCACCAGGGAAGCCCTAAAATTAATTTTTGCATGATATATTTCTTCCATCCTTTTATTTCTATTGAGATATAATTGACATTTAACATTATATTAGTTTCAGGTGTACAACATAATGATTCAATATTTATATATATTGCAAAATGATCACCACAGTAAGTCTAGTTAACATTTATCACCACACATATTTACAATTTTTTTCCTGTGATGAGAACTTTCAAGATCTACTCTATTAGCAATTTTCAAATATATAATACAGTATTATTAATTATAGTCACCGTACTGTACATTACATCTCCCAAGACTTATTTTATAACTAGAAGGTTGTACCTTTTGACTACCTTCACCCATTTCCTCCACCCCCCACTTCCTGCCTCTGACAACCACCAGTCTATTCTCTGTATCTATGAATTTGGTGTGCTTTTCTCTGTTTATTTCAGTTTTGTTTTGTTTTTTAGATTCCACATATAAGTGAGATGGTATTTGTCTTTCTCTGTCTGTCTTATTTCACCTAGCATAGTGCCCTCAAGTTTCATCCATATTGTTGCAAATGGCAAGATTTCGTTCTTTTTATGGCTGAACAATATTCCATTGTATAAATATACCACATATTCTGTATCCATTCATCCATCAATGAACACTTAGGTTGTTTCCATGTCTTGGCTAGTATATGAACATGGCTGCAATGAACATTGGGGCATATTTGAGTTAGTGTTTTCATTTTATGCAGATAAATAACCAGAGGTAGAATTGTTGGATCATATGGTAGTTCTATTTTTAACTTTTTGAGGTGCCTCCATACTGTTTTCCATAGTGGCTGCACCACTTTACATTCTACCAACCGTGCACAATGGTTCCCTTTCTCCATGTCCTCATCAGCATTTATTATCTCTTGTCTTTTTGACAATAGTCATTCTAACAGGTATGAGGTGATATCTCATTGTGCTTTTGATCTGCATTTCCCTGATGATTAGTGATATTGGGTAGCTTTTCATGTACCTGTTGGCCATCTGTATGTCTTCTTTGGAAAAATGTCTATTTAGATCCTCTGCCCATTTTTAACTTAGACTGTTTGGTGTTTTGCTATTGAGTTGTATGAGTTCTTTATATATTTTGAATATTAACCCTTTATCAAATATATGACTTGTAAGTATTTTGTCCCATTCTGTAGGTTGACTTTTCATTTTGTTGATATTTTCTTTTGCTGTGTGGAGGCTTTTTAGTTTGATGTGGTCCCACTTGTTTATTTTTGCTTTTGTTGCCTTTGCTCATGGTGTCAAGCCTAAAAAATCATTGCCAATTAAAAAAACAATAATGTTTGCATGATATATGTTTTCCATCCTTTTATTTTTAACCTCCTATGTTGTTATGTTTGAAGTGAGTTTCTTGTAGGCAGCATATCCTTGAGTTGTGCTTTTTTACACACTCAGTCAATCTCTGTCTTTTAATTTGTGAATTTAGAACATTCATTTTTAAAGTACTTACTGATATGGCAGAATTTAAGTCTGCCATTTTATTATTTGTTTTCTGTGTGTTGCCTCTGATTCTCATTGCTCTGTTTCTCTTTTTCTTGCCTTCCCATGGGCTATTTGAGCATTTTTAGAGTTTCATTTTGAACTCTTTATGATGTTTGTGAGTATATTGCTTTGTATAGCTTTCTTAGTGATTCTCTAGGTATTACCATATACATACATAACATCGCAGTCTATTGGTGTCAGCGTTTGACCGCTTCAAGTGAAGGATAGAAATGATACTTCCATTTAGATCCTTTTACCATCCCCACACTTTAAACATAATGGACTTCAGAGTTTCCCCTATATACATCAGGTGGTATTATAACTTTTGCTTCAGCCACAAAATATGATTAAAGAAATTCATGAGGTGAAGGATAGTCTGTTGAATTTGCTTCTATTTTTACCCATTCCATCGTTTTTCTTTCTTTCCTGAATGACTCAGTCTTCTACTTTTATCATTTTCTTTCTGTTTGAAGAGGTTCCTCTAAGGATAGATCTGCAAGCAACAAATGCTCTTAGTTTTCCTTTATTTGAGAATGGCTTTATTTTCTTTTTATTCCTGAAAAAATAGTTTCACTGGATAGAGGATTTGTAGTTAACGGTTCTTTTCTTCAGCACTTGAAAAATGTTGTGCCACTTCCTTCTGACCTCCATGGTTTCAGATGAGAAATTCATTGTCATTTAAATTGATCTTCCTTTACAGGTAATGTATTGATTCTCTCGACTGTTTTTAAGATTTTTTTTTTCATTGTTCTTAGTTTTCAGAGATTTGATTACGATAATATCTTGGTGTAGATTTCTTTTAGTGTTTCTTCTCATACTTTTCAGTCCCACACTCTTTTCTCCTCTCCTTCTGGGACTCTGATTATATGAATGTTACATCTTTTTTGTTGTCTCACAGAATTCTGAAGCTCTGTAATTTTTTTAGTCTGTTTTCTGTCTGTCTGTTGTTTAGATTGAGTAAATTCTATTGATCTGTCTTCAGGTTCATCACTTCTATCCTCTGTCATCTCCATTCTACTACTGAGTCCATCTAGCAAGTTTTTTTTCTTCCAGCTGTTGTATTTTTTAGTTTTGTAATTTCCATTTGGTTGTCTTTTATTACTGCTATTTTTTGCTAAGATTTTTTATTTTTAAATTTGTTTCTAGAGAATTTGTGTCTGTTGAAGCATTTTTATGGCAATGCTTTAAAATTGTTGTCAGGTGGTTCTGACATCTGATTCATCCAGTTATGGGAGTCAATTTTCTTTTCTCATTCAAATTGTGGTTCTTTGGAATGATGAGTGATTTTTAGTTGTATCCCAGATACTTTTGTTTTTATGTTATGATACTGTTGACCTATTTAAATCTATTTTAGCATGTAGGTTCTGGTATATATTCATCATATGTAGTTATATATGTATACCAGAATCTATATGTATTAGTTCCAGTGATGGTTTGCCTATCAGAATCCTTTCAATGTGATTCTAGTCTTTTAGCTTCATTCTTCTAGCACTGCTGGGGCTACTGCTCAATCTCTGTTGATGTCATTTGTTGATGTCATTCCTGAGGCCACCTGGTATTGCTGGGACAACTTCTTCAGCTGGAGGGTTGGGGATGGGGGACAGAAGTTGCTGGGCCTTTTTTTTTTTTTTTTTTTTTTTTTGCGGTACACGGGCCTCTCACTGCTGTGGCCTCTTCCGCTGCGGAGCACAGGCTCCAGATGCGCAGGCCCAGCGGCCACGGCTCACAGGCCCAGCCACTCCGCGGCATGTGGGATCCTCCCGGACCGGGGCACGAACCCGCATCCCCTGCATCGGCAGGCGGACTCTCAACCACTGTGCCACCAGGGAAGCCTGGGGCCTGGATCTTTTTATGCCACTAGCTGATGCTGCCCCTGCAGGTGGACCGGCTCACCAACCTCACCGGCTCAGACTGCCTGCCAGTGCCTCTGTCATGGAGCAGGCACTGGGGGTCCCCACTAGGTCTAGTCTCTTTGGGGCTTTTCTTTACTTGTCCTTTGTCCAGAAAGAGTGGACTTTCCTTGTCTTTTTGGTTGTTGTTGTTTTTTTTTTATGCCCGTTGGTGGTTCTGAATTGTAGGAATCTTTGGTACCTAGTCCTCGGTATATGAGAGATAAAAAAGAAAACTGGAGAAATTCACTACGTTATAGTTCCTCAAGTCCTGAATCCCCTAGCTAGTCCACCTTCAGCTTTCTGGCTTTAAGAGTCTTTTAATCATTGTCTATTAAATAATTTCCAAGCTATTTAGTTAGAATTAGAGGGTAGTGTTTTAACACCTCTTCTTTACTCCATTGGTAAAGGTGGAGGAGGTCTTCCTGCCCTAGGTTTGTGGGGATGGTTGAATACACAACAGCTGAGACTGGGCAAATGAGATCAACAGCGTTTTAATAGTCACATATAGTCATAGCCTGAGGGAGGACACCACATGCCATGCAGGGTCACATGGGGGTTTCACTTGGGAACAGAGTGAACAAAGAGGGGCTGTAGGAGGCAGGCTGCATAGTATCAAGAGGGTGGGGTACCCCCTGGTTCCCACAGGAGAATGTGATTAGCTTATTTGAATAATTCCATGGGCTGGTAGGGCACTGAAACCCGATACTCAGGAATAAACTGGAGCTGTGTCTGGTCCCTTTGATAAGGAGGTTGTTTGGCTAGGCGACCTCATCTGCGGGAGCAGAGTGAGGAGGGAACTTACAGTTATGCCATTTGAGGGCCTCCTGATTTTACCAGATGTCAAGGCAGCACACAATAGTGAGTCTTACAGCACAGAGAGAAGCAGGGAAAAGTACCATCTTTCTCCAGAACTGGAACTCAAGTTTTATTTTAAAAGTTATGAGAACTTGGTATTCTGATCCAGGTTTGTTTTGATATAAAACTGCTTTTCTCCAGATCTTCTATTAAAATTGTGGGTATGTTCTTGGGCCATCAGCATGAATCCTGAGCACACAGTATGCAGCTTGGGGTGATTTAGAAAGTGCTATTTAAGTTATGTTTTTCTTGAAGTATTTTAATTGAAAAGTGATACAACCATATTACAGGTAATTTGGGAAATATGGAAAAGGAAAAGAACCTTCATAATTTTAACCTACCATCATATCAATTATAATTTTAGTATAATTTCTACAGTCTTTTTTCCACCCAAAATTTAAAACTGTAAGTATAGAATGTATATAGTTTGTTCATCTGCTTTTTTTTTTTTTTTTTTACGGTACGCGGGCCTCTCACTGTTGTGGTCTCTCCCGTTGCGGAGCACAGGCTCCGGACGTGCAGGCTCAGCAGCCACGGCTCGCGGGCCCAGCCGCTCCGCGGCATGTGGAATCTTCCCGGACCGGGGCACGAACCCACGTCCCCTGCATCGGCAGGCGGACTCTCAACCACTGCGCCACCAGGGAAGCCCTGTTCATCTGCTTTTTATGCTTGATGGTCTATCAGAGTCTTCTATTCCTCTTTCTTTCCTTAACAATTCAGGCCAACATTTATGAGGTGGGGCTGAGCAAGGGAGGAAGCTGTGGAGGCCCAAAGTAGAGCCTGCACCCTGAGGGGTGAGCAGGACATCTGCAGAGGAGAGTAGTTCAGTGCAAGGTTGGGGGGGTGTCTGAACCCACGCTGGATGAGGAGAACATCTGCACAGTGGTGTGGCCTAGCACATGTGTCAGAGCCCAAGGAGGATGAAGAAGGCATCTGAGGATTTGGGGGGAAGGCAGTGACTGGATACTTTAAGCCTAGGGGAGCCGTGTTTCTCACTGTTGGAAAAGGGAGAACACTAGACTGGAATGTGGGGTGTTTGTTAGACTGGAATTAGAATTATTGGTAAGAACTCATGATTTTCTCTATATATAGAAATATATACATAATGTGCATAAAAGCATGAGTATATCTGTGTACACACACACTTACATTCCTTGGCGTTGTCCACTAAGAAGGTTTGGGAGAAGTGATACCCCAATAGCAATGAGTACACATAGCCCTATATCTTGGTTTCTAAACGGTATTCTCCATTAAAAGGAGCCAGTGTTCCTTGCAGGAAGGGCTGACTCCAGGACTGGAGCAGGAAAAAGACAAGATGACTTCGTTATGCCGGGAAGCAAGGAGGTACTAAAAATGATGAGGATATGTCAAAGGAATATGAAAGCCAGCATAGAGAAGCTCCCACTGGCCAAGTCTGGGGTAACTGGAGCACCAAAATAAATAAGGTAACAGATTATGACCCAATGAATAGAATAGAAATGGATGAATAAACAGATAAACAAATAGATAGAAAATTCCATGAAGAACGGGGTATTACATAGTTTCAAAGTACTATTAATTACAAAGAGGAAAGGAGTAACTTTAAGGAGGAGAAACCTGGTAGATACCACCTTAATCTAATGATCAAAGTGAACATCGTCAGTAATGGGACAAATAGAAATCATGTGCCACCTGATAGGATGCAATGAGAAAAACAGGAATACCCTTCTGGGATATTCTGGTCAAAGATGCATAACCTGAATCTTTATTTCTTAATTAAGGTGAAATTCACAACATAAACATCATCTTTTTAAAGTGAACAATTCAGTGCCATTTAGTACACTCACAATGTTGTAGGACTACCACCTCTATCTAGTTAAATATGTTCATTACTCCAGAAAAAGCCCCTACTCATTAAGCAGTTACTCCCTGTTACCCCCTCCCCCCAGCCCCTGGAAACCAATAATCGGCTTTCTGTCTCTATGGCTTTACCTGTTCTGGATATTTCATATAAATGGAATCTCATGCGATATGTGATCTTCTGTGTCTGCCTTCTTTCATCTTACATAATGCTTTTGAAGTTCATCCATGTTGCAGCATATATCAGTATCTCATTCCTTTTCATGGCTGAATAATATTCCACTGTGTGGATATACCACCTTTTGTTTATCTGTTCATCCACTGGTGGACGTTTGGGTTGTTTCCACCTATCGGCTATTGTGAATAGTGCTATACAAGTATTTGTTTGGTCATCTGTTTACAATTCTTTTGAATATATAAGTGGAATTGCTGAATCACATATCCTGCTCGTATCATGAGACAATATCGGCAAGCCAAAACTGAGGGACATTCTCTAAAATAACTGGCTTGTAATCATCAAAAACGTTAAGGATATGAAAGTTAGGGAAAGATGGGGGAAATTTCCCAGATGCAGGAACTAAAGAGACAGGACTGCTAAATGCAACACATGATCCTGGACTGGTTGCCTTACTATTAAGGAAGCTACCAGAACAGTTGGTGAAACCGAATGGGTCAGAGGAGTAGATGTTGGTAACGTATCGGTGTACTTTCCTGATGTTGGAGACCGTTTGGTGGTTATATAGGAAAATGTCCCTGTTTGTGAAAAACACACAGTAGTATTTGGGGGTGATGGAGCATCATGCCAACAAGTTACTGTAAAATGGCTCATAAAAAAATCGTTTTGCCTGGTGCTTACAAATTTTCTGTGGGTTTGGGATTGTTTCAAAATGAAACAAAATTAATTGAAAATATTTGATGTATTTTCCCTCAAGGGCTCTCCATATTTGTTTCCCATTTCCTCCTCTTCTCTCTTGAATATTCTCCATTTAGAGTCTTGCCTCCTCATTCCCACTTGATAGGGCGAGTGTTAAAGTCACCGATGAGCTCTATGCTCCTGAATCCAGTAGCCAAGCCCCAGGCTGCACCTTACTCTTGCCTCATCAGTGGCATCTGGCAGGTGGATATCGTCTTCCTCACTCAGCCTCCTGACCTTCCTCCCACCTTGCTGGCTGCTCCTTCTCGGACATCTCTCTGCTAATCCCTTCTTATCTCTCCTAAATTCTAGATGTTGGGTGCCCAAAACTCAGTTCTGGGGCCTCTTCCCTATGCTTTCTACCCTCACTCCCTTGGAGACCTCATCCAGCCTTTACCTACTACTTATCTACAGATGACCCTCTAACTTCTACCTGCAGCCTGGACTCCTCCTGAGTTCCCCACTTGTGTACCTGATCATCTGCCTGCTCACCATCTCCACTCCTATGCCTAACAGACATCTCAGCTCAACATGTCCAAACCTGAGCTCCCAGCCTTCCGTATTTTGCTCTCCCCCCAATAGTCTTCCTCATCCCAGTAAAAGGCAACTCCATCCTTCCTTTGCTCAAGGGAAAAACCTTGAAATCACCCTAGACACCTTACCGTCTCTCATATACCATATCTGAACGGACAGCTAATCACAAGGATTCTTCCTTCAAAGCGTATCTAGAATCCAACCATCTCTGACCACCTTCACTCCTTCTACCCAGCTCCTTCCCCACTCCTCGGAACTATGACAGTAGCGTCTAACTGGTCTCTCTGCCTCTCCCTTTGCCCGCCAGTCCATGTCACTCCTCTAATGACCGCTGTTCAGTGGATGCTCATCTCACTCTCTTCAAAGCCTAAGTCCTGATAATGGCCCACAGTCTAGCTTAGATGGGATGCTCCAGAGGCTGATGCTGAGATAAGAGCTTGAGTACACGTGGTTCACTGGGGAGGTGATTCCCAGGAGCAGATAAACAGGGAAGTGAGACAGGAAGGGAAGGAAGCCAATACAAGGTGTGTTAATCAGTGGGTTGCCGCTGTAAGCACCAGAGCTCCATGCTTCTGGGGACCTCTGGGAGGCTGCCTGGGGCATGCCTCATAATTGGCAAAGGCAAGCAGCAAGGTACCTGGGTATTTATTCACCAGCTCCACATTGGTTGGGGGCTACTCCCAGGGAACTAACTCCCTGGCCTGCCCTGCTGCACTCCTGTGGCCAGAAGAGGCCCTCAGATAGAGAGCTGCAGGGGCAGTAGGAAGCCAGAGGGTTTGTGTGCCTCCAATGGACAGTGCTGAAGGGATATAGGTGGGGCACTGGCAGCACTTTCTTCAAAGGCCCTACATGCTCCGACTTCTGTCCTATACCAGGTACCCCTGTGACCTCGCCTCCTCTCACTTCTCACTCCTTTACTTACTCCAGCCACACAAGCTTCCTTCCTGCTGTTTCTCAAACACGTCATGCATGGTTCTACCACAGGACCTTTGCACTTGCAGCCACCTTGCCCAAAGTGCTCTTCTACCAGGTATCTGCCTATCTCTCACCTTACCTTCTTGAGGGGCTTTATCTAAACGTTACCAGCCCAGCAAGGCCTTCCTGAGAAAACAGGTGGCACCCTCCAGTTAGGACAATCTGAAGAGAGTTTAATAAAGTACTATTTACAAAGGGTAGACAGGGTATAGGGAAACTGGAAGGGGTGGTAATTTGCCCTGGGGCTAATAAAGGCAGCCATGGTTACCATAGCTAGGCCTGAAACGGCAAGGAAAGGATGTGTTCTTGGAGCTAGGTGGGCTGTATGAAAAGACTCCTAATAGGGGGTGAGGCCTTTGGAGGAGGGATGAGGGAGGCTGACCTCAGTTGCCTTCTGCCCTCCAGTCTCCTGAAGGTGTTTCCCATCAGCCATGACCAAAAGGAAGCCAGAGGGTAAGGGAACCCCTTCATGCTGTTCACAGATGTCAGCCCACAAGGAACAAGGCAGAAAAAGAGGGACAAATGGTAGGTGTCCAGCACACCAGGCAAAATAGCAATACACACATACTACCTATCCCCTTCTCTGTTTAATTTTTCCCCTTAACTTAGTACCATCTAACCTGTGATATATTTTGCTTATTTATTTTGTTTGTCGTCCATCTCCCTCTACAGGAGCATAAACTCCACAAGGTCAGGGATTTTTGCCTTCTTCATTCACTACTGTATGCTGACAGCACCTAAACTAATGCTAGGCATATAGTCGGTGTTCAATGAATAGTTGTTGATTGGATAAGGTGGCTGCCTAGCTGTGGCAGACAGAGTAATGCCCCCAAATATGTCCACATCCTAAACCTAGGAATCTGTAGATATGTTAGGTTATGTGGCAAAGGGGAAGTAAGGTTGCAAATGGAATTAAGGTTAATCAGTTGACCTTGAAACAGTCAGATTACCCTGGATAATCTGGGTGAGCCCAATGTAATCGTGAGTCCAGAAGAGTCAGAGTCAGAGATATTTAAAGATGCTACACTGCTGGCTTTGAAGATGGAGGAAGAGGCCACAAGCCAAAGAATGTGGGCAACCTCTAGAAGCTGGAAAAGTCAAGGAAACAGATTCTCCCCTAGAGTCACCAGAAAAGAACGTGGTTCTGCTGACACCTTGAATTTAGCCTGGTAAACCCGTTTCAGACTTCTGATCTCTAGAATTGCATGATGATAAACCTGTGTTGTTTTAAGCCACTCAGTTTGTGGTAATATGTCACAGCAGCAATACGAAACGAATACACTAGCTGTTGTTTTTAACGGCTGGACCATGGGTTCTGGAGCCAGTTATCTGGGGGATCTTGCACCTTTCCTTTTCTCTGTAAATAAGACTATTGATTGCTCCTTCATCCCAGCTGTGGTTTAAGGATTTGGTGAGCTCATGCATGACATGCACATGGCTTAGAGCCTGGCCTCCAGTCGCCCCTCCACTTGACCACAGACCCTACAAGTGCCTGGTAGACTGTAGACAGTACATATTTATAGAAGGATGAATACATTTCATCAAATGCTGTTCCATAATAGACTTCATCTTCCCTCTGCTTTTAGAACACTGGGTTTTCTCCCTATTTTCATTTTTACTCTTGTTAATAAAACTGAGAATCTTGGGACTTCCCTGGTGGTCCAGTGGGTAAGACTCTGCACTCCCAATGCAGGGGACCCAAGTTCAATCCCTGGTTGGGGAACTAGATCCTGCATTCCACAGCTAAGAAGACCGCATGCTGCAACTAAGAAGTCCGCATGCTGCAACTAGAAGATCCCATGTGCCGCAACTAAGACCCGGTGCAGCCAAAATAAATAAATAAATACATTAATTAAATATTTTTAAAAATTGAGACTCTTTGTGCACAGTTTTTTTGTTTTTGTTTTTTGAAATCAGTCTTCAAAACAAGGGTCCCTGCTGGCTGCAAGGCTGGTGCTCACCACACACAAGCAGATGGCTGCCTTCAGCTCAGGGTGGCTCAGCTCACCCGGCAGCTAAGCACCTCCCAGGACAGTGAGGCCCACGTGGTCAGCCCAGCTGGAGATGGAAGGTGGGAGGGGGGAGAAGGCAGACTAGAGGCTGTGTCTGAAGTCACTTTGATGAATTCCATTCCTGGGCTGGGCTTCCACTGGGCTCCTCCACCAGGGCATGGGAAAGTGGGGAGGCAAGGGGATGGAGAACCAAGAGAGTGAGTGATGGTGCTGCAGTCATCTGAGCCAAGGAAGCCTCTCTGTGAGGCAAGAGAAGTGTCAGGGGCCAGTTCAGCAGCTCTGGGCGGTGCCGGCCAGGGTGAGCGCATCCAAACTGCCCTCCCTTCTGGTTCTCTTCCATGATCAGCGCTCCTGAGGCTGCACACCCACTGCCTGGGCAGGGAGGTGGGGGCTTCCCCAGATGTCTGGGACAGTGAGAGAGGCTGAGCTCTGAGCGAGCAGGGGACAGAGGAAGCAGGGAAGCGAGCTCCAGCCCTCTGCAGTGCCAGACCACTTTCCATGTGTCTAGCTCTGTGCTGCTCACAGCTGGTGCCCCTATAACCCACAGAACCTGAGTTTGTAACTCAGAGGGGAGGAAAGGGTTGTGAAGTGAAGCCAGGAGAACAAAGGAGGCTTTGCTGGAGAGGGAGGCACCTTCAAGTGAGGCCCCCAGGGCCTGGGGAAGTGACTCACAGGCCCCAGGGATGGACCCACCCATGAGGGCTCTGTGGGACTGAGAATGCAGCCCAGCTGCCCACGGGGTGGGGAAAGGGTTGTCAGTCTCCCGCTTTAGTTGGGTAGACCTCACCTAGTGCGCCCCCTACTGCCCTCCCTCAGGATCTGGTGTGCATCCAGACTGGGGGTTTGGGGGCGGCCCTGTGCTCACTGGGCACTGCCAGGCCGGGCTGTTGCCACTGCTTCGGCTTCTGCCGCCTTGCCTGCAGGCACGGTCCCCTCTGCCTAAGCTTCACTCCCATTGGCCCAGCAGGGACCTGGGCTCCCCAACTCTCAGCAGAGCCATACTGCTGCCCTGCCGGAGCGAGGCCATCAGTGCCACCAAAGGTGGCACTGTTAGCGTTTGGCTCCGTCCCAGGCTCCCTGGATGCCTGTGATGAGAACTTGGAGAGCCCTGGCAGCGCCCCTCGAGCAGTTGCATAACCTCCCCCAGTTATGCTCCTTATACTGTGTGGCAACCGGGCGAGAATTCCAGGACCTTGCACATACTCGTACAAATCTGCCTTCACGCTGTTTGGCTGCAGGGAGAGGCGTGTCTCTGTGGGCCCCGGGAAATGGGGGTGTGTTCGCGTCCAAGAGGGCGTGGCCCGCGTCCGGAGTGGGAGCAGCCGCCTCGCCCAGTTGGTGCAGGCTGTTTGCCCCAAACCGCAGCTTCCGCGGGAGCCCTGGACCGGGTCCAGGACGCAGAGGAGGAAGCTCTGGTGACAGTCTAGACATGGGCTTTGAACAGCAGCCTTGGCCCGCCCCCCCACCCCCACCACCCCGAGCAGCTCAAGCCCGTGGCAGGTGGCGCACCTCCCGCCCCGTCCAGCCAGGGATGTAGGGACCCCTGTTTTCCTAGGGGCAGGGCCGGCATCCTCCCAGGGGCTTGGCTTGGGCGTCCCAGCGCTTCCCTGGCTCCGGCCCTGCTCTTTTAAGGCTGTATCGCAGTTTGTGATGTCTGTGTGAGGAGGTCCTGGGAGTCAAGGCCTGGATGACCCAGCTGTTGTCATCCTAGAGCCATGACTCAGTCGAGTAAGAGTGCTGTCCAGCTCAGCAGCGAGGCCCAGAGATGGCTGTCAGGATTGGCTGTTCTGTGTAATGGAAACAAAGAGGAGAATCCAAATGCAACTGACCTCCAGCCATCTCCTTTGTATTCCCCCTTGGGCGTGTGCCTGCCTCTGTCCCTGGATCTCTCATTAGAATTTCAGAGAAGCCCTGTTCACTATGGAGGTGCCAGTCACTGAGGCCGGAGAGGTTGCCGGCTGTACTTGCGAGTCAAGGGATTTGCGGGTCGTCTATATTCGATGTTACGACAAACTTGAAAACTGTACTATGGAAAGGTCTTTTCCAGATAACTTTACAGGACCTCAAGTAAACAATTCTTGTGGATAAACAGACGTCTTCTCTTAGCCCTGTGGGCTGTCTTGTCCTCCAAGTACCTGCAGTGGCTGGTACATGCTGGCTGTCAAACCATCAATGGCACAGGTGGCCAGGAAGATAAAGATCTTTGCAGTAAGCAGGACCCTTTTGCTGACCGAGGTCCAAAGCCTCTGCGGCCACCTGGCTCACTGTTCAAGTCAAAGTTACATGACCCCAAAATAGCACAAATACTGTCCAAGACATCCTTCCACTGGGGGTAAGAGGGTGAGTTGGAAACACAGGGGGCCTCCTTTCTGTGAATAAACAACTACCTACAGGCAGCAACGCCTGGATACATATCCCAGGATTGGCCCCCACTCTGCCTGAGCCTCTGAGGTTTGAAGAGCTCCCCACGGGTCAAGCAGGTGTCTTGTTTTTCCAGCTCTGGGGCTTGGGAGAAGACAGCTGCCATCTGGTGTTCCCAAACAAGATCAACCAGGGGCAGGGGGTGAGGGTGGGGGGCTTCCCAGGGGCTGGGCTCTCCTTCCACTAACAGCTCTCAGAGCCATGCCCCTGGACTTACCGAGGACTTGAGGGCAGGGACTGAGGCAGGGTCTGTGAAATCTTCTTCTGACCCACAACCCTCCCTGGGGTTGGGTTCCATCTGGGTCACTCTGATTCTTCTGAGAGAATGTCACTGCTAGTCTGGCTCCTGGCAGGAAGCGGCCCTTAGCTGCCACCCATACTCTTTTCTTTCTCTTGGTCCACAAAGGGCTGCCTCATGAGCCTCAATCTTCAGGTAGGGCAAGGCTTCTCTCTACATGGAGCCGTCTCCTTTGGGTGGCATGGGGGTGAGCAGAACGACGGTCAGCCACGTCTCATCACATCTGAGCCAAGGCCAGCGTTACGTGGCTGTCTTTGTGCTAAGCACATCTGCCCACCCACCTTAAAGTCAACAGAAGTCGAGACCATCAAACTGCGACATCACAGTTCTTACAACATCCCTCGTCAGCCCAGCTATCAGGCTCAAGGCAGCAGCTGTGCTCTCTAGCCAAGAGCTGGCCCTCCAGCTCTGTCTAGAACTCCCCATTGGCTTGAACCAAGTGCTCTGCCTCGAACTGAAAATCCTCTGGCAGCTCCTGCATTTGAACGTTCCATCTCATCATCCACTTAGGAGGAACTCCAGTCTTGTGGGTCCTGCAGGGCCCCTGCAGCTGTCGTCCTGTCTCTGGGGAGTCAGGAGGGTGGCCAGGGCCTGATGGGATGGGGCCATCTTGGCAGGTCTGCCTCCTGGATGGGAAGAAGGGTAATCTCCAACCCCGTGCTCTAATTAGGCTCTGCTGGACTCAACCTTGGTCAGGGGCTCAACGGAGCCAGTTCTCACATCCATGCTTCTCTGCCCCTTTGTCAAATGTGTTAGTGGTTTGGTTTACATATACACGTGCACAAAATGAATATAGTGCAAAAGGGCCCAACCCTCCACGGCAACTCCTCACCTAGATCAGGAAGGTTCAGTATTTGGGACTAGAGCTACTCAAGGTGCTTATTCAGTGGTCAAGCCAAGTCCCACGTGTGGGGAGCAGCGGCTTAAGAGTCACTCAAGCCAGAGCACCTTCTTGCGGCTGCCTCGGTGGATTAGAAACGAAGCGCTAGAGCTGGGTGTATAATTCATAAAATATCCTTTATTTATTCTACGGAACACAGTCAAGTGGTAGCTTTAAATTAAAAAAAAAAAAAGCTTTTTAAAAGATATTAGTGTCGTGACCTGACTCTGAGCTCCGTGTCATTAGGACAGTGGCCAAAGCCACCTGTTGTAGCTTTGCAGAGTTCCTGCACGGGCAGAGGTCTGGTGGGGAACAGGGAAGTGTTGGCACAGCTATCTGTCCAGTTGCTTATAATCAAGAATAATTTATGAAGAGCAGAAGTAACACTTATATCGCTGGCAACTGATCAAGAGATTACTTACAATATAGCATATCCATTCCAGGAGGCATAAAGATGTTTGTACTTACTGTTTATAGGGACTATCTTAGAATTTTTGCATCACTTTGGGAACATGGTACTTCTCTACAAATTTAGAAATTCCCTAAATCATACTTCCTGGTTTGTCTTAATTAGTAAGGAGATAAGAGTAACATTCAGTAAGGTAGTTACTCTTTTTTTTTTTTTTTAGCACAGTGGTTTAATCAAAATGATAGTTTGCTTGAAAATGTTAGGGAATCTCCACCGACCGGCAACCACGCTGGTTATCATACTATAAAAATCCATAAACACACACGGCACTGAGCTGTTTCCACAAGACTTCCTTTCTAATAAACACAACACTTTCTCCTCCTCTCAGACGTGAACCTCAGATGCCAAAATGCCCGTGTGCCAACTGTAGGCATGTTGCTGAGCAAAGGAGAAGGTTGGCAAGTCTGTCCAGCAAATTCGATTGTACAGTGGGATGGCGACTGCTCTGCGGCCTCAGACAGCACATGGCTGTGGCCCGTCCCCCAGGCAGGGAGAGGCTGGTGGCCCTTACTGGCATGGGAAAGGGTCCTGGTCTGTTAGAACATAAGGACTTTGAGGAGAAATACAAAAAGGCTCATTAAAACTGGAGGCCTGCGTAAGTACATTCAAACTCCTCGGAAAGAGACGCCTCGAGGCCTTGTGCTGAGCTAGGGTGACCTGTCCTCATGCGAAGGGCTGCGTGTCCCCTGGCTGGCCTGAGCCATGCGTGGACCGCCTGCCACCTTCTCCTACTGCTCTGCGGCGCTCTAAAGAGGCCGTCAACCTCAACCAAAAACCAGAGGGAGGGAAAAATCACAAACATTGAAGACTGGGTTCAAAAGTCCCTGGACACTTTGGGTCTGCCTTTCCCCAGCCTGCATCTGGTTAGGGGCTGTGAATCAGAATTCCGAATCTGCGCCGCCCAGGGGGGACAGGCACAGCAGTGAGGAAACACCCAAATGCAATTAACAACAGCAAGCTCAGGACCCTTGTTCCTGCCCCTCCTCCACTTACGGCTGTTGGTTCTTCCTCATCTGAACTGAAGGAACCGAGGGAGGAATCCCATCCCCAAACCTCCCTGCACAGCGCGGAATGCTGGAATCTGGCTGCCGCTTCTGCACAGGATGGAGCCTCAGTCTTTCGCTTTATAGCATCATTTATGGCATGAACTAGGAACATAATGTGTTTACACAAACACGCGACAATTGTACATCAGCATCTTTACAATATTAAAGGAGTCATATACAAGTCTACAGGCATCGTACAAGGGGCAGTGCTGGCCAGGACGCCCCGCCCACCCAGCAGTTCTCTGCGGTTTCTCCAACCTGGGAAAGAGCCATCTCGGGAGGGGAGGGGAGGGGAACTGTGTGTGACAAGGCAGGCGGTATCCATCATTGGGCCTGTCATCTGAGAGGCAGCAGGTCTGTGAGGACCCCTCAGAGGCAGTCCTCGTTGGAATCCGGGGCCAAGAACCCAAGGTATGACTCTGTCCGGGTCTTACTGGCAAGCTAGTGTAACAGTCTAATTAAAATTCAGTGTGCATATGAGTGTGGGAAAATCAGAGTGGGGGACGGCTTCCTGAGCTGGGGACCCAGAGGATGCTGCTGACAGATGGGCCCCTTCACCGTGGGGCCCATTCCTGAGGTAAGGATGTGGTGTGGCCCCGTGGCTGGTCCCGATGGGGAGATGACTTCTATGGGAGCCCAGGTGTGCGCACGCATAGACAGGAATCGAAGGCCCTGGGCATTAGTTGGTCAGGTGGCTCTCAAGTGTGGCCTGTGCCCCAGGTGGCAGCAAAGGTAGGGTCTCAAGTGGCTCCACAGCTATCCATCCCCACCTGTACCACCCTCCTCCCAGCAGCCCCACCCCGTGGGAGCCCAGTTTCAGCCCCTGTGGCACTGCCATCCCTGCATCTGCTCCTAGAGCAGGAACCAGAAGTTTCCAAGCCCTGCTCTGCGGGCACCTGGGCCCGAGTGTCCAGCAGCTCTTCCACCCCCCATGCAGACATGCTGCGCGTCCGACTGAGCTGAGCACCAGATAAAGAAGCGTTGGTCCTTGTCGGCCTCTCTGACTTGTGCACTTACAGTTACTTCCGTCTTAAATACTGTAGAAAAATAAGCCATCTCTGACGCAAGGAGACCCACTGGAGTCTGCCGTGTGGTGAAGGATGGACAGCTCCTCGGCGTGCACTGGGGAGGCCTCTGCTGACCCTGTCTTGGCACACGCGGAGCCCCGAGGACCGGACCGGGAGCTGAGGGGCCCAGACAACTGGTGGCCGAGTTCTCCCACCTCGGCATCTTTGGGTCACATCAACAGTCCTTCAGTGGACATGCCTCCAGCATCCCACATTCTGTTGCCATGACACATGGGGCCTTGGGGCTCTCTGGGCAGGCTTTGGACCCTCCAGCCCCACCCTCAGTCTCACGGCCACCGCTAAGCAGGCATAGGCAGAACTCCCCAGCACAGTTTCCTGGTCCCTGGGGTGTCCCCAGGGCCCAAAGGCCTCAGGTGGGCACTGAGGCAGGGCCTAGTCCAGGGGCTCCTGCTTTATTCGGACAGCAGTGGGCGTGGGCTGCGGTCGCCGCTCCTCCCGGCAAAGCACATATTCACTGAACTGGGACGAGTCCACGCCACCCCCGCAGGACGCAGCCATGCTGAAACCCCTCTGGAACAGCCTCTCCAGGACCTGCCGGGGAAGAAACAGGGGTCAGTCCCGCCCAGCTGTAAGAGTCTGCCTGCCCTGCCTGGTGGGCAAGTGGGCACGAGCCCAGGGCAAGCTACCTTCTCCTGTTAAGACATGTCTTGCTTCCTGACAGAAGTCCCTGCAGAACATCCAGCGGGGCAGCCACAGAAGGGACAGGGGCGGCCAGGCCCCAGGGCCCCTCAAACAGCCAAACCCTGCTGCCCTCAGGGGTCCACAGCCTCGATTGGGCCCCTCTCTCTCCAGACACATGGTCCCAGGTCCCCCTCCCTCACTGAGGCCCCAGTAATAGAGACCCTGCCCCCAGCCTCTGGGCAGCCACCTGCTTCCCTGAGCTGCGAGTCCCAGATGGTTTGATGCCTGGGGGCCCATCAGCTCAAGGGAGCTCGGGGTGGAGAGGAGGCGTCCTCCTGATGTTTGAGTCTCTGCAGGTCTCCGTGTCCACGTGGGCGGGCTTGCGCCTCTGTGAGGGCAGGGCCTGGTCACTGTGTCTGACACCTGGGTCCTGCACCTAGCAAGTTCTGACGGACAGCTTGTGGAATTTTCCCCACAAAGTCCACTCTGCCCCAAGCCTGAAATAGGAGTCTGCTCTTGGGTCTGGAAGAGCTGATGGAAAATAGGCCTCCACTCCACGTGGGGCTTCCCAGCTCTTAGACCCATCTGGGGAAAGCCAGTCCAAACACGCACGGGGCAGCTGTTTGGGTGCTGGTGGCCCCGGGCCGCATGACGAGTAGCGGGGCTCCAGGCCGCCGCCACTCTCAGCCTCTGACCTGCTGCTCCCACTGCCTGGGTTTAATTTGAATCCAAAGTCAGACTCTGGGTGTCAAATGAAGCACACTTTGTTGAAAATACTCTAGGCCATTTTTATAGAACATCCTTTCGGGAAAGAAAAAAAAAAAAAGCATAGATCAATTTTTTTAAGTCCATCCCCCAGGCGCCATCATTTAATTATGAGCGGGACATAAATTATGCATCGACACATTGTTGCCTTTTCTGTAAGACGGCACGGAGGGCCTCGCCATTGCCGGGACCGAGCCTCCCTCCATCTCCCTCTGCCGCCGGAGGGCGTCGGCGAGGCACGGGGGAGGCGGCGGCCGGCCAGCCCTCACCTGCACCGAGTTGAGCCGGCAGTAGCCGTTGAGCGGGAAGCGGATGACGTGCGTGGGGTCCTGGTTCCAGCCGGCGTTGACCGAGTTGCACATGACGTCCCCGGTCTCGGGGAAGACCTCCTCGATGAGAGCCTTCTCGCCGCTGAGCGCGATCCGCTCACCCAGGTCCGGCGTGACCCGCACCACCAGGCAGTCGCAGGCCCGGCTGCGGCGCCGCTGCGCCTGCTCCTGCTGCCAGCGCTCCAGCTCGCGCACCATGGGTTGCAGCTGGTAGTAGCGCGCCTCCTCGTACAGCAGGCTGAAGTCCTGTGGGCACGCACACACGGCTGGGGGTGGTGGGGATATGCCGGGCCGGCTCCAGGGGGCCCCCCCTCACACCCCGCACCCCCAGGGCACAGTGTGGTCTGGGATGGTTTGTCCCCATTGTAGGGATGGGGAAAACGAGTCTCAGCTGAATGTGTGCCCCCCAAAAAGGTGTTGCCTCCATGCAGGCAGCGGCTGGTGTGCACCTGTCCCAAGACCCCATGAGCTCTTCCATCTGGTCCCAAGCACTGGGGGTGGCTTCATCCCCCTGAAGCAGAGAGAAGCCTCTGGATAGACCCGGAGGCTAGGTTAGAGGAGCCAGAGGCTGTGCGGATGCCTGGAAACCTACTGATTTGTCAGCAAGGCACGGGGCAGCCCCGTCCTCACCTGCCCTGGAGGAGCTCACTGCGGGGCAGGGAGGAGAAACAGAGCTGTCTGGGTTGGATTTTCGGCATCATTATCTACCACACCTTCTCTGAGCCTCAGTTTCCTCATCTATAAAATGGATGTAAACATCCAGCTCAAAGACGGGGTGAAGCTTAAAGGACAAGGTCGGCCCCTGCCCTTGCAGGCAGTGTGAGGAGGTGTCTGGGGGACACCCACCTCTCACCAGCAGCCCACTCCCGGGCTGGCGGGCTCGCACCAACCACCCCTCAGGCCCTGATGATCAGACCACTGCCCCGGTCAAACACATGTCCACCCACACCCACCCCAGCCCTGAGTAGCTGAGGACCCATGACCACACCACTCAGCTCAAGTCCGGCTGGTGAGCCTGAGGACCCCTGGGGGGGAGTCAAGGAAGCCCAACCCCCAAAGCCGGGCCCACCCCACTGTCCCTAAGTCCGTTCCTCCTGCTGACTGAACCCAGCTTTCGGAGTCACCCCAGGGGAAGCCTCCCCAGGCCTGTTATCAGTCAAGAACCCATCCTGTGGAGCTAGAGACTGTCTTACAGAGTGAAGTAAGTCAGAAAGAGAAAAACAAATATCGTATATTAACACATGTATGTGGAACCTAGAAAAATGGTACAGATGAACCGGTCTGCAGGGCAGAAATAGAGACACAGACGTAGAGAACAAACGTATGGACACCGAGGGGGGAAAGTGGCGGGGGGTAGGATGGTGGTGGGATGAATTGGGAAATTGGGATTGACATGTGTACACTAATATGTATAAAATAGGTAACTCATAAGAACTGCTGTATAAAAAATAAATAAAATAAAATTCAAACATTTAAAAGAACCCATCCTGTCCCTCCACAGGGGTTCCTCAGGGCACCATGCCGGGCCTTTGCTCTCATCCATGCAAGGTTTGAAATGATGTCTGCAAACCAACAACCCCACTTCCTTCCTCATAGCCCAGAACATCTCCCCCGGGTGCCCCACCAGCTCTTCCACACAGGAGTGCGGTGCCACTCCCCCACAGCCTGTTCTACCCTGGGCCTCCACACAGCCACTCAGGACTCAAGCTGCAGGCCAGAGGCACCCTCGAGAGCCCCCGACCCTCTCCATCCACACCCGTGGCTCCTGCATCTTCTTCCTAAGCGTGAATCTGATCTACCGACTCTGTTCCACCTTCACTGCCTCTACCCTCCTGCTCCCCTGCATATCCTTTTCCACACAACAGATCTGACGGTCATGGCCCTACTCACAACCCTTCCACTGCATTCAGGGTAAAAAGCCGAATGCTGAGCCGGCCACCAAGGTCCTGACACCAAGCAGCAGCCTTCCTTCCTGCTCTTTCCTTCCCAGTTCATACGGTCCCAGGCTGCCACCCATCCAGCTCCTTGCCCTCCCCTCTCCGCTTCCCACCAAGGCCCTCACACCTGTCTGCCCCCGTTCCTCCGCCATCACCCAGAGAAACAGCCTTGCCTCCAAACCCACCCGGGCCCGCTCTCCGCGTGGTTCCCTCTCACAGTGCTCTCTGCTTCTCTGAAGTGTTTGCCCCTGTGGAATTCAAGTGTTTTTTGGTTCATCGTCTGTCTTCCCACTAGACCGTAACCACTATGGGGACAGGACCCATGTCTGCCTTGTCTTTCACTGCATGTTCAGCTGGAGTTCGGCTGTTGGCACCCAGGAACTGAACTGAATGAGGGATGAAACAGCCCCAGGGCCACTGGGGTCCTCTGGGTGCTGGCAGGAAGAAAGAAAGGAAGGACATTTGCTGGTTGGAGCTGGGGTAGCCCAGGCATGGGCTTCCTGCCTCCGGGATCCCCATGCCGTGAGGGGCCCAGCACCGGAGGCAGGACTCTCAGAACCAGGTCGGCTGCCGCAGACAGGCTCGCCCGGAGACCTGGGGGCAAGCTTTTGTTTAAGGGTGTTTGGACTGGATCAGTTTTCCCCCTGCCAAGTGCCTACGAGGAACAGATCTGGGAACCTCTAACTCCTGTAACTCCGGCACACGACAGTCGTTCAACACGACAAACATGAAACCGGGGTAAGCGCCGCTGCCGCTGCTTAACTGCTGTTACACCCTGATAAATAAGCTAAAAATGTGAGAAAACAAAATTAGTTTAGGAAAACTGATTTAGCCCTCGGCTTCATCGTTTAAGTTTTTATGGTTGCCGTGACAACTGTGGGTCCATTTATGAAGTCACAGCCTACCCTGCGGAACGCCACCGCACAGGCAGTGTGCCGCGCAGCTGCCAGCTGCGGACTGACCTTGAAGTCATCTGGGAGCAGCAGTTTCGACGTCCGCAGGAAGCTCAGGACATAGCGGAAAATCTCCCCATCCCGGTCGATGAAATAATGTTGCTTCAAACTGTCCAGGACGATGGGCTCGGTGCCATTGAAGAGGCGGCTTATTCTGGGAGAGATGGGGGCGGAGATGTGGGATGGAAGGGCGGGTCCACCTGCCCCACCCCGACTCCTTAGAGCTCGCCCTGCTGGAGGGGCGAGGGGCCTTACACGGTGACTCTGGGCTGCGCCAGGACTGAAAAGGATGTTTGCACACACCAGCGGCAGCCGGGACACCAGCGCGGCAACCAGCACATGCACACGCCCCGCCTACACGCACAAGCCACAGCCAGAGAGAGGCACACTCGGCTCTGTACGCCCGCCTGCCCGCTGACACAGGCTACAGGCCTGGAAAACCACAGCGAGACACAGACACAGCCACCCCGTCCCACGCACACAAACCCTTGCTGGACAGAACCGCCCAGAAAACCCCCACTGACCACCAGACACGCCAGCTCACGGCCGCCCGTCCAGTGAACACATGTAAACCAGCTGCCACGCTCCCGGGTCACACACATCCACCTCCCCCAACCTGCGTGAACGAGCAGCAGACAGGACACACCCGGGCAGCAGGCACGGCGTCACATGGTCCCCTCGCTCACAACACACAAACCACAGGCAGACCCAGACACATCCGGTGCGGGACACACCAGGCAGCACGGGTCCACCAGAGACACAGCTACGTATGCTCAACAAACTCACAGACGAACCACCCACAGCTCTGCGCTCAGGGAACCCTAGGGGAGAACAGAGGCAGGCACCGGGGACAGCACGTGTGTGTGCAGCTACAGTGCACGCACGTACACACACACACACGCACACCCCAGTGTGTACACACATACCAGCGTGGATGCACATAGAAGAGCGCACACACGTGCTCCAATGCGTGCACGTGTGCTACAGCGAGTGCGCACTGGGGAGGGGACCGCGAGGGGAGGCCAGGTCCCAGCACCCCACCTTCTGAAGGACAGTGGCTCTGACAGAAGCACAGGACCTGCAGCAGGCTCTCGGGGCGCCCTGATGCCTGGCCCTCTCCACTCCAGGGAGGAGGAACCAGGCCTCCCCACTTCCCAGGGCGGCAGGCTCTGGTTTGGCTAACTTCCCCTGCAGACCCCAGGCCCCGGGGGGGAGAGTTAGGATACCCCGAAGAGGGGTGGGGACAGCCAAGAGCTTGACTCGGGAACCGCAGGGAGGTCGGCGGCGTCTCCCCAGGGGCAGCATCTCCAGACATCCTTCGGCCGACAGGCAGGGCCACATACATGTCCCCGGCTGGACCCTGCACAGCCCGGGAGAAGGGTGGCCCCGACCTGGGCCCCAGGCCTTCCAGCCCAACCTGTACAAGCCTCCCAGGAAGGCTCCCCTCTCCCTCAGCAGCCCCCTCCGCAGGCCCTGCCCCACTCCTGCCACTGTGTGCCAGGGCAATGAGCTGGGGGGTCACGGCACCCAAAGCCTCTCTCGGGGCCTTCCATTGACACCAGCCGCTCTGGTGGCCTGGTACACTTCAGGCATTGGCCAGGAGGGTCTGCCCAGGGGTAGAGTGACTAACCTGTTCTCACTCTGGGGACATGGCCCAGCGGGGCCATATAAAGGGCAAGGCTGCCTCGTAGAAGGGCATGAGCAGGCCAGAGCCCATGGGGAGGTGTGGAGAGGCCCGAGCCTGTGGAACCAGTGCTGCGGTCACCCACATACAGCTCATCTCAGAGCTCCAAAGGCCACGGAGCCCCATCAACCCCCAGGCCTGATGACAATGATACTGGAGAACACAGCCCCGCTGCACAGCTCTGTGGGCTCCAAGGCCTATTCCAGGCCTCAAACTCCCCAAGACCTGACCTCAGCAGAGCTTGGGCGTCCAGGTATCAGAATAAGGGCCACCCAGCAGCCCTGGAGACAGACAGGACCGAGCGAGGCACCAGGTGCCACGGGCAGTCATCCGCAGACTGCTGAGGGACCCCACGTGGCACCAGCAGGAAGAAGTGAGAGCCATTTCCATAGGTGAGCCAGCACGTGTGAAGCCTCAGTCTCCCTGCAATTTTCTCCACCCTCCCTGGCTGAGCTCAAGCTCTGTGCAGCAAGCAATGTCCCACGGCTGCTTGTGTTGCAAACCCTCCTGACATCAGGCTGTGAAGCTCCAGACCTGCTGGTCTAGACGACTCCCAATCCACCACATTCCAGGGCTTCCTGGGTTCTAGGTTGTCTTATGGGTCCAAGGCTAGAAGGCTCTCAATCTGCCTTATTTCAGGACTGGCTGGTTCTAGGTCTTTCCAGGTTCGGTGTCTCTTCACAGACTAAGGCCTTTCATGCCCTCAGGGTCTGAAGCTATCAAGGACATGAGCAGCTTGAGGGAAGGTTAGTCACTTCAAAGGGAGCTCCCGACACGTGTGTGTGTGTGTGTGTGTGTGTGTGTGTGTGGTCTTAAGAGTCCATTGCCACCGCAGGCCACTCTCTGAGGGAGACTGCAGGTTCGGGGTACCAACTTCAGAAGTCTTCCACAGAATAAGCTGGCCGGTTCTGACCCCAGCTGATAGGGGTTGTTTTCTTTTTCTTCTTTCTTCCTTTTTTTTTTTTAAGCCTCGGCTCCAATTTCCTGCATGTTTCAGTGGCAGGTTTTATTAGTTCTAAAGTTCCTGGACATCTTAATTTGTTGCTTCCCACAGCGAGGATGAACGCAAGCGTGGGGCTGCCATGGCAGGAGCTAAACGACGTTCCAAGTGCGCTGGCAGACACAGGAGTCCACTCCCAGCCCCGGGCAGCTGGGCGGGGCCGGCTCTGGGCGAGGACCCGTTGGCGCTCCCTGCCTTGCCAAGAACCAGGAGCCCAGGCACAGCTCTGTGGGCACCGGGCCCTGAGGGGCTGGGGGGCGCTCCCGGCATTGCCCAGGGTGGGACTTTGCTGACATCCAGAACCCCCTCCACCCCCGGTGACCTTAACACAATTCTCCATCTCCAGGTGACTTATACGTCGGTGACCCTGGATGAGGGATTGACCTTTGTTTCCAGAATTAGTGAAAAACAGTTTTTTAATTTTAATAATTTACTCAAAGAAGGATGAGAGAGATCTGAGGGGCTCTGGCCAGCAGAGCTGCCCAACCCACTTCTCAGGCCTGGCCTGACCCACTGTCCTGACTGTCCTACAGGTCACACCACCCTCCACTGGCCTCTAGGCCCAAGCTTCAGGCCTGAGGAGCAGCTCTCCTGTGAGCCGGAAGCCATCCAGGCAGAACAGATCCATCCTGAGGCCCCAGGAAAGAATGCAGACCGCCACCCGCTCTGGGCACATCCTGCTGGCCCGCGGGTCCCAAAGGTCACGGGCCAGCAAGATGGCCCGCCCCACATCAGAGCAGGACAATGGGTGAGTACGGGCTGTGGGTCTGGGAGGGGAGGACCACCCCCTGCCCGCCCTGTTCCAGGCAGCAGCCTGGAGACAGAATGAGGAGGCCGTTCCCCGCAGGCCTGGGCCATGATTACTCCAGAAAGGCAAGTGTCTGATTTCAGGGAACACTCTTCAGAGACGTTGTGGGCAAGGGTTTCATGAATTTCACTCACAGACGTCGTCGACCGATTAAGGGATGATCTATCTCAAACAAGGCGCGAATGCCGCAGAAGGCTAAATTGAAATTAAATAAGTGGAATCCATCTCCCATCCTCGACAGGGCTCTGCCAGAGAGCGCCAGGCCGACACGGCTGACGTGGCCTCCCGGATGCTGCCCCTCCGAGACCCCCAGGTCACAAGCGCCCCAGGCCTAGCCTCTGTCTGCTGAGGGAGCAAAGCTCCAACCGTCACCTGCACCCGATGCCCCAAATTCTGAACGACACACCGCATCCACCTCCAGCACTCCCCCCTGGAGGGCGCCACCCTGGCCTCCAACGAGCTCCCAAAGCCGCCACTTCCACACGCTATGAATCCTCCGTGCTCTGCGCGGCCACACCGGCGACGAGGCAGCCGGATCAGAAAGCTTCCCGGAGCTGCTCCCCCTCGGTGTCTGGGGGATTAATTAACTCCTCTTTTTATTTTAAATGTCTAAAACAGAGGTGATGCCCTGCAGCCGTGGCCCTCCCGCCGCCAGCCCTCAGTGGTGGCCGCCTCACTGTACCAGGAGCGAGCGGTCCCCGGCTCAGCAAGTAGCGTGCGGCATCATCTCCAGGAGATGCTCAGAGACCCGTCCCACCTCTGGCCAGCCCTGCTGTTACAGGCGGAAGCCAGGTCTGCCCCTAGGAGAGAAATGCCCGAGAGGCAAAAGCAGGAGAGTCAGCAGTGCCCGGCGCCTCCCACAGATGAGTCCAGGAGTCAGGAGCACCGGGGAGCTGGGGGGAGTGTAAAGCTCCCTGCAGGGAGGGTCCTGGTCGGAGACGCTTTGCCCGCTGATGGCGGTATGTGGCTCATGCTTGTCCACAGCTGTGGATACTCCCGAACATCACGGAATTCCTAGCCAGTCGCTGCAACCCCCCCCAAATCCAAGGGAGTCTGCTGCTAGCCCTTAGGGTCCAGCAGTGGCTACCCAAACAGGCAAAGAGGACAAATTGCAGCTGCCCCTCACCCTTCCCCTTATGCTCTATCCCAAGGGTTAGGCTCGGAAACAGGATGGACTATTTCTCCCCAGCATGACGCCAAGAAGTACGCAGCATTGCTCACGAACGGTCCCCTGCAAAGGCCGGGCTTGAGTCTCACTCAAGAGTAACCTGAAGGAACATGAGGTTCCCCAGCCAGCTGCTGGCCAGCTGCAGGCGGGGCTGGCTCTGAAAAGTGGCCTCTGCCAGTGAGTCAGGAACTCCCCCTAACACTACCAATGCCACCAGCTCAGGGTCACAAGTCCCTGTGCAAAGCGGCCATTGACAGGGGCACTCAGCTTCCTGAACCCCAGTTCCCCAGGTCTAGGAGCAGGGGGGCCTTGGAGAGCCCTGCGTGTTGGCTGGTAGCAGGCTACAGATGCTGCCTGTCACCACTGCACGCCCCGGTGCCATGAGGGGCTCGGCTCTTACCTGGAGTCAGGGTACTTGGTGAGCGTGGCCAGGCTGCTGGTGTACATGTGGCCGCCCACGTCGATGTGCACAGGCGCGTTGGACTTAGTGAGCTGGGCTGGCAGTGGGATCCCCTGGGCGGCCAGGGGAGACACAGGCGACCGGGTGAGAGACAACCGAGACATGCTTCCTCCCTCCTGGAGATGGAAACAAGGCACAAAACAAGGGTTTCTCCACGACGGAGCTATGCACTCCTTTTACTGCCAATGTGATCACAGATCTAATCAGATCACTTCTGCCTGTGCCTGATCACATATTCAGCTGACAAATTGTGGCCACCACTGTAATTAAGTGTATTCGCATCATTTTCTTCAAAGTACCAGAGGGAAAAAAGAAAGATGCTTATTAGCAATAAGAAATCAAGAAAAAAAAAATTTTGTTCAAGGTGTCAGCCTCCAGGGGCATAAAACAAACTGCAAAATTCTAATTAAAGGTCGTGGGCTTCTGTGTTAGATGTGAAATATCCCCTGACAAACGAATCACCAATTTGTGAATTGGGATTCAGGGGTTTTTGCAAGTTTGTCTCAGTAACGAGACACCTCTAAATTAGGGACTTCCTCAGCACCTAAGGCATTGAGTTTTATACATGTAGTAAATTTCACATCAAATTAAGAGCATTTTTGTTTCCCAAAAAAATACACAATCGTGCGGCCAGTCAACAGCCGTCTCTTGAATGCCACCGCTGTGGCTGCAGCTGCGAGGAAGGGCAGCCAGTGAGCTGGCGCTTGGGAAGACGGCAAATAGGAGGACACCAGCCCTTGACCCAGCCCACCCTGCTGGCTCTCACCGCGGGGCCAGTGCTGCCGTGGGCGTGAAGCGAGGACCCGCTCGGCCGCTCCTTGCGGTGAGGCATCTAGGCTTCCATCGCTGCCCAGAGTATCTGTGGGAAGCACCAACACAACCAGACAGGACTTACTCCTCAGTGGTCCTGGGCGCCGTGTCTCCCAGTCAAAGATGCTTACAATCGTCCTTTATGAACATGCGTCCCAGAACCCCATGCCCTACCACACTGCCCGCTACTATCCTGTCCCCGCACCCCAAAGCAAGCCTCCGGGCCATAGGAGATTACTTACACACACACACACACACACACACACACACACTCACACATGTGTTTTCAGGGCAGCTCCATGTCTGCTAATTCAGCTAATGACAGTACTGAAACATATGCTCACCATTATTGCCCCCAAAATGTTTCAGAACAAATCTGATTTTCTTGGTATTTTGGTTTTGAGACACGTTACCAAGCATGTCTCCTCTTACTTCAGAGAGAACCCTGGGAACCACAGCTCAGAGAGGATCCCCCCCACCCTCCATGGGCTTCGGAGCCCCAGGACCTCTTTGAACACCATCTCTGCAGTGTTAAGATGCAGTTTGCAACTGGCTGGACACAGAGAAGCCAGGGAAGAGCGAAAGTCACTTAGGAAGCCACCGCTCCCCCTGTGGCTCCTTAGAGAAGAAAACTTCTCTTTGTTTGCCCAGCCTGCACCTCTGCAGTTTCTCCCCAGACCCCGGGAATGGTCTTGTCTGTGCCTAATATATTCCAGATCCCTTTGGGATCACAGCCCCAAGGCATTAGAGAAAGCTGGCCAGAAGGAGACAGCAGCTCAGCTAATGAACACTCTCTCCTGTCTCTCCTCTCAGCCGCAACCACCTGAAATAAGCCTGTCCCACAGTCTCTAGAAGCTGTCTGAGAACACTTGCAGGCCCCATGCAGGAGAGCTGGAGGAGAGCAGGTTTAAGCAGACCCCTTCCACTGACCCGGGGCTGGGGGAGACGTGCACAGTGACTATCACCCCCCCCGCCCCCACTGGCTTCCATATACCTAAACCTGGACTTATCCGTTGCAGGTTTAACCCGAACCTCTCTCAAGGATTGACTTTGTGCCTTGAAATTCAACATCCAGTTTTAACACATGAACCAAGGTCCAATGAGAATCAAATCCTGCAAATTTAAGCCGGGCCACTCTCCCAGGATTTGTCCTGCCCTCGGTGTCCTGGCAAGTCCTCTGACAGGAAACCGGTGGGGGGTGGCTATTAGCAGACAGTCATGTTTAACTTCTAGCTGTCCAGGGTCTGCTGCTTTGGGCATTCCTGAGTTCCCGCAAGCTTCAAAAAGAAAACCAGGTCACTTATCTCAAGGAAGTTCTGAGAAACCAAAACATATCTCAGGAATGGGCTATCCTGCCCTGGGAGGCTCTGCTGGGGAGGAGTCAGAAGGAAAGCCACACTGAAGATAAACTGTGCTGGAAGGAATTCCGACGGAACGTCTATCAAAGCAGACTGCACAATGCCGGCCCTACTGCCAGGACACTACTCAGAAGTGACATTTAACACCAAGTACCCATCACAAAAGCTGCTCGATCGTGTTCTCACCCAGACTTTTCCATCGCAGGCACCACCTGATGTTCATGGCACACCAGAAACTCACCATTGGAAGCCCCAGGCTGTACGCCTTGCCGCGAACCTCCACTGCTCCCTCCGACAAACGCATCTGTGCTGGACAACGACCCTTTCCCCGAGACCACTGCCAAGGTCAGAAGCATAAAGTGGGTGCAGGAAGAGACACAAGTTCATTCCGCCAGCACCAGCATCAAACCCACGACCAGCCCCAGCTCGCCACGCCCCTCCCGAGGCTCAGCCAAACCGCCTGTTGCAGGGGCCTCGGCGGTCGTGTGCTGCACGGCCCGCGGGTTTCCAAACCGGCTGGGTACTGACCCGCTTCTCCAAGCTGCGGCGGGAGCCCGGGGTCCCGCGCCCGCCCGCCACCGAGCCCCGCCCGCCCGAGCAGAGGGAAGCGAGCAGAATGCCACGCTCATTTACACACAAAATGATTTTGTGTCCTATTGTGCTCGCAGTTGTTCAGCTCTCTGGGGGTGATTAAACTGGCTGAGCTGCGGCAGCTTGAGACGATTTCACTAAATCGCTTCTTCGTGAAGTCGCTTCTTTGCTAAGCTGTTATTTTAACCATAAAAGGTAAACAGAAGGCGGCTCGAGAACTCCCTTCAGGTCTGCGCCCAGGGCGCCAGCCCCGGGCAAGAGGGCCAGGGGCCTGCAGAATCGTCCAGGGGGCGGGCCGGAAGGGAGGCAGGCGGGCCACCTGGCGCGCGCCAGCCCGGCCGCGGAGCCCGCCGGCCGGTGTGAACTTCGTTCGGGGCGGCCGGAGCCGGCTGGGTGCAGGCCGGCGGCGCCGCGGGCGGCGGTGGCCGCGGCACCCAGAGCGCCTTGCAGGACCGCGAGGGTGTGCGGCACGGGCGGGGCGGAAGACAAAGTTAAATCAAGAGGCAGATACTTAGAGACCACAGATGGGAAGCTCGCCTAATTAAGGACGTAAAAGCGCTTTTGTTCTCAAAGTTTATTGTTGCCGGGATTTAAAAAAAAATTAATTGAAACTAATGCTGTTATTCACTCGTGCACTTAAATTCCTTCATGCACATTTGAGACGCAGAGTGAAAACTTGAAGCTGATCTTTCTGCAGCCGGAGGTGGGGGGCGCGGGAGGACTGAAACGCGCTCCAGCTACGGGGGAGGGGGGCTGTTTGAGAGTGTGCCGGTGCGCGCGTCCAGGTCAGGGGGTACCGGCGGGAATCGGGGATCCGGAGGCGGCGATCGCGTCTCCGCGCGGCCCGCCTGGGGCTCCAGACCCCGCGCGCTTGGGACGACCACCAGACCGCCAGCCCCTCCCGCTCGTTTCGGACTCGCGGGTGGGCGTCAGAGGACACACATCTGTCCCGTTGGAGACTTTTTCTCTCTCTGATTTGGACACCAAGCCGGGCCCAGTCAGCCGAAGCCCCGGCTGCGTGAGCCAGGTTCTGACCCCGGAAACACGCCGGCCCTGCAGGGCGCTCGGCCCGGCACTGAGGCCCGAGTGCCGGGACGTGAACACCCCCTCACCCCCACCTCCCCGTGCGGCAGGAAGCTCGGTGCCCGCCCGCGTGGGGAGGGTCCACCCGGGGCCAGGGCCGGCCCACGTGGGCAGTCCCCCCCTCCCGCACCAGGCCTTTGTGCTGGGTGCCCCCGTGCCGCCAGCCCCCGCCGCCCTGCACCGGGACAAAGCAGCCGCCCCTCCCACGTCCGAATCACGGCCGGGCGACTTTCTGGGTATCGCAGCCACTTTAGGGACAGGGGTGCGCGTCGCTGAGCGGTGGCCGCCCGCGCGAGGCTTACCTCGGAGCCGGAGCGGCGGATCGGACTCGGGCGCAGCCCCCGCCCCGCGCAGCCGCTGGTCTCGGGCGCCGGGCGCAGCCTCGCCGCCTCTGCTTGCTGCGCGGGTCGCTCCGGTCTCGTCCTGGAGTTACTTTCTCTCTCGCCCCCAACCCTCCCCCCACCCACCCCTCCCGCCCCGGCCCCCGCTTCGCGCGGCCCCTCGCGGCGCGGCGCGCCGGGGCCTCCCCTCCCCGCCCTCCCCTCGCCTCCTCCCCTCCTCGCGGCCGCCGCCGCCGCCGCCGCCGCCGCCGCCGCCTCCGCCTCCTCTTCGCGCCGCTCTCCGGCTGCCCTCCCGCCGCTCCCACCTCCTCTCCTCCCTCCTCTCTCTCCAGCGGCCTTCCCCGATTGCTGGCGAGAAAGCCAGCCCCCCACCTTAGCCCGTAGCCCGCGTCCCGTCGCGGCCGAGCCCGGACGCAAAGGGCAGCGATCCGGCTCCAAATTACCCAGCGCTGCGAGCGCGAGCGGGAGCGCGCGGCGACTCCTGGCTCGGGGCTCGGCTGCGCCGCGGGGCAGAGGATAAGAGTCGCAATTAGCTCCGCGCGCCCGCGCCTGCCGCGCTTGGCGACAAAAACGCGCCGTTTCCCTTCCTTCAGCCGGGCGATCACCACCCGCCTCCCCCGGAGTCCGCGCCTTCCCGCCGGGGCCTCCGCCAGGACCCTCCCGGGAGCGATGCGCCCAGGCCCCCGCGCCCTCCGCCGCCCAGCCCCCCGCCCCCCGCCGGCCAGCCACGCGGCGCCCGGGCCTCCTCCGGGCTCGGGAGGGGGCGGGGGAGAAGCTGATTTTAATCATTGTCATTTCATCTGATGTAATATTTCCCCGGGCGCTTTCAGCTGGGCATAAATTTTCGGCTCCCAAATAAGTAACACAGGGCACGTTTCTCACATTTCTTGACTCCTCGGTTACAAAGAGGAGAGCAGCCGCCGCCGCGGCGCCCGAGGGTAGGGGCGGGACTTGGGAAGAAACTGGGCTGCGAGTCGGCCGGGGCTGCAGAGGAGCCGGGGGCCGGTGCCGCCCCTCCCCCTCCCTGGCCTTCCTCCCCGGGTCTCTGCCCCGGCTGCCCCTCTACCGGGGAGCAGCGCCGCCCGTGACGTCTGCGGACACGCGGTCGGCCACCGCGGGGGAGGGGCGCACGGCGGGCGCCCGGCCGGCCCCCCGCCGCCAGACGCGCCATTTCCTTTACGCGCGCGGCGCGATGGAGACGTCTACCGCCAAGACTCCCCGCGGCGCTGAGGCCTGCGCCCGGGGCGTCCCTCCTGGTCCTCGAGTCGGCTGCCCCTTCCTCCTCCTCTTCTACCTCCTCCTCCCCTTCCTCTTTCTCCTGTTTCCCTTGCGCCCCGCCCGTCCCCCCTCCTCCTCCTGGACCATTTCCCGGCTCCTAGGAAACGGAGCGCGGAGCCTCCGGTGCACTGCGCCCGGCCTGCACTGCGCCCCCGTCCGGCTGCGGGGACGCCCGGGCCAGAGCCAGGCTCGAGCTGGAGGACCGGTGCGCTCCGGCCGGGGACGGCGCGGGGGCCCCCACCCCGAGCTCCAGCCGGACCTGGACGCCCTCTAGCGGCTTCACTCACGGGAGGGGCGCTGGTGAATAGAGGACAAGGTGGGGGGCCTGCCTCCCTTGACCAGGAGACCTCGCGCGTGGAAAGAGGGCCCGCACCGCCGTACTGTAACTTCTCCACGCGGGAATAAGGAGAAACTTTCCTCCTAAGGGAAGGTTTTATTTATTTATTTACTTTAGAGCTCGAACTACAGGAGAAGGGGGAAATTTTCTCATTAAAGTTACATCCCTGCAGTTAGTTCAATTACTTGATATATGCAGAAGATGTTGTTAATTTATAGATTTAAATAGCTTACAAAGATGCCGCAGGCCCCATCAGTTAATTTCCTTAATTTATGGATTCTTAGCTGCTCCTTGAAGAGAAAGGGGCCCTGGAAGTAGGTCAGGGATCTGTGCAGCGGCTCCCGCACGGCCCATGGGCTGCCCACTCAGCTCCCCACGCCCTGGCGCCCCCGGGCTTTTGGCTCCCAGCTCGGGCCTGACAGCACCACTGTCCGCTCTCTACATCTCGGCCAGGCCCAGCAGATCTGCTTTGCTCCTTGGTGACTGCCCCAGTCTCTCCAGAGCTACGCAAGGCCAAGGAGCAGCAAAGCTCCCATCTACACCCACCCCACCCGGCACTGCTGGAGGGACGGGCCCAAATAAGAAGTGAAACAAGTATCCAAATACTTTGATCTCCTGTGTCCTCCCTTAAATGCTGGCTGGGATCACACATGGAGAAAGGCGTGTGTGGATACCCCAAACTTCTTCAGGGAAAGAAACTTCCCCCTTCTCAAGCCTTGGAGTGCTTGGGGGTGGGGGCGGGGAAGAGGGAGGCATGAGGAAGAGTGCTCCAGGCTCCCATTTGAGCAGAGACCCACTGAAAACTTGCCTGTCATGGGGCCACCCCCGTGACCCCATCGCCCCTCACCCCTCTCCCCTCGCCCGCTAGGTGCCTGCTGGAGCTTCTTTGTTTTGTGTTCAATACGGATGAATATATACATATAAATTAATACTTAGATGGGTATGAACTAAACTGTTTTAGGAAGCCACGTGGCGCTGTGATTAGTATTGGTATTCATGACTTAACATTTCTTTTCCCACTAGATGAAGTTTCTAAGATTTGCAAGGTACATGTCAAGGACGGGTGTATAAATGGATTTTTATTTATTCACAACTCCAAGACTAATTGCTTCTCTTTGCCTCAAGGCCATGAGATTGGTTTTAATATGACACTTCAAAAGTATTCATGGAACTACAGAGATACTAAGTGTCATTGTTTAAGAGACAAATCTCACTGTGGTACTGGTGACCCTGCAAAGACGATGTTCCATTTCATTTTAAATTCCTCGATGTTTTTTTAAGCGTTTCACTTTATACCAACTATATTAAAAATGCACAATTTAATTGAAACAAGAACTGACCATTTTGAAAGACCTTTATTTCCTTAATATTGCTGGGAACTTTGTTTTCATATTCCTGAATCCTTTTATTAAAGAGCTGAACTTTTTACGTGTCATTAAGAAGAGTAAGTTTGGGCCATAATTTATTCTCAAGTGTTTTAAAAGTTCCCGGCTAAATGCCAACCATCTTTTACATTGAGAGACTTGGACGTGGGCTGTGATAGGCATTTAATGATCTGTGGTATATAGTGCAGTGGTGAGGTTTTGTTTTTTTTAATTGAAGATGTATAATTAGGACTGAAAACATACTGAAACATCTTATGAAATACATCTTGTTTCATTACTATAGTCCAAGAGATGAAATGTGATGTGAGTCTAATCAGAATGGAACTTGCTTCGTCAGTAGATTTGACGAGCACTTGAGCAGTTATGGTTCACGTATTTTAAAAAGTGGGTTCAAACCTGAGCTTGCTTTGAGGCTGCTCTGCATGGGCTCACATGAAGCCGATGTGGGTCAGGCCCTGCATCAAGGTGTTGTGGACAAGACCTCTGTCTCCGGATGTTTCAAAGCGACTTCCAGTGTGACTTTGTATTTTGCTGTTGCTGTGTGCAGACTATATTTTAAGATCAAGACCTTAGTAAGAAGATGAGGTCCCAAAGTCTGCTGAACTCAACCTTCTCAGGAAGTCTGTGACCAGATAGCAGATGTACAGACTGAGACACAGCTGCTGCCCTCCGAGAGGGGAGAGTGTGAGGGTAGGGGGATGGGGAGAGGCTGGGGTGTTAGGGCTGTCTGCTCCGCCACCCCCAGGCTCGCTGGGGTGAAAGCCAGGCCCTCCCAGGTCTGCGCCCACCTCCTGGTGGGCAGAGATGGCCCCTGACCAGGCTAGGACAGAGCCAGCCTGGCCCAGAGATCACAGTCTGACATCCGCTTGGCCTCTGCCTCCATTCCAGGAATCCCCCAGTCTTCCCTGTAGGGCCCCAGTGAATCTGGAAACTAAAGGGAGTGATAAAATGTGGGACTGTTAGCGCCGCGCCCTGCAAACAGGGCCTCCTGACTGTCAGCCAGGTGACCGGCTCCCTGGAGAGCAGTGGTCCAAACCTGACTGAGGGATGGCAGGTGGGGGCCAACTGCCTGTCCTTGAAGTTAATAAAACAAGACCAGCCGGCTCTCACGGAGCTCTGCTCAGTCCCCAGCACTATGCTCAGTGGGATTTCTAGTTTCTGATGGGAGGGAAAGCAGGGCCTGTCTCCAGGGGCTACAGACCACCCCCTCCTTCTTGCCTTCTGCCTGCAGCCCAGGTATGCTGCTCAGAACCAAACGAACCTGCCCTCCCCGGCAGCCAGCATCAGGGTGACAGCGATGAGACAAGACTGAGATCTCCTGACCAGGAATCCTAACATGGTGGTGGCCTGGGGATGACCTCTGGGGGACCAGGGCCCCCTCCTCCAACTTGATCAATATTCTGCATCTGAGCCTTCTTCCCAAGAGAAGTTTCAGCACGTTTACCAGATTTTCAGAGTCTGTGTGAGTTGGGCGCAAGTAACAACACCTACCTCACAATGGGCTTCACGATAAGGAAGGTGGATTCTTTTGCATGATGGCACATGGGAGGCAGAGTGGTCCTGGAGTCCATTCAGAGACTCAGCGGAGGATTCAAGGACCCAGGCTCTCTCCACTTTCCCCTGCCACCCTCTGCGTGTTCTCCTGTCCTTACGCCAGGTCCTCTCTGGTCTCAAGATATTGTAGCTCAAACCTTGCTATCTCCCTGGACATGCGTGGAGACCAGGGAAGTGATCCAGTGGCCCTCACAGCCCTCTTTGGCACACCACTGGCCAACTGGCAAGCCAGTCCCGGGGAAAGCGTGGACCAATCAGGTCTAGCCCTGGCCTGTGAGGGGCTGGGGTTGCTGCCCTGGGCCGTGGGGTGGAAGGTAGACCCTGGGCACAGTCAGGATCTGCCTTGGGGGAAGGAGGAGAGGATGGGCTTTGTGCTGGGGGCCCCAAAGGTGAAGAGCTGTTGACCAGAACCCTGAGCTGGAAGGAAGGTAGAAGCTGAACAGGAAAGAGTCCCCAAACCCCAAAGGGCACCTCCAGAGAGGCTGCAACAGAGATGATGCTCCAGGTCCTTCTAGGGCCCCAGGAGACCCCTGACCTGGCAGAGTAGGGCTGCCCTCAGGCAACCAAGCCAGGCCACTGACCCCAGGCCCTCTGACCTCCTCACCTCTGGCTTCTTCTCAGGGCTCCTTCTCTCGAGCTGCATCAGTGAAGTCCCAAGGTCCTCCCAGCAGCCCTTCAAGGTATGGAGACGAGGCTGTTCCCTGCAAAAGCACCTGGCGTTCATCAGGGCAATCAACACGTGCTGCTCTCCCCATGCAACACACAGAAAAGAATTCCAGAAAGGTGAGGCTATTGCAGTTGCTGGGGGCCAGTGAGGCCCTCTCTAGGGTCCTCCAGGTCTCTCAATCAATGTCAGGCTGGCTCGGATCCCTGGGAGGACACCCTTCAATACCAAGTCCTGTCCCTAAATGACTGTGTGGCTGCCACTCTGGCTCCAGGTGACCATCAAAGTGGCCCCGGGGTCACAGGACTAGGGGCCCTGCAGATGGATTTACATGGGCCTGAGGGAGAGCAAGAGTTGAGACAGTGAGGCAGCCTTTGATCAGTCATCAACCCTGCCCAGGGCTCCTTCCTCTGGCCAAAGGTCCGTACACTGACCCTCTTCCATGTCACAGGCAATTCATTTGCCTTGGGCCTAGGCTTTAGGGAGACCGTCTATGCGTGGCATGAACTTGGAAGTCTGAGTACAACTGGGTGACCTTGGGTTTCATCTCGCAGAGTCCCACTATCCTCCCATGTAACGTGAGAATAGTAATGACGAGGAGCTGATGCCCTCGCTGGGAGGATTCACGGTGAGAGCAGGTGCAGAGAACTCGGCTCAGGCCGGTGTGAGAGCTCTTGGAAGGGTGATGGTTGCTTGCTTCCAACTGACCTTCCTAGAATCTCTGGTGGGGCTGTAGTTACACCTCCGGATCCTACTCCGGGTGCTGTTGGCCCAACACCCGCCTACAGGAGACACACAGAAGCTGGGGAAGATGAGAGGGTTGGAGGCCCCTTGACTCCAAGATTTGGGGGTTGAAACCTTGTGATTGTATAATTAAGACAAACATGTATACGTTAAAGGGGAGAATGTAAAAGTTGCCTAACATTTAAAGATAAAACACAAAACTTCAGAGAAATCTCATGCTTGCTGTGGGCCATGCCTCTGGGGTGGGGCTAGGAAGTATCCTCAGGCTCCTCTGAGCTCAGGGCACTTGGGGGTGGATGGAATCACAGGTTGGGACCCAGGGGGCAAAGAGGAGCCCCAGAGGCCAACAAGGGTCTGCTGATAAATTCTTCTCATTTTTCAAACTGTGAAACTCTTTACTGTCTTTTTAAAAGTAATTTTAAGTTTCAGTAAACACTGCATGATCATTGTGAAACACACACACACACACACACACACACACACACACACACACACAGTGAGATGTACAAAGGAGAAACGAAAATTGGTTTCTCCTTCCCCGAGAGCATTGAGTCAGTAATTTGGTGTTTGTCCAGCCATTCGTCTTCCTGTTCACGTACACACACAGAGACACAATTACATAGACTAGCACAGATATGCACACACGTACACACACTCAAGGACACACAAACACAGTCACAGACACATACAGCCACAGAGACACATACAGTTGCACAGAGACACACACACGGATATGCAGGTACACACACGATCACATGCAAGTGGCAAACACAAAGGGACGCACACACACATAGTGTTGCACAGGTGCAGATACACATGGAGCCTCATAGAACCACAGACACGTCGTGTGCACACCGTCCAAGCAGGTGTGCAAACATGCACATGTGCACATGGTTTTTAAACTATGGCATCAAACTACTCATACTAATCCGCAGTCTGTCTTCCCCCTTCTGTGTATTTCAAAATATAGAAAATAATCTAACAAATATCTATACACTCACCACCCAGGCATGGCAAATATTAACAGCTCAAATATTTGCTTCAGATTCCTATTTAAAAATCAGATGAAACGATACAGACCAGTTAAAACCTCTCCCTTCTTCCCCCACCCTGTAATTACTGCCCAGAAGTTGCCACATTCCTGCGCACCTTTTTATACTTTTTGCGACACACGAATGTATTCATAAACAATGATGACATTTGTGTCTGCTTTAAACTTTCACATAACTGGTATCCAACGGGTGCCTCCTCTTGCATTGTGTTTTGGCCACTTGCTCTTCTCACATCCCTGGGCCTGGTAGGTGCCCCTCCTTGTCACCCCTCTGATCCATGCAGTGGCCTCTGCCTCCTGCCCTGGCCCCCACCCCTCAGCCAGCTCTTCTGTGTATATAGGCCAAGGGCCCCCAAAGGCCTCTTCCATTGGAATTGGGTCTTTGATGCTGAAAACAGTGGTTTCTGGCCACTGTGGTGTCAGAGGTAAGGAACGGCCCCTCCTCCAGCTCCCACCTCCCAGCAGGCTGCTTTTGGAAGAGGTGTTTGGATGTGGTGTTTGCTGTTTGGATCCTCCTCCCCTCCCCCTCCTCCCTTTCCCCATCCTCCTCCTCCCTCTCTCCTCTCCCCCCCTTCTCCCCCTCCCTCCACCTCTGTCTCTCCCTCTCTCCCTCCATCTCCTTCCACCTCTAGGCGATGCAAGCCTCTGGCTGAAAAGCTGGAAGGTCACCCAAGGAAGTGCAAAAAGGCATCTTGAAAAGGCATCTTGATATATCTCAAAATATTATCTCCAGACTAATTTTGACAGTTCTGTTTCTGCATTCAGGTCTCTTACCCTTTTAGAATTAACTTTTGTTTGTGGTTTGAGGTCAGGATCTAAAAAAGAATTTGTTTTTCAAAATGTCTAGCCAGTCTTTCGGGTGAATCAACTAGTAAAAATTTTATATTAGGCTTTTGACTGGGACTGGGGAGAATCGAGGTCTTATTTTTGCTTTCTAATAGAGGAATGTGGGATTACAGGTAAATTGTAAAAAATTAAAACATTTGTTATTTTCGTAATTAGAATTAGTTACAAATTAGCCCCCCTCCCCTCCACACACACCCTGGCAATCTCATATTCCTCTTCCTAGAGAACCTCAGTTTGGTATGTGATAGATTAAATTATTGATACCAGTTTTTCCCTGCCCTGTAGTGGCTTTAGACATCTATACCCTTGCCATGGCACCATGCTCGGCAGAACGTACTCCTCCACTCCCCAATCCTGGGCTTCACCAAAGGGAAGTTAGCAGATGCAGCACAAGGAGCAGAGGCTTGAAGTATACTCCCGCAGCTGAGCTTGCCTCTCGAGCTTCTGCCATTGCAGTAGGAAGAAAATGCCCCAGGCAACTGCTGACCCTCCAGGTTGAGCCCCAGAATGAGACGCGTGGGGTGGGGCTGCACCAGCAACCATGACACATGAGAAATAAATGCTTATTGTTGTATGCCACTGATATTATGTGTTTCTTTGTCACACAGCAAAAGCTGACTGATACAAACTGTATCCTTTTGTGTGTGTGTGTGTGTGTGTGTGTGTGTGTGTGTGTACAACCCCAATCCAATGTGAGTGGGAATGTATATACTATACATATATATGATACATTTTATTCTATGATTTATAATTATATATTTATTATAGATTATATATAACATAGATAGTATATAAAATTATATATGTGTGTATATTATATATGTTTGTTTATTTATTATACACCTTGGCCCACCCCTAACATTTGCAGGGACCAGAACAAGAGCATAAATGGAGATCCACCTTTTTTATTAATTTTATTAATTTTTTATTAGAGAATAGTTGATTAAAAATGTTGTGTTAGTTTCTGCTGTACAGCAAAGTGAATCAGTTATACATATACACATATCCATTCTTTCTTAGTTTTTTTCCCATATAAGTCATTACAGAGTTTTGAGTAGAGTTCCCTGTGCTATACCGTAGGTTCTTATTAGTTATCTATTTTATATATAGTAGTGTGTATATATCAATCCCAATCTCTCAGTTTATCGCCCCCCTCTTACCCCCTGGTAATCATAAATTTGTTTTCTACATCTGTGATTCTATTTCTGTTTTGTAAATAAGTTCATTTGTACCATTTTTTTAGATTCCACACACAAGCGATAACATATTTGTCTTTCTCTGTCTGACTTACGTCAGTTAGTATGATCATCTCTAGGTCCATCCATGTTGCTGCAACGGCCTTATTCCATTCTTTTTTATCGCTGAGTAATATTCCATTGTCTGTAGGTACCACATCTTCTTTACCTATTCATCCATCTGTGGACATTTAGATTGCTTCCATGTCCTGGCTATTGTAAACAGCACTGCAGTGAACATTGGGATGCTTGTATCTTTTCGGATTATGGTTTTCTCCAGATATATGCCCAGGAGTGGGCTGCTTCTGGCCTTTAATCCCTTAAAGCCACCACAGAGCTCTTTCTCAGGTCACCAGGGACCTACATCACCTCCATTTCTCAGCCCTCACGTCACTCCACCTCTCAGCAGCCTTTCGCTCAGCCAGCCACTCCTCCCCTCCCTCAGCTTGACGGTGATCTGTGCTGCCCAAGAGCTCCCAGCTCTCTTCCTCTGTGAACTCCCTCCCCGCCCCCTCTGAGGTTAGGGGAGGCCCCCAAAATGTGAGACAAGCCCGAGGAGCTGTGTGCCACGCCACACGCCTTCCCTGCCTGGGCAGTTGTGGAAGCTGGTTTTGAGATGGAGCCTCTGTCAACCCAGTTCCCAAGTGACCATGATGAGCAGAGACCCTGCTAACCCACGTTGGCCCCCTAGAGTGAGGGAGAAATAAACTTCAGTCTTTTGCAGCCTTTGAGATCTTAGGGATATTCGTTTATGCAGCATAACTGCCCCTGGACTGGCTGCTGCACTTGACATCTGCAGAGCAAACCTCGCACGTGTTTCTTTCCCCTCTTACTCAGCCCACTGCTTTTCAGTTTTGTTTGCTGGCTCAGCCCCCCTATCTGGCCATTCCCAGGCCTCCTCCTCCTCTCCTCTCACAGGTTATCCTTCCGTAATCTCACTCACAGCACTTCTGCATGACAATGACTCACAGATTTACACCTCCTCCCACCTGCAGGTCCCGCTGCCTCCCCACTTGATAACTCCCAGGGGATGTCTCAGAGGTTCCTCAGACTCAACATATCCTGACTCAGACTCATGATCTTGCCCCCCCACTTCAAACCTGGCCTCCCCTGGTTTCCCCATCTTTCCTGCCACTCACTTGTGCAAGCTAGAACCTGGGAGTCATCCAGGAGCCTCCTTCTCCTTGATCCTCTTCTCCATTTCCCATCTCCGTCCATCACCAGGGACTATCTAATTACCCATCCACGTTTCTCTATCACCACCTGCACCACCCTGGTCCAGCCACCTTCTCATCTCATCTGGATGCTTGAAGGACTATCTTTTTGTCCTCATTGCTGTCAGTCTTGCCCTCACAATTTATTTTCCTCATGCCAGCCGGAAGGATCTTTTCAAAAGATCGTGTAACCGCTTGCTTAAACCTTGTCAAGGCTTCCCTTGCTCTAAGAGAAGATAACACCACCCTCAGTGGTGCATGCGGACTGGCCCACCTCAGGGTCCCACTTCCCTGCTCCCCCTCAGGGAGGGCTCCTCCCTGGAAGCAGGCTCTGAGGTGGAGATTATCAAAGGAGGTTTCTTACAGAGTGCTTTTGCATCAACATTCGTGAAAGGGAGGGCAAAGAAGGAGTGGGCAGAGGGAGAAGCTGAGCTCTTATCAGTCTCTACAGAGGTCTCAGCTGACCCCACAAGGAGCGCAGAGTCGTCCCCCACATGGGGCAAGTGTGCTGTGCTTCTGTGCCACCATATTGGTGGCTGGATGTGTCTTTGGATGTGGGGTGTAACCTTGGGCAAGGCGTCTCTTTTCACCCGAGGCATTCTCTGAAGGGAGCTGATGGCTAAAGGCTTTCTGCAGGCAACACTCCCAGAAGTTGGGGGAATAAGTTCTTTCGTACTGAAGGGGGATTTGGTGGTGCAAGAAATGTCCGACACAGTCCATCCCTTGCATGACCAGGCTCTACTTTTTCATAAACATGCAGGGAGCAGCTCCTCCAGGATTCTGGTGTGCCTCTGCCTGGGGGAATTTAGAAGAGAGGGTTAGTGAGGTTAACTACAGCGTCCACTGCTGCAGTTGGTCTTGAGGCTACAATCGATATTCATCTTCCCTTGCCTTCGTTATCCGTTCTGGATTCCCCCCACGACTGTTCTGGTCTCAGTGGCTTACCTGGTGGAGTAACCAGACCCTCATCCCTGAGGGGTCTGAGACCCTGGCACACATGACCTTCCCAGGCCAGAGTTGCTGCCCTTGCCCATTTACTGTCAAAACTGGGCTGGGAAATACCACCAAGCAAGTGGATTAACCAGGCACCGAATCTCTCTCTCCGTGCTCCCTACTGTATAACAAAAGTGCTCCCTCTTTCTGATGATCAGGGTCCATTACCCCTGCCAAGATGGTGAATCTTCTTTCTTGCTGGTCCCTTGGCACGAGGAGCCTCAGGTGTCCTCACATGTCCAGGCAGCATCTATAGCCATAATTCACAGAACTCTTACTGTGGTCCTTGACAGAAGCATTCTTTATGAGAACCAGGCTCTCTAAACCCTTAGAGCCCAAGATTGTGGGAAGCACAAATTTCCCAAGTGGGTGGCTAGGAGTGACGGCAAGCAGGACACTCTTCCTTCCACTCCTTGGTTCCCAGACCCATCTTACCTGCAACATAGTGTATTCATTGCCAATCGCTGTTGTAATAAATTACCCCAAACTTGGTGAGTTAGAACAAAATTAATTTATTATCTTACAGTTCAGGACGTCAGAGTCTGAAACGTATCTCATTGGGCTAAAACTCAAGCTGCATTCTTTCTGGAGATTCTAGGGGAAAAGCCATCGCCTCGCCTTTTCCAGCCCCTAGAGCCTGGCTCGTTCCTAGTCTCATGGTCCTTTCCATTATCAAAGCCAGCTGTGGCTGGTTGAATCTTCCTCACACTGCATCGCTCTGATGCTCTCTTGCTTCCCTCTTTCACTTAGAAGGACATTGTCCTCACCCAGATAATTCAGGATAATCTCCCCATCTCAAGATCCTTAATTTAATCACACCTGCAAAGTCCCTTTTGCCAAGTAAAGGGAACATATTCACAGGTTCTGGGAATTAGGACATGGACTCTCTGGGGGAACGGGTTGTTATTCTGCAGACCACACACAAGTAGACCCATGTCGACCTATTGTTGATTTAAAGTGTACCCTTTGCTCTGGAAAATGGCACCCCATCTTTGCAAAATATTAACTCCGAGCTAGTGCTTAGGTGTGCTTGTAACAGGCTCTTCCGTTGCTTTATCAGATTGGCAGATTCAGGGTGATATAGGAAGCGTTATGACCAGTGCAAATTACAGTCGTTTGCCTCCCCTCGTACCTCCATTGCTGACACAATGTTTTGCGGGACCCTGTGTGGGTGCATCAAATACTCTGTAAGCCCTTGTATAGTTGTCTGGCTTAGGCCCTGTGGGCAGGAAAAGCAAATCTGTACCCAGAATATATGTTTACTCCTAAGAAAATGAACCACTGCTCCTTTCAGGATGAAAGGGTTGCAGTGTGGTCAACTTGGATCTGTAGGTTGGTGTCCTCAAGGAATGGCACTGTGTGTAGGACTTAGCTTTGGCCTCTGTTGCTGGAAGATTGAACATTCAGCAGCAGCAGCAGCTGGATCAGCCTTGCTGGGTGAGATCCCATGCTGTTAGACTTCTTCATAGCCTCCGCCCTGCCACTTGTGCCAGCAGTGAAGAGGTCAATGACAGGAGCTGGTTGACGTCACTTGGCCAAGTCATTCTGTTGACTTGGTTGTTTAGTGCCTCTTCTATGATGGATGCTCTCCAGTGAGAAAGAAAGCTTCACACTTTGTGCCATGTCCCATCCACATGATTGCCCCAGATAGCCTAGCTTCTAATCAATCTCCTTCTAGTCTCCCAACTAGAAACCCTATTAGGTTTCTATTGGGCTTCTATTTCCATCAAAGAGGATCGCAGGTGCTCTGCCCAAAGGTCTACAGCTCTACCCATTGGAAGGATTTCAGTCTACAATGCTCTCTCAGGGTCAATCCTGAGTGGGGCTGCAGTGCAGGCACCACTTATTTTCTTAACTTGCTTCCACATACCAAGCCAGCACCTCTGTGAACAAAGCTGGTCTTTCATCAGCTGGTCATACCCCTCACCATGTGGCCGTAGGTGTGAATCAATGGAGAGGGCTCAGTGCAACAGTGGTGGATAACAAGGTAGTCTAGGCTACCTGCTCGCACACCTTGCTTCTGGCTTCTCATCCTGCTCATACTTGGTCTTAGATGTTCCACTTCTGTCTTATGATGGATGCTGCTGGGTCCACTTGACCTTCTGACTTGGTGGGTCTGACGGAACTCAGCTCATGATGGGCAGCGCTACAGTCTGACTGTTTATGTCCTGCCAAATTCATATGTTGAAACCTTGACCCCCCCCCCCAAATATGATGTCATTAGGAGGTGGGATCTCTGGGAGATTCTTAAGTCATAAGGGTGGGGCCCTCATGAATGAGATTAGTGCCTTATAAAAGAGGCTCCAGAAAGATCCCTGGCCCCTTCCACCACATAAGGACATGGTGAGAAAATGCTGGTTATGTACTAGAAAGAGTGTCTTCACCCAGGCATGCTGGTGCCATGATCTTGGACTTCCCAGCCTCTAGAACTGTGAGACATAAATATTTGCTGTTTATAAACTATCCAGTTTATGGTATTTTATTATAGCAACCCGGACAGACTAAGACAGGCAGTTATGGCTGCATTTTCACTTGGTGTCCCATGGTCGGTCTATACCAGGGCCCATAGCATGCTGGGAACAGCTTTTCAAAGGATTTATAATTTTCCACATGGCATGGCCTTGTGACAGAACCTTAAGAGTCTGCATTGTAATCCTCCCCTTGGGGCTTGCCAAAAACTCCACATGGTATCTTTTCCCAGTGCTGATAACCTCCAATACCATAGGATCCTCTGGGTCGCACAGCCTGGGTTGGCACCTCTTGCATCATAGCCTGGACCTGCTGCAAAGTCCTTTCCGTCTCTGAACTGAATCAAAGCCAGCAGCTTTTCATGTCTCCTGGTATGTGGTCTGGAGTAGTATGTGGACGGTGCCTTCAGAACCCAAGGAGACCTACTGAGAATTATACTTCCTTCTTTGAGGTGGAAGGTGCAAGATGCCATTGTTTGTCCTATGCTTTGGTTGCCCTGGCATATGCTCCAGACCACTGCAGCTCCTAAAAGTTTTATTGTTGTGACAGGCTCCTCAGACCTCACTGGGTTCACCCTCCTAAGCTTTGGAGTGCATGGGTCTTACTCAGGCCCACAGTGTACTAGCCACTTCTTGTTCATTCATTCTGATGAGCACGAGGTTATTGATATGGCAGACCAATATATTTTGCAGGATGTGGGGCCAATTCAGATCTTTGGGGCCTATAATTGGACAGAGGCCTGGAGAGTTGATGTATTTCTGGGGCAAGACTGTGAATGTACACTGTTATCCATTCCAACGGTCTCGTTTTTGCAGGGGCAAACCGGTCAGTTCAACAGAGCTATAATGAGGACCACTACCCTTAGATCCTTTAGCTTTTAAAAGGTAGCACCATGGGAATTCCCTGGCGGTCCAGTGGTTAGGACTCTGCGCTTTCACTGCCGAGGGCCTGGGTTCAATCCCTAGTCGGGGAACTCTTGTAAGCCCCACAGTGCGGCCAAAAAAAAGGTAGCTCCAATATCTGCCACCACCCTCCCCCTCCCCCAACTGGGATGCGATATTGTTTTTGTTTTTTGCTTTTTTTTAACATCATTATTGGAGTATAGTTGCTTCACAATGGTGTGTTAGTTTCTGCTGTATAACAAAGTGAATCAGCTATACATACACATATATCCCCATATCTCCTCCCTCTTGCATGCAATATTGTTTTTTATATACTGTCTTGGAAGCAGACAGAGGGCAGTTTCAGAGGCTTCCTCTCTGCCTGCCCCACTACAAAAGCTCTCACCCCACAGGCCAAGGAGTCAAAGTGGGGCTTGTGACAATTACTAAGTCTCTAATTACACTTTGGGGAGTGGGGAAATGACCACTGGGTGAATCTGTGGATTCAGTGGATCCACTGTAAGCCAGGCTTGGGCCAGCATTCCATCTGTTACCTGGCCTGTACGTCCCCACTCTAATGGAGGGCCGCCGTGACACATCAGAGCTCAGCATATCTATATCAAGGTGGACCCTGTCCAATGTCTTAGACTTACTTGGGTAGCCTCTTTCCCCAGGGTATCTTTGGAGAAGGACTGGGGGGATGATTACTAGATATTCTTGCTTTATGTTACAGGCTCATCCTGGAGGCTTGATTTCTCCTTCAGTCATTGGGTTCCTGGTCTGAAAACTGACTTACCTCCAGAAACTGGGCAAGGAATCATGACATTTTTTTTGGTTGGGAGGATTGCCCTTAGGCTCCTGATTATCCGTTCTTGATTTCTTTGATTGTACAGATTGAGTGTAACATTTGTTGGCTGCCCATCTATTTTGCCTCCAGGGAACCCCTTGTTCTCGAGGACCTGCTGTAGGCCAGGTCACCTGGGGCCACTCTGACCGGACCACCCACTATAACGAGTGCCTCCACCTCTCTTCAGATGGGCAAATGTCACCACTAGACCTCTATTTCTTTTGGGTTCTCTTGCCCCATTGCTGTCAGTGACCCTTGTGCCACAAGAGCTGATCCTACCAGCAGCCCGGTGCCCAGATGGGAGCCGTCACCCATCATCTCAGTGATGCTGGAGCTCCTCTCATGCACACATTCCCTGCTGCTTGGGTGAGTGGTGTGTCCACCCCTTACCCAACATAGTCCTCCACCGGTTTTCCCTGCCTTGGGGCTTAAGCACATTCAGTCTAGCTTGCCCACTTTGCAGAGCCCTTTAAGTCCCCTTTCCACCATGACTTTTTCCATGCTTCTAGCAGAATTTCTGCACCATCTTTCGTGGTCCTTGCTAGGGAATCTTGCATCCCAGGAAAGTGCTCTCACATTGATAAGCTCTCCAATCGTTCCAACCTCACGTGTCTCTCCCTGCTCCCCCGTGGACTTTGGATGACGCACCTTCAAACTCCAGTCCCACCTGTGCTCTCCTGGCTCCTGCCAGGACCCAAGGGCTATAGTTCCTTTCCTTCCTTATCAAGTCCAGCACTGCCTTGGCCCAGTCATGGTGTGACTTGACCCCTAATTAATAGGTCTAGTGGCCAGAAGGGGAGGTGGGGGCAGATCCTGGAGGGGGTGTATAATGTCTTGCAGAGCAGAGATCTCTGCATTTCTTCAAGTAATAGTGGAGCATTTGTTCTTAATAGGGAAGAATGGGTCACTTCTGCAGGCTCAGAGCGTTCAAGACAATCCAGGGGTTTCAGATTCGGGGTGCATCAACTCAGATGTCCCATCTGAAACGTCAGGGTGCCATCCTCTCCCCATCAGAGTATGATCTTGACACAGAGCTACTTAGGTTGAGTTTAATCTTCTTTGCTGTAGCCTTGATCATGTCAAGGCTTTTTTTTTTTTTTGGTAGCGCCATGCGGCTTGTGGGATCCTAGTTCCCCAACCAGGGATCAACCGGGGATCGAACCCGGGCCCTTGGCAGTGAAAGCGCGGAGTCCTAACCACTGGATCGCTAGGGAATTCCCCAAGTTTAATCTTCTTTGGAACTTGGCTGCTCTGAGATTCTCCACCTTGTCTGCCTTCCTGCTACAGGACTCAGGGACCTCCTTTCGGCACAATATTGTAAATCAACTATACTTCAATTATTTCACACTTAACTCTTTTTATTTTTTTTTAAAAGATGTTGGGGGTAGGAGTTTATTAATTTATTTATTTATTTATTTTTGGCTGTGTTGGGTCTTCGTTTCTGTGCGAGGGCTTTCTCTAGTTGTGGCAAGCGGGGGCCACTCTTCATCACGGTGCGTGGCCCTCTCGCTATCGCGGCCTCTCTTGTTGCAGAGCACAGGCTCCAGACGCGCAGGCTCAGTAGTTGTGGCTCACGGGCCTAGTTGCTCCGCGGCATGTGGGATCCTCCCAGACCAGGGCACGAACCCGTGTCCCCTGCATTAGCAGGCAGATTCTCAACCACTGTGCCACCAGGGAAGCCCCCCCCCCCTTAACTCTTAATTGCTCTCAGCCTTTGGTTATCTTTTTTCAAAGTGTTAGTCAAGTTTGGCAACAGCCACCTAATTCCACCGAATTTGCTTTCCTCTGATATTTCTCAGGTGTCTGAATAGTTGCCCTCAGCTGTTGCATTTCCTTCCACAGGTAAACGATCTCAATTCATCAAAGGTGAAAGTGATAACAATTGCACTGTCACCTTGTTGTAAGAGGAGCTACCCCCCTACCACTGTCACCAGGCAGGTGAGATGGGTGAATCTGCTCCCGAATCCCACCCCAGCACCTGCTTTCTCAGCCTCCTCAGCCCTCGCTGCTGTAGGTGGGGTTCTCCGGGAAGCAGAACTCATTAGCATGCAAGAGGTTTATAAGGGAGAGTTCCTGGGATCAGCACTTGTGGAATGGAGGGGAAGAAAGCAGGATTAGATGGAGGGAGAAGTTGGGCTCTCACGCTGTGTCAGTTTCCTGTTGCTGTTATGAGAAATTGCCACAAATATTGTGCCTTAAAGCAACACAAATGTATTATCTTGCAGTTCCAGAGTTCAGAAGTTGAAAATGGGTCAACAGGGCTGTATTCCTTCCGTAGGCTTTAGGAAGTATGTGTATCCTTGCCTTTCCCAGTTTCTGGAGGCTTCCTGCATTCCTTGGTTCGTGGTTTCTTCCTTCCATCGCTCTGACCGCTGATTCCATCGTTTCCTCTCCTCCCTGACTCTGACCCTCTGCCTCACTTTATAAGGACACTTGTGACTACATTGTGCCCACCTGGATGAGTCAGGATCTTCTCCCCATCTCATGATCCTTAATCGTAGTGGAAAAAAATCCCTTTTGCCCTGTAAGCTAACATATTCACAAATTCTGGGGATTACCACATGGACATCTTTGGGGGCTGTTATTCTGTCCAGGCATGTGGAGCTTTGAGTCTGGACGACCCTTCATAATTGTTGGGTGAGGACGCTGGGCCTTTCTATTTCCATGTTGATTAGATATTGGGTGTGCTGTGACCCCAGGCAAGCAGCTGTCTTTAGCCTAGACAATCCCTTAAGAGGACTGCCTGCCAGCAGCACTGCTGACACTGGAGGGTCTTTACTCCTGAAGGGGATCTGGGGGGCTCATCACGGCATCCACCACAGCCCCTCTGCTCCAGCACCAGAAACCGTCTTCCCTCCCTCACCTGGCCACACAATCTTTCACCCCAGGACATTTGCACATGCTCTTTCCTTGCTCTGCCACCTGTCTTGATCTTGGCTCCATCACCACTTCCTCCAGGAAGCCTTCCCTGACTTCTCTGTCTAGGTCATCTCCACCGTAGCCCTCCGAAGCTCATGATGCTACCCCTGCAGCATTACTCCTTCGTTAGCATCAGACTCCCCAGGTAGAGCAAGCTCTGCAAGACAAGGATGGGGTTTGCTTTTGCTCACTATTGTGTCCCCTTCACTGAGCACAGCGGGCCTCACATAACAAGTGCTCAGAAGGTATTTATTGAATAGGTGAATAAGAGGACCTACTGCTTTCTTCATTAGGTGGATCCATCATATTTGGCAACACGAGTGGATCACATTTGGTCCTTCTACTTCCCTACTGATGAATATTCAGGCTGTTTCCAGTCCTTTGGTAGTTCACGTCATGCTGCAATGAACATTTTTCACGCATATTCTCATCTCCCTACCTGGAGTTTCTGCAGCACAGATTTCTAGAGATGGAACTGCTGGGCCCATCAGAGTGTCCCTGAGGCTGGGACTGGGAGTCAAGGGGCCTGTCCCTCCCTGGGCAGCAGTCCCTCCCCTGGTGAGTCCCCTGCTTGAGTTTCTGCCATGGGCACAGAAAGAGCAGGGGAAGTGGGTTCACAATGGGACAGAGAAGCATGAAACAGCCCACCGAGGGAGTGGAGGTAAGCCCGACAGAGAGAGCCTTGGTGGCACTCAGGGTCCCAGGCCCTGGGCTTCTGCAGTCCTGCTGTTAAGTCCCCGTCTTACTGGACCCCTCATCAGTCCTCCTTCACCTGAGATTGGTGCCAACAGGTTTCTTGTACTTGCTACCAAAAGGTCCCAGCTCTTATAAGATCCAATTCTTGTCACTGTTGTCTACATACGTGGCTTTTACATTCCTTCCTTGGGAGATGAGGGGTGTGTGTGTGTGTGTGTGTGTGTGAGAGAGAGAGAGAGAGAGAGAGAGAGAGAGAGAGACGGAGGGATCTGTGATAAACTTTTGTATATACTCCAGAGGTCCCTGAAAAGATGATGCATTCTCTGGGGGGTGCCAAGTTATATTTATGCTAACTATGGGCATGTCAGCGTGAGCCCCTCGTTGGCCCTGGCAGGGGGCCGGGCTGGGTCTCCGGGCCTGGCTCTGGGTCAGGGGTGGAAGGAGGGTGACGTGGCCAAGCACACTCTCAGACCTGGTGCCGGATCCTGTGTGCAGGGCCCGCGGTGTCAGCGGCTCCGGCGGGGTGGGGGCCTGGGCTGAGGGGCCGAGGGGGGCTACATCAGCGTCTGCGCAGCTTCCGGGGTTTGTGGCAGGGGCTGGCAGCACGCTGGTCCGGGAGATGCTTCTGTGCCCCGTGGGCCGCCCCCCGCAGCGTTCCTGCAGGGGCAGCGGAAGCTCGAGCGACCCGTCCGAGTGGCTGAGGACCTATGTGGGGATCCCCACTCCCACTGTCATCCCACACGCTGGGCCCCGGTTCCGGGTGGGAGCACATGGGCCATCACCACGTGTCCCTAGCACGGCTCCTGGCACGTGTGACCATTCAGGAAACGCGGAGTGCGTGGGCGCCGACGGCCTTTGCCTTATCGTGGATCTTTTTTTTGACACAGAGAACCTGTCGCATCTCCCTGTCGTTTCCAGCACAAAATCCAATCTCCTTCTCGCGGCCAAGGGGTTCTGCCCTCCGCACCCCGCACACGTGCTGAAGCCGTGCACCCTGCCCGGACTCGAGCGCTCTCTGCCTCGGGGGTGGCCCCAATTCCTGTCCTTGGGGGCAGCCCTGCGGGGTCACATGCCCCCTCAGCCCTCGGGCTCCAGAGGCCTGTGACTGCGCGCCGGCCGCAACCCTGCCGGGGCCGGGCCCTCAGCCCCACCCTGGCTCCTCCCACCTTAGTTCACTCCGCACAGACCCCCATCAGGCTGCCAACCCTGGCTGCAACCCCACGGAAAGCCCAAGCCCTGAAAAATGATGGCGAATTTGTCCCTGTGCCATTAATTCTCCTGGGACTGAGGCCTCCCCCCAGGGTGGGTGCGGGGCTGGGGGACAGATGGCACCTGCTCGGCCTGCCAGGACTTTGCCAGTGGGTGGTGTGGATGGAGTTTCCCAAGTGAAATGCCGCGTGGAGATGAATGACCCCTGAGCTGTGGGCTCTGGACGCGCAAGGCCTGGGTGGAGCTGGTGGGGGAGCTCCGGGGACTGGACAACCCCCTTCCCCCCGACCCCCCACCCCACGCCCGCCCCTTCAAGGAGGAGGGCTGCGGGCTCTTCACCTTCACCCAGGTTCCCAGGATCTCCCAGAAATGCTGCCTCGGCTTCATGCCTGAAACCTCAAACACAAATAATTTCCAATTTGCCTGGGAGTTCAATCGCACAATCCAATGTTAAATAATAGATTAGATGCCTCGGGGAGAGAAACAGGATTTAAACAGAAGAAGTAAATAAAAGGAAAAGTAAAATTCAGCACATCGGCTTGGAGGGTGAGAAGGCGAGCTTTCCCTGCTGACCTGCATGCGCTGCCCCGGCCCTTCCTGCCAGGCTGGGTCCTCTTCCCCGCGTCTGCCGGGGCTGCCCTTGGCGCGCCTGCGTCTCCCCTCGAGCTGGTGCTGGCTCCACCCCTCAACAGCCTCTCCCACCAGCTCCCCAAATAGAGGCCCGGCTCATAGCCCAGCCAACTGCCACGTAGCCCGCGGTCACGCGATGGGGCTGGGTGCAGACACCCGTGTGGAATGGTGGCATCTTTAGACCTAAGAGGAGGCAGAAGAAGCTATGTCTATGGGACAGGACTTGTTTACAAGCTCTGGAACTGAGGTCGCCTCTGTCCAGCAACCTTTCCTTCTGCCCACCCTGCCCTACATACACCTGCCACAGTCTGGCCCTGTCACACAGAAACTACACCACCCCAAGGTTACAGATCCCCAAATCCCACCTTCCCTCTGCCATCAGCCCTTCTTGTCCTCATGTCCCACCTTGTCCACCCCAGATCCCTTGGGCCACTGTTTCTCTCTCCCCTCCCCTCTTTCCACCCCACGTGCCTAGGAGGAGCCCAGCTCTAACCTTTTCTGTGCTGCTAGAGAAGCGAGACACCACACTGGGGGACACCAGGGCCAAAATGCCAGGGTTTGAATCCTGGAACATCCTTTTAATAACTGTGTGAGCTTGAGCAAATTACTTAACCTCTCTGTGTGTCACTCTCCTCTTCTGTAAAAAATGGGAGAATAAGGACTGTATCTACCTTACAGGGTTGTAGACAGGATTCCATAAGCTAGTATATGCGAAATGCTTAGAGCAATGTCCGGTAAAGCAGTAAAACCAGAATTCTTAATATTGCTCAGGGGCCTGGGAGGGAGAGAAGCGGCTTGGGTTAAGGTGAAGGCACTGGACAGAGAGCGAAGTACATGGATTGAGGATACGCTTAGGGGACAGAGAGAATGACGTGTGTGAAAAGGAGTCCAGGGCCGATCGGGAGAGTTGGGAGGCTTGGTGGGTACGTGAGACGTGAGGTGCCCTGAGATATGCCGACAGAGGTGTGGGGTGGGGTCTGAGGTCAGGGCTGGAGGTGCAGGTTTGGGCGTCAGCCGTACAGCGGAGTGTGGCTGGCAGAGCTGGCCCAGGGAGTGTGTCGATCAAGGGGTGTCTGTTGAGTTCAGAACGTGGGGTCGTTGGAGACTCTGAAGCGAGCCATTTCTGTGTGTGGGGGGCACTGGAAGGCAGACCACGGTGGGTTCAAGAACAAAAGGCTAATGGAGGCGTGAGGCAGCAGGATACGTTTTGCTGGGAAGGAGAGGACAGAAATGGGGCAAGGGCTGGAGGGGATGTGAACTGAAGAGGGGCTGAAGCCTGATGAGCCGGCAGAGAGAGGCCCATGTCTTTGCGGAGGGGACAAAGGGCTGGGATCCAAGAGGCAGTGGAGGGCTGACCCTGGTAGGGCAGGGGGGAGTGAGAAGCGGGGTCAGTGCACACGCAGCATCAATTTGACGTGAGACAGTGAAGGCCTTTCTGGTCCTCCCCTTTCCTTTCATTGCAGTAAGAGGCACACCGTGAGCTGTGCACATTGTGTGTGTGTGTGTGCGCGCGCGTGCATGTCTGTGTAAGTGTGTAGATGTGTCTCTCTCTGTGTCCCTGTGCACCTGGGTCTCTGTGCCTGCTTATATGTCTGTGTGTGTGTCTGCATGTGTGTTTGTACCTATGCCTCTGTGGATGTGTGCCCAGGTCTGGATGTGTATGTATTTGTGAGAAGGTGTGTGTGTGTGTGTGTGTGTGTCTGTGTGTGTCTGTGTGTGTGTGTCTGTGTGTGTCTGTGTATGTCTGTGCCCATGTGAACATGTGTGTGTGATGTGGCTGAAGTCGCAGAGGGCCCGCATCACCCTCGTGGAGAGCGCAGGACAAACGCCGGCAGGTTTTTGGTGGCCCTGAGAGGTTTGTGATGGTGCGTGTAAGGACAGCCCAGTGAGTCCTCTCCTCCTGCAGTGGAGGGGGCAGGCTGGAGGGGGGTGGCTGCTCTGGGGTTTGCCAGGGGCAGGAGACAGAAGGAACAGTGGCCAAGATGGGTCAGGATGTACCCCAAATCTAAGCTTGCCAAAGAAGGGAGTGAAGCCAGCAGGGGTGATGGCAGACCCCCCCCCCCGGCCGTCAACACTCCTGGTGACACTTGGCCCTTCTGCTCTCTGTGTCCTTCGTGTTGACCAGTCTGTGCTTTCCAGGACCTCCTGAAACCTGGCCCCATTAGGCCCAGGAGGGGCGCTGGGGATGTTTGGTGTTAGGGCAGATGTGTCCTCTGGAGCTGGAGGGTTTGAGATTGACCTCCAGGGTCTGCCCGGAGACAGACCTGGAGAGGCAGGGTTCCCGTGACCTTACAGATGAGAGGGGCAGAGGGCCGAAGACTGACGCAGTCTCCAGTGGTTCTGGGGGATACTCCGACCCGCGTGAGCTGCACACAATCGGGGTGTTGCTGCCACCTCGTGGGCCTGCCGGGGATGCTCAGGCCTCTGCTCGGGAGTGAGGGCTTAGCGCCCTCTGGTGGCCCAGTACTGTCTCTGCTTGAGAAGATGTGCGCCCTCCCTCGCTCCCCCACTCCTCAACAGTATAGATGCCCAGGGGCGGGGCGGAAGGCGGGCCCAAAAGTGAGGGCTCTCAGCCTGACTGCTTGGGTGGGATTTCAGCTCCAGGTCCTGCTGCTGTGCAGCTCTGGGCAGGCCTCTCTGTACCTCGGTCTCCTCACCTATAAAGTAGGGTAAGGCATGGTCAGGGCTGCCGGGAGGGTGTATCAGGCAGCACGTGGGAGAGGGCATCGTGGCACTGGCCCATCAGGAGCACTTGATTCGCGGTGGCAAACCCTAGGCCCCATGATTTGGAATTACTTCTGACACCTGACCCTTGCCCTAGGCTTCAAGTGATCTTGGGAGCAGACCTCCAGCCCACTCTCTCCGTCTCTCCTCCTGGAGGCCGGCCCAGAGACAGGGAGGGGGCAGGAGTGTCTGTTCCCACGTGGCCCCAACCCCAGCGGCACCCTTGGCCACCCTCTGCTGTCTTCTTACAGCCGAGCCTCCTGTGCAAAGGGCCCTTCTGGGCAGCATGAAGAGTCAGGGAGCAGCGCAGGCCTCACCGCCAGGCCAGGCCGCCCCGAAGAACCAAAGCTCAGGGCTGTCACGTGCCCTCCCCTGAGCCTGGGACCGTGGACCACGGAGCCCCCTCCGTCCAGCAAGGTCATCTGGGGCTAGCACACTCCCCATGCCAGGGGCAGCTCCCCCAGCCTCATCCAGGGTCATTGTACCCACCAGCATGGGGCCCGGAGACGGGGGCAGGATTATTTCAGCCCTGCTCAGCCCCACACTGCCCACCCCCAGTTCCTGGAGACCACCCTGGTCCACTCCTGGGCCCATAGGTCAGCAGTAATCCCCTTGTGCCCAGTTCTAGGTGAGATTGGGGGAGATACCAGGACAAAATTCCCATGATTAGCCATGAGTGCTCCCCAGAGAGGAAAGGGCTAAGAGGATGGGGAGAGTGAGGGGAGACCACCTTCTGCCCTCAGGGCTCTCCTGGGACTCCCATTCCCCCACCGAGGGGTCTCAACCCTGAGGATGAAATTGGTAAACAGGCCCTGCCTGGGAGGGGATAGGGGTCCTGGATGACTGTCCCTCCATCCACTGCCTGCCCACCTCTGTCTTGAGCCCTTTTGTGGGTGGCCAGGCCCATGGTGACAGCAGATAGGATGGTTTGGTCATGTCTGGGAGGCCAGAGGTAACTGAAACTCATGTCTGACCATCTGGCTGGACCTCACATCTCATCTCCCCAGGGGACTCTAGGGCTTTTGGGATGTTTGTTCTCTTCACCACTTAGAGAGCAGGTCTCATGTCTAGGGAGGGCTCAGCTGCAGGGACTTCACTGTGGGCTGCCCCAGAGAGGGCCTATTTGGAGGACCAAGCTGGCAGAGGGCACTGGGAGTTCAGTGGTTATTTTCCCAACTTGATGGGCCGGCTTGGCCCCTGGGAGGAGGCTGTGACCCCTTCTTGGACCCCTGACCCAGAGGGCCCCCTCCTTCACCACGAAGTGGTAAACAGGTTAAATGGGGCGGGGAGGGGCAGCACACGATGGTCCCAGAGAGGAGGGAGGAAGGTCCACATTCCCCCCATCCTCCCAACACATATACGGGCTCACACACGTGTACACGCCCCCTCACCCCAGACACAGATGCCCATAAGACACCTACCACACCACTCACACACACTTATACACGTACACATAGACTCACATGCTCACCGTGCGCCCCCCAGAAACACACACACACACACACACACACACACACACACACACACACACTTTCCTTTGTTGGCAGTTAAGTCCACTGTCCTTAGGGCTGTATGAGGCTGGGCCTGGGGCTGGGGGCTGGAGCTGGGCCCAGCACCATCTCAGTGGATTCAGGGTGAGGTCTCAGGGCTGGGCTTCTGGAGCTCATACTGGGGACCATCAAGCGGTGATCACGGTCATTGCCTGGACTGTGCTTCTGCCGTCGCCACCCAGAAGGAAAACCCCTCTCTGATGGATGTGTTTGTGTGTATGTCTGCCCAACCCAGGCCTGGTTGTCTCTGAGATATGACACAAGATGTCTTTTCCTACCCTCAGATACACACACACACACACACACACACACACACACACACACACACTCATTCACACCATGGAAGGATGGTCCCTGGGCAATCCTGATCGCCTCCAAGCAGCAGCAGTGGGTGAAGGTGCCCTGCAGGCTGCCCCAGCCGGGCTTCTGTGTGTCTTCTTGCTGAGTAGAAGACCAGTGACACTGCCACAGTCTTCGCCAAAGGCATCCTTGACCAGAGGCACTGTTTCTGCATTAGGAATTCCACCTCACTCTGTGAGCACCGCAGCCTAGGGGCAGCTGTTTCTGGGTCATGGTCAGCCAGGCCCCTCCCTGCCTCCTCTCACATTGACCTGGCCCTGGCTGAGGTGTTGAGGCGTCCCTGAGCCTCTCACCATCTGCCGTCCTGCCTTCCACACCTGTGAATCCCTCAGGCCCTGACCCCAGCCTCCTCCCTGCCCCTCTGGGTTCCTTCTGTCCAATGGCCCAGGCCACTTGCAGCTGGAACCCGGGCGGAGCCCTCACCCTGCTCAGGGTTCTTGGCTACATGTGGCCCCGAGCAGGGAGCGGGCAGCCTCAACCCCCTTGTTCTGCCTTTATACCTTTCCAGAGCCCAGAAAGAAAGATGGAGCCAATCACGCTAGTGTGAACCTGGCTGGGATGTCCCACCTTGGGGAGCACAGCGCCCCCTGTGTCTGGCAGCATCTCCCTTAGCAAGTGGGAGCAGACCGAGAGCCAGCTCGGGAGAGAAAGGCCACAGAAGGATTCAGGAGGGCATGCAGCAGACTGCGGGCAGACAGGCTGACAGAGATGAGACCCAATGGTGGCAGACAGACAAACAGGCCCCTAGAAACATCCAGGCAGCACCTCCTATTACAAACAAGACCCCAAAACAGCCGTAGTCATACCCAAACTCAAAGCTCCAACTAACACTTTCTCTGAGGCCTTTCGAGAATCACCCTGCCTTTGACAATTTCAGACCATTTCTGCGTGTGAAAAATGTATGCTTTGGGGGAGAAGTTTCCTCTACAGCTCCTCCCCCCCGCCCACCCCGCAGAGCTGGTTCACATGTGGGCAGGCAATCCTGGTGTCTTTGAAGTGGTTCCGTCAGGGAATGCAGTCAGGGATCAAGGCCCGGTCAGGGGGTCTGCAGATGACATCTTCCGGCCAAAGCCCTGCTTATCCCAGGGTTCAGAAAGCCAAGGATGGCATCACTCCCTGCCTGGAAATGCCACACCCCCTGAGACCCGTGTGCAGTGTCCCATTGACTCCAGGGGCAGACCCCAAATAGCAAGCTTGCCCAGAGAGCTTGTCACTGCTCTGGCAGTCCCCAGAGGGCCCCCCACAAAGTGCACTGACAAAAAGGGACCTTGATGGTCCTCCACGGGGACAGGTCTATCTTCTTTGGGGATGAATGTGCCGGTACCCAGACGGGAGGACCCTACTGACGGAGACCTGGCCTCGGGAGCCCGAGGCGAGATGCTGCTGGCATCCTGAAAGTGAGCTGCTGGGTGCTCTGCTCCTTCTGCTTGTGCCCTGGGCTTGCCTGGCTGGGGTCTGCAGGCGCGGGGCTCAGGCTGTCCTCAGGAGAGAGAAGGGGCCCCAGAAAGTACGGGGAAGGGCCCCTGTGTTTCCACACCAACGCACAGAGTACGGACACGGCTGCTCTGGAAACCATGTGCTTTATTTGGAACCTCATTCCAAGGGAACCTCCCCCCGGGTCTTAGAAAAGCTGCAAACCCTGTGGTTTGGTACAAGGCAATGGCTAAGGGATGCGGGAAATCCCTTACAGCCGGGGCCTTCATCCTCTGGGCCTCAGACTTCCCTGGTCATCCTGACGGTAGAGCTGGGTATGGGCAGCTGGGACTCTTGGGGTGTCCAGCTCACCCCCCAGCATCTTCCTTATTTGAGGAGTATGGAAGTGGGTATGGGACAGAGGCCAGGGTCCCCATCCAAGGCCTGGGCCTCTGTGGCCCCCTGAAGGGCCTGCACCACCCAGCAGGCATGGCTCCTCAGAGCCCTGTTGCTCTGGGTACATCTCAGCTCCCAGGTGAGAACCCACGGAGCGTGGGATGCCCCTGCGGACATGTGAGTGGGTGGCACCGGGCCGCCCACGGCCGGTTGGCCCCGCCTCTCAGTACAGGTCTGCGAAGGGCTTGGAGTAGTTGAACATCAGGTAGTCCATGTAGTAGAAGTCGTAGGTGCGCTGCCGCTGCGGGGTCGAGAGCTGGGCGAAGTACTGGTGCGCGATCTGTGCGGTGGTCCGCGCCTCCTGCGAGTGCCGGTCCTTGAACCGCGGGAAGGTCAGGTTCCGCGGCGCATGGACGAGGCTCAGGAAGAAGTCGGCGTCGTCCTCCATGCTCTCAAACTTGCCCACAAAGTCATAGTCGATGAGGCAAGGGCTGCACAGCCGGCTGACGTGGTCCCAGTGGATGTCCATCCCCACGGGCCGGTGCACGTCCAGTAGGTACTGGATGAACTCGGGGAACCGCACGCCGGAGCCCGTCCGCAGGGCCTCCCGAGAGGCGTTGGCCCGGTATCGGGCCAGGATGGCCTTGCCGAAGACGGGGTGATAGTAGCTATTGGGGTGCTCAAACTTGTCGCGGAAGGCAGAGACCAGCCTCTCGAAGGGCTCGCGGACGAAGAGCATCTTGGTGTAAGTGCTGAGGCGGTGAAGGATGCCCTGGCGGTCGAAGGTGTCCAGCCGCCTGAGGGCGCTGCCGTAGTGGACGGTGTTGTGCTGGATGTCGGTGGTGGACGAGGCCAGCCCGGCCAGCACCATGAGTACCCGCTTCCAGTTGGAGCAGCCCGCCTTGGGCACCTCGCAGTACAGCACGCGGTGGCGGTCCTCCACGAAGATGCGGGACACGTGGCGGGGCGTGACCGCCCTGCGGCTGCTGCTCGCCCTGTACTTGGCGCACGCCTCCCGCATCACCCGCTTGCGCTCCTGCTGGCTCTGGTGCAGGCTGACCCAACGGCCGTCCAGGGCCCGGGGTGCTGGCCGGACGAACGTACCAGCAGAGCTGTTGGCCGGGATGGCCGCCGCCGCTGGCATTTTCTTGATAAGCAGTCGCCGGCGGCGCTGCCGGGGTCGCAGACGGGCCCCCACGTTTAGGTGGGTTTGAGGCTGCTGGGACACCTGTAGGTTCAGGCCCCTCGGGGCCCGGCTGGACAAGTCTCGGGTGACACTCTCTGTGGGTGCCTTAAAGTCACCATCCTGGGAACTGCCTGATGGGAGGTCCTGGGGCAAGAAGAGAACTGGTTAGCAGGGTGAACAGGTCAGCTGGGCACTGGGGGTCACACAGGTCAGGCCCTCGCCACGGCCGGGGTCCCTGACCCCTCTGTAGACTGCATTTTTTTCCCAGGTGAGGGAGAGGGGGACAGGCTGGCCCTGCAGGACGCGACCCCTTTGGTCTGAGCCCCCATAACAGCCCCCACAATCCCCTCTCCCCTCAAGAGGCCGTGGTGTGAGGTGCAAGTATCATTTAGGCCACAAGATGGCGCAGGTCTCCCAGGAATAGCCTCCTGGTGACGAGGGGCAGGGGGAGCCGGTGGCCCGGGGGAGCCAGGCTCAGAGGTAATGCTTCTATCAGCACAGGCCAAGGCCGCCATCCAAAGGGAAAGGGAAATTCATGGGGCCAAGGTCCCAGGCTTTGTTCCCAAGGCTCCTGGGAAGGACAGGACACATTTTTCTTTCCAAGAATGGGTTTACTGTGAGCTCTGAGCTTTCTTCCCTGCCCTCCCCAGCTTCCCCCAGGTTGCCCATGAGATTCATCAGACTCTCGGAACTCACGCTGTGGGGCTCCTGTGGCTTGATGTTGAACTTTATTCCTGAAAAGCAAGCAGAGAGGACAGTGTTAGCAGTGGAAGTATCACGTGGTCCACAGGGACCACCTGCTTACAGGCTCTTGACTGTGGGTGCCCGGGCTGGAAAAGGCAGTTCGGGGGGGATGGGAGGAGAGGCATGGCACGGTGCAAGTGTCCCTCCCCTCTCATACCCATGCAGCGAGTGGGAGTGCAGCAGAGACGTGGTCCCACTGGCTCCCAGCTGACGCTCACTGCTGGGTGTCCCACCTCCTGATGTGACCATCACGAGGGTCCAGAGGCGCCCTGCCCAAGGGTGCCCGCATACCTGCCCAGTGGAGCACCCAGGACCTCACAGCCTGCCCCCACCTCACACTTTCATTAAGTCATGGGGAAGGGCTCTCCGGGAAGATCTGTCCATCTTCTCCTTATACCCTGTCCTAGCTCTAGCCTTTCTGTGCCTGAAGATGACACACTCGTACCCATACCTTGGCACACAGGCCTGGGAGTGGAACACACTCTTTCCCCTCCGCCTTGGGCTTCCCCACTGGCTCCAGAAAGTTCCTTCACCTCGGCATCTGCTCTGTGGTTTGGGCCATCTCAGCTGGTCTTGGGGCTCCTGGCTGAGCTGGCTTCATCTCCAAAGGGCTGAAGAGAGGCCCACACAGGGACTGACTGCCTGGTGAGCCTTTATTGGCGACTAGGGGGAGAATGGAGAGAGATCAGCGCATCACTGGCCACGCTCCAGACTGTTCGCGCTGCCCACCAAGGAGGTGCTTTGCCTGCGCTTATCACTCAGGATAAGCTCTGGGGAGTCGAAGCTTTGACCAGAGGTTTTGCTTGGGTCTGTTTGGTCCCAGGTGGTCCTTTTCAGGGGAGGTCCCAGGAGGACGAGAGGATTTCCTCTGGGGGAGCCTTTTTAGGAGTCTTGGCTTCCTTCCCCATCCCAGCCTGGCCTCTGAGGCATCGGGGTTCTTCCTGCCCCTGTGCCAGGGGAGTGGACATTTCTGCTCTGAGGCATTGCCAAAAGCCACAGTCACAGTCAGCACTGGGCATCCTTTAAACAAGCGGAAAGCTCCAACTTCCAGCTGGCGCGGTGGGACGCCTGCCTGAGCTCTGCCTGCCGCTGGGGGTGGGGATTGTTCTGAAGGCTCTCCCCCTGCTGTCTCTGTGTACACGGCAGAGGTCCAGTGGCTGGAGCCCAGCTGACGAGGGGACATCCGGGTCCTCTGTCCCTGACCCAGGGACTCCGCTGATTCTTTGTGAGATCCATTTTTACAGGTTCAGCCACTGCTGTGCCCCTGGCCTTATACTGGTCAGTCTGAGGATGTGCCCACAGTTCTCCTTCATTCATCTGCAAGTGAGAGTGGGGGAACGTGAGGTCACCCCTGGGCTGGAAAACCTAAATTCCCTGAGCCTGGCTGGACCTTTTCCGAGTCCCATGATAGGTGGAGGTGAAGGCACAACTTACGTTGCATCTTTCTTCTCTGCAATACTAGTCTTTGACCTCTTTTCCCAGAGGATGACCCTTCCCTGGGCAAAGGGCAGAGTGTCCACACCTTCCCGGGCATCCCCCAGCTTATGTGCATTATGTGTGTGTGCATGTGGCTGAGCCCTGAAACAGGCCTTCCAGACTCTTCCATGGAGAGGGGGAAGCTCCCTGTAGAACTGGCTGCACCCCTCAGGGGGTGGGGTGTCAGCAGCGGGTGCCTGACCTTGAGGCAGGAGCCTCTTAGAATTAAGCCCCTCAAAGGGTCCCCGTCTCAGCCCAGAGCCTCCTTCCCTCTGCTGCCCCCCCGTCCCCGCATCCTTCCACATCTCTTCAGGTGGCAGTCCCCAGCATGAGCTTCCTGGGCTCATTTCCCTCTGATACGTGCAAGTTCCCTCTTGCGGCCAATGATCACAGATCCCTTCACCAGAAGGGACCCTCTGCACACTCAGTTTTCCTTCACGCTGCCGGGTTTCCTTAATTATTTTCTGATGGCAGCTGGCTCTGCTAAATCACCTTTCCTCCTCAGAGCCTCAGACACAGGAATTTACTCTGCTTGTCAATCCTGTCAACTTGTCAAGGTGCGATGCTGCTTATTTATTTTCCTTTTCTGGAGCAAATGAGTCGTGCCAGATTTGGCCGAGAACGGGGTGGAGGAGCCGCTTACAAAAGGCATCTTGCCAGCAGGTGAAGTCAGATGAGGATGTGCTCACAGAGTCACAGCCCCGACGGCTGCGACCTCCCATCAGCTCTGTCCCCACAGCCTGGAGGGTGGTGGGCTGTGAGGTCTGACCCATTTTCATCTGTGCAGACCGGACAGGAGGGCTCTGAGCCCGAAGGGGTTCCAAGGCAGGCCAGGCCAGAGCTCTGAGCACAGCCTGGAGAGAAAGTCCTTGCTGGACAGAGCCCAGGGCTGGGTGAGTCTCCTGAGCTATTGGCCGCTTTTGTCCAACAAAGTCAACCTGGTTGCAACTGTCCCCTTTGAAAAAAACGATTATCTTGTGGAAAACCCAACAACAGATCTTACATGGAGCCTGAGTTGGCTACAAGTTGCATGTTCGTGACCCTTAAACTTACGGCAGCTTGTTTGCAGACTGTGAGCCTGTCCCACATGGCCACTTTGGGATAAAGAAACTTAAGGAAGGAAATGTAACAGAAATGGCCGGAAATGGCCCTGCTGGCCAGGGTCCCGGTGTCCCTACTTTTTTCTTGGAGGAAGCTGCTCTTCCACACCCTGTTCAGATAAAGGCGAAGCAAAGGCCACCCCCAGCTCTGAGCAGGTGACGGCCAGGAGGAGCCTTGGGCATCTTGAGCCTGGGGCCTGCGCATTCCCTAGAGAGCTGCACTCAGGACCCTGGACAGCTCCAGGGAGCAGCCCAGGAAGGGCCCTGCCTCTGCTGCACCACCAGGAAGGAAGGTATTGTCACCAGGAGCCCCCGGAACCCGTGCCACGGGGACTTGGCCTCAACATAGCACCACATGCCCAGCCCCCAAAAAAGTCTAAGAGGTAGATAAAAGCCATGCCCCCAGCCTTCTCTTCCATCCAATATCACCATGCTGCGTCTCACCTCGCCTGTCTCCGTCACGCCTACCCTGCGACAGGAACCCCCAATGCCAGTCATGTACACCCCCTGCTTTCAGAGTCTGAGTCACCTGTCCTCTCCCTTCAGCATAACATTAATAACCTGTATTTCTTTCCCCCTGTATGGAAAGAAATAAACGACCACTTTCTCTTTCTGGACAGAGGAGATTGGCAGAGTGGTGGAAACACATGCAGTATGATGGCAGTGAGCATCGGTGGGAGTAAACAAGGTGTGAGATATTGGGGCTGCCAAGCGCCCTCCACACTGCGAGCCCTTCATTGGCTGAAGGTTTTCTTCTGAGCGTTTGGCTGAAGAAGCTTCCTGGCTGCCTGCCAAGGGGATGCAGAGACGGATGAGAGTGAGAGGCCAGCCCTATAATTAGGCCAAACAGCCTGGGTCTGCAGCAGAGCTGGGGAGCGGGGGGTCACTGGCATGTGGGCTGTTGGGGAGGACGGTCCCTAGCCCACCACTCCTCTCTGAATCACAGGAGGGAGACGTGCTGTGTTCAGTTCAGAAGTCCCAATCCTGGATGCCCAGGGCCCACTGGGGGTGGGGGCCGGGGACCAGCCTTTCGGTCTGGCTGTGTAGACAGGTGACACTGACGTGGGTCAAAATAGGACTCAAGTGCCTAGAAAGGGCTGCCTTGACCCCCTAGCCCCATGTTGGTCATTTGAGGAGAGTGACTGCTGTTCTAGCTGCTCAAATTCCAGCCCTAGGCCCTGATGGGCAGTGGGGAGAGGGTCCTGCCACTCTAAACGCTGTAGCCTTGGGGAAGGCATGGCTGTCCGGAAGGAGTCAGACCCACAAACAGGGACAGAGATGGGAGAGAACTGGAGGGGCCAGGCGGGGCCCCAGGCTATGAGTGCAAGTGCAAAGTCCCTGCCCTGTCCGGAGTTTCAGACTCGTGGTCCTTGGATTCCCCAGAGTTTCCTGCACTGAGCTGGGTTTCCTTGGTTCCTTTTTCCACAGCCTGGCTCTTCTGGCGGCTGAGTCTGCATGATGGACATCCCCACATCCATCTGTGCTGTCCACCCACATGTCCACTTATGCTGCCCATCAGGCCAGGAGACTCCAGGGGTTTCAGGCTGGGCGGAGCCAGGAGAGACACCAAAGGCAAGTCCCCCACTGCACCCTGGGTGCCCCACATGCGAGATCCTGCATCCGAGCATCGGTCCCACCCCAGACTCCCTGGCAGCTGCGTCTGGTGGGATGAACACCGTTGCCCTGCTCTGCTGTTTCCATATCCCAATTAGAAAGAAGTTGATCCTGTACCTACCACGTGTACTGGGAGAAAGGCCTTCATGCCCTGGAGCAGCCCTGCCTGGCTGGCCAGTGTGCAGGACCTCACGCAAGCGGTGATGAGCTACAAGGTGTGAGACTGGGATGCTGGCAGGAGAAACGGCAGCCAGGGTGCATGTGCTGGTGGCTCGGGTCAGGGGAGAGACCCTGAGGGAGCTGCGAGGCCACACTCTGCAGGGAGCCTGAAAGGTTTCTGAATGAGGGTCCCCCGGAGAAACCACCAACAGGATATATGTATGTGGAGGAGGGTTTAGTTTAAGCGATTGGCTCGTGTAGTTGTGGAGGATGGGTGAAGTCTGCAGGGCAGGCCACGGCCTAGAGACCCAGGGAAGAACTGATGGTGCAGCTCGGGTCTGAGGGCCGTCTGGAGGCGGAATTCTTTCCTTCTTTTCTCCTAAGGCCTTCAACTGATTGGATGAGGCCCACCCACATTATGGAGGGTAATCTCTTTATTCAAAGTCTACTGATTCAAAGGTAATCATATCTAGGGACTTCCCTGGCGGTCCGGTGGTTAAAGATTTCACCTTCCGACGCAGGGGGCGGTGCGGGTTCGATCCCTGGTCGGGGAGCTAAGATCCCACACGCCTCGGGGCCAAGAAACCAAAAACATAAAACAGAAGCAATATTGTAACAAAAATTCAATAAAGCCTTTTAAAAAGGATTCACATCAAAAAATAAAAAAATAAAGGTAATCACATCTAAAAAATACCTTCACAGTAACATCTAGACTGGTGTTTGACCACACATCTGGGCACCACAGCCTAGTCAAGCTGACATATAAACTTAACCCTCACAGAGGGTGTAGCAGTGTAGCAGTTTCCTAGGGCTGCTGTAACAGAGTACCACAAAACGGGCTGGTGTAAAAATAACAAAAATGCATTCCCTCACAGTTCTGGAGGCCAGATGTCTGAAATGAAGGCGTCAGCACGGCCCTGCTCCCTCTGGAGCCTCAAGGGGAGGATCCTTCCTTGCCTCGTCTAGCTTCTGGCTGCCCCAGATGCTCCTTGGCTGTGGCAATTTAGATCCAGCCTCTGCCTCTGTCCTCACACGGCTGTCTTATGTACCTGTCCCTTCTCCTGTGGTCGTTTTGCATTAGGGCCCACCCTAATGACCGCATCTTGATGACATCTGCAAAGAGCCTATAATATGGTCACATGCACAGGTACTAGAGGCTGAGACTTCAACCTATTTGCGGGGGGGGGGGGGGGGACACAATTCAATTCCTAACACGGGGGAAGCGACTTCAGAGGGCTTTCAGAGCACTGGGCAGGGAAAACCTGGAGGAGGTGAGAAAACACTTCCCTTGCTGGGTTGGGTGGTCCAATTAGTAATGAAGGACTGTGTTAGTTCTCCGTGTTCTTGGGGCAGAAACGGTGTCAGACAGAGTCTGGCACAAGGCCTGGCACACAGCAGGAGCTCAGTAAACGCTTGTGAAAAAGCCAAGGCTGCCTGGACTGAGAGCTGGCCCTGGAGGGGGGACGGGTGTCGGGCTTCTCTCTGCAGCCCAGGATTCCGGCTGGAGTCCACCAACCCCCCGCTGAGCTTCTCCGGCTCGGCCTGGTAGCCTGAGAAGCGTCTGTGTGTCTGGGTGGCAGGTGCCAGCCGAGTAGCCGGATGCAGACAGGAGCTGCGCCGGCCGAGGGTTTGTCCAGCCCAGCCCGGCTGTGTGGGGTCTGTGTGGTCGGAACTAAGACACGCCCAGCTGGCTCCCTCCCGTTGCCACCTGGGGGGCACCTGGCCAGGGCCTGCTCCTGGGTCCTCGCAGTGGCTGTATCTCCTGCGGCTCTTCTCCCACCAGCTCAGGCTCTGCCCCTTTGAGGGGCAAGCCCTCCTGACCGCCCCCTCGGCCTCTGTCTGCCTCATTGTGAGCTGCTCCCTTCATCTGGGCAGATTGTTAATTTATGCAGATTTGATGCAAAACTCAGCAATTAGAGGGCAGCCTGGACTCAAGGCACAGAACTCAGATGGAAGAAGCCTCACCAAAGGGCCTTAAATCCTCACTTGTGTTCACTGGAAAATTCAACTCATTAGATTCTCTGCTAGGGACTCAGCTCACAGCCATGCCACCCCTGCTGCCCCCAGGGCCCAGGGCAGGCAAATGGGGCTCCAGGCAGCTGGGGGCCCCAGACGAAGGTGCTGGCTGCTCCTGGAACCAAAAGGTGGCTCTGTAGTCAGTGTGGACCTTGGGGAAAGGTGGGGGTCAGGCCACACATGCTCCTGGGTGGGACAGCAGGTGGCCCTGCAGGGCTCTGTCCTCTTGCCTCAGCCTCTGGGGAGTGGGGAGAACTTCTTCAAGTTGCTCTGAGACAACCAAACTCACAGTGGGGTCACCTTCGGCCCCAGACCAGAGCAAGGGCTTCCTCTCCCTTAACCTAGCGACTCCACTGAGTCATAGCTTTTAACAAGGGGTCAGCATATTTAAAAAGAAGGAAAAGAGAAAATGAGAACACTGCTGTGTGACCTTAACCTCACTAAACTTTAGTCTCCTCACCAGGAAGATGGGATAAAAATACCCATCTCCCAGTTCCACAAATGTGTAAATGAAACGGTGCACAGTGGTGGGCATAGAGAGCGCACGCAGGATAGAAGCCACCGGCCCCTGGTATCCCCATCAAATGGATACCTTCGCCCCGGCTGAGTTTCCCTGAGCCCAGCTCCCGCACGATCGCAGGACCTCTGGGACCTGTCTGCCGGGGAGGGAAGCGGGAATCTTCCCGTCTTGGGCTGATGGGCACCTGACAGCTCGGACCGCTACCTGTTTTGGTTAGCGATTCCATTCCCTCGCCTCTGAGATTAGGATCCGCATTTCAACTGGGGAGCTCCTTGTCCGCTCAGCCTTGGCTGTGAATCCCCTTGGAGCTGTCAGAGTGGGGCCCTGGAGCTGCCCATCAGTCAACCAACCAGCCAGTTAGAGGGTCTGCAAAGCCGACAGCTGTCCTGCCGTTCCACCCCTGCCCATCTGCCCATCACTTGGTTGGTCTCTGAGCATCCTCCGTGTGGCCGCCTGTCCCCAGGGGAGGGGTCCCCAGCTCCCACCTCGAGGCTCTCCTGTGTCAGAGCCTGGGGGTGACTCCACCACGTTCGGGGGGGTGTGTGGCCCCAGCACACGTGCCGTGCACTGCTCTGTGCCCTCACATATGCACGTTGCATGGAACGGGACCTGGTGCGTCGTGCTGCTACACCATGTGTGCCAAGGGGATGCCTCGCACCACATCTCTGTGCCGCACACACGCATGCCTCCTGCTGTGCGCTGCGGCCTGCGCTGGGCGGGGAGGCCACGTTCATGTCCGTGTACGGTTTCTGAGAGCACGTGGCACACGCTTTAGAGCAAGCCACGCCTTTCCTTCCCTTTATGTATTCCTTCAACACACACAGGCCTTTCCAGGATAAGCGGGAGCTAGCGGATGCTGCTGCAGATGAGATAGAAGCAAGCTCGTGACACTCGCCGGCAAAGTCACGGTGCCCCCGGTGGCACCTGCGGCGTGGGAGCTGCTGGCAGAACACAGTCACGCAGGCCACCACGGTCTGTCCATTCACTCCACGCTGACTGAGCACTGTATGTGCCCGGCAGTGTCTTAGGCGCCAGTGACGGCATCTTGGCCGTGAATGGGACAGTCGTGGCCCCGCCCTCATGGCGTTCACAGGAGGTGAGGCGCTGAACAGGGGTTCCACGTGTGATGGCAGTCACGGAGGACGTGGCAGGGAGCAAGTGGTGGGGGACACCAGCAAGTCCAGGGCATCAGGTGAGGTCTCCCTTAGGTAGTGACAGTCAATTGACACCTGAAAGTGATGAGGGCATTCCTGGCAGAGGTCGATGGCCTTGACCATGACAGCAGGGCTCATGGGATGCAGAGAGGCAGAGACCGAAGGGTGTGCAGAAATGGCAGGACCATGGTGGCTGCAGGGAGGCCCAGCGAGAAAGGGGCCGTCTGGTCCCGGCAAAGGTAGCAGATCCTTAACTTCTCTCCTAAGGCCCCAGGGGGAGCCTAGAAGGGCTTTAAGCTGCGAGTTATTTTGAATTTGAGTGATTCTGAGATGAAGAGCTGAAGACAGAGCAGAAAGGCTGGTCCGTGCGTGTTGCCGTTGTCCGGGCCGGACATGTCTGAGGCCTGGCCCCAGGTGATGACGGTAGAAAGTGGGGAAACGTGCGAAGAGTATTTCAGGAGGAACAGTCAGCAGTAGGAGGTGTGCTGGTAAATGTGTAACAAGTGGCTCCGTGGGTGGCGGGTGGGGGAGGGGCCTAACTTGTAGTGTTTGCTGATTTCCCGCGTGTAAATACTCCTACCGTGGCAGATTCCAAGCTGCTGATGTAACTGTGGAGCTGGGCCCTTATGGACTGGTACCAGTGGGCCCCTGGATCAGCAGGACCTGGGGGCTGACTGGGAGCAGAGTCAGGGACCCTGGCTTCTGGCTTCAGCAGTAGGGGTGTGCTGGTGGCATTTCCTGCGAAGGGGCAGATCCTCACTGAGTCTGAGACGCCTATGGGTCTCCCAAGTGCAGATGTCCAGAGGGCGGCTGAAGGAGGGACGACGGGGGCAGGTGTATGAGCTGGGGCACATTCCATGGCCTGTGGCTCTCTGGGGTCGGTGACGGTGTGGGACCAGCACTTTCCAGAGGACAGAAAGCAGGGCAGACGCAGCCAGTTACCTGGAGCACAGGCAGTGGGCCTGGCCTGAGTCCTGCCCTTGTCCACAGCCCCCCGGGAGCCACGGCTCCGGCTCCGAGTCACGTGACCAGCTTGAATGGGATGGATGTAACGTTCTTCCTGTTTGGCTGTCAGGGGCCCCTGGTGACTGCTCTCCAGCCAGCGCTCTGCAGGAAGGGGCCTAATTTGGCTTGAATATTGGTGAGTTCCTGCTGGGGGTTGCCAGAAAATAAAAACGAGTGAGTCATGCTGGAGCCCGAGGCCGAGACGGCCCCACTGAGGGGCTGCCTGTTTGCAGGGAAAATGCCAACACCACCGACTGGCCCAGGCCTGTGACAGACTCTGCTTCTCTGGAGCCGAGTCAGGCCGTCAGAGGCCGCCGGCGGGGCAGCCTCATTACCGCGACGGTCTGGCCGCAAGATAAGGATCGGGCCGGCTCGAGCCGGCTTAAGGATGTGACGTGCCGGCCGCAGCATCAATTACTGAGCTGGCCTGTGGCTGTCAGACCCGTCACAGCTGCTGCCTGCGATACCCTGAAGAGCCACAACAGTAAATCCGTCGTAGCTGATGCTTCCTTGAAGGGCCCCCCACCTGCTGCAGGGGCCGCTCGGTGAGGGAGGCATCCCAGGCTCCCAGGGGGGAGTCGGGCTCCTGCAACTGAGACCGCAAAGGGCTGCCCAGGGGCTCAGGGATGGGCCGCCCAGATGGCCGTGCGTCGGCAGTCACGCTGTCCGCTGATCGTGCCCGGAGGGGCCCCTGGCCCCGACTCCAGCACCTCCCAGGCCCATCCTCTCTCCAGTGTCTCCTCCAGCACCATTGGGACCCCCCCCCCGCCTCCCCGAGGGGCAGTGGCATTTCAGGGATCATCCTGTGTGCCCCTGAGCAGATCTGAGCCCCTGGTGACTCACAGATGGCAAGGGCAAGGAAGGGGGCCCTGGCAGTCAACCCAGCTGTTCTCTGCCACGGGTCTGGAGAGCTGCGGTCCACAGCTAACCCTAACCCCAAGGCAGGGCCTTGAAAGTGGAGCCGGTCCAGCCAAGGACCGGGCCACCAGCAGCTCAGGAAGTCTTCAGCCTGAGGATTGGGCCGGGTCCTCCAAGAGGTGAGGCACTAATCCTGGCCTTGCCAGTGGCGGGCTGTGGAGACGTCACCTTCCCCGGACATCTGGCTGAGACCCACTCACTCTGCCTTCTGTCTGCCCGGCTCATCACCCTGGGGTCCAGCCAGCAGTGGGCCTGGCTGGCTGGGGGCTGGGGAGTGCAGAAAACCTATCTTCCCACTGCTCCCTCACAGCGTGCTGGAGCTGGGCTCTACACGCACATCACGCCATCACGCAAAGACCCACAGGCCCTGTGTCCCCAGCCCCCAGCTCACGAAAGGTAACGGTCCGCAGAAACCAAAGGCCTAAAGGACGAGGAAAAACTGATCAGGACTCTTAAACCCTAATGTAGAGGAGCAATGCCGGGCCTGAACTCAGGCGGGGCAGGGAGATGAAAGGGGAGGGTAGATTCTGGAGAACCGCCAGGGGCGAGGGCTGGCGGGCTTGGTGAGTCAGGACTGAGGATGAGGGAGGTGTCTGGGGTGCCCCGCGTAATGCAGTCCGGGGGAGGTCCAGGGGGAGGGAGGAGCCGGCGGGGGAAGACAACACCCTGGGTTTGTTCATCTTGAACCAGAGACCCAAGACTTAAGTAAGGCCTGCAGATAGAAGCTGGAAACAGTGTCTAGACACAACCCAGCCAAAACTTCCAACATCCTTGAAACACGAGCCAACGTAACACGGCATAACAATACCCTCTTAGCTCTGAACACAAGAATATTAAGTAGAACTACACACCGGAAATACCATCCAGCATTTTCACAACTGTCACGTGTATTTGGAATTTGCCAAAGCAGCAGAGACCCCAGTGCCCCTCTGGCCAGCAGCATTTGGGGGATGTCACCTTAACTCTGAGAGGCACCCTTCACAGGGAAATGCCTGGCTGGGGCACGGGGGCTGCTGGGTTCCTAGCAGGCCCTCTCTGAGGTGACCGGATGTTCCCTTCAAGGCTCCGTTCTCCTCTTAGCCTTGGCCTGCACATTGGCAGCAAAGCTCTGGAAGTCAGACGCGCCTGTGTTGCAAATAGAACATGGTCCCTGTGTAATAGCTGCTCACAGGGTGGCGAGGGCCACTGTGAACAGAAAGCTGAAGAAGATATTCTGAGCTGTCTTTCTGCTTCCTTTGAAGTCCAACCGGCAGCTGCTCTCAGGACGACGAGCACGGATCACAGGCACAGACGCAGCCCCTCCCGGCTATGTGCATTTCCTTCGGAATTAAGACTCCGGCCTGGATTACTGGGCATGCGTTTGGGGCACCTCTTCACAGTTGAGAATGTGCCATCCCACAGAACAGAAGCGACCCGGCTCGCGCCTTGTCCTTCTGTGCCTGTGTGCGGTGGAGACGAGGGGCTGCCCATGTTGGCGTCTTCGGGGCCATCCTCTCCAGAAGGAATTGGTTCTCTGGCTGGGTGAGAGCGGCTCAGCCCACCGAGGCTTCTTCCGCCGGATTAGACATCATTCCTTCTAATGACTTATGTCTGGAGGTTTACAGCTCCAAACAAAATATTGTGATGGTGGCAATAAATCACACCAGGGATGTTTCCAACGGCGACTAGAGTGTTTTCTGTTTGTTAGGGAGGTGATTAGAGAACGGGGGGCTGCTGTGTAATAGCTCATGTGGGGCAGGGAGTGCCCAGGACACACGTGGCATCGGGCAGAGGGATGCTTGAACGCCTGAGGCTTTTGTGCGAATTTGTGGCTGGAGATGGCAGGGGTTTCAGAAGAGCTGGAGATCCGCAGGAAGGCACTATTCTGGGCGCTGGAGGAGGCTCACGGGCGGTGGACATCCTGAGGATATCATTTCCAGCTTTCAGCCACTGTCTCCCCTGCTGCATCCCCGACAGAGGGCACAAGCCGGCTGATGTCAGGGCCCAGGAACCCGTGTATGCCGTTCCTCTGTGCACTGGACAGCTTCCGCAGCACACTGGGGCCATGTGCCAGTCTGCAGCCTTGTCTTGGGTGGGGAGAGGACCTGGATGGGCCAGGCTAGAATGGCTCTGCAGGGCTGAGCTTCTGGGAAGAATGAGGACCAATCGGGCTGCAGACAGGTGCCCCTGGGCTGGCATCTCTCACTCAGATGGTCAACAGAGAGCGATCTCTTTCCCCCGAGACATCACCCTGCAGAGCAGAGCTCAGAGGAACCGAAGTCAACCTCAAGGTTGGCCAAGGATTTAGATGGGACCCCAGCCTGGGCTCAGGAAGAAACCCACAGCCCTGCTTCCCCAGCTCCTGTCCTTCGCTGAAGTCTTCTGTCAGAGACGCTGCCACCCATGCCCCCAATGCCTGGGAATGGCTGTCCCTGTGAGGCAGGGCAGAGGCTGGAGCTGGCATGCAAGGAGGGCGAACACTTGAGGGGCTGCCACAGAGCAACCTGGACAGTTCCCACCAGACCAGCTGACGCTCCATTCTGGCTGGAAGTCTGTGAGAGTCCAAGCCTTTTTGTTGGTAAAATGAATCCTGTCCCTGGCATCAAACTGGGGGAAAGGCAATGGGAGGAGGCAGGACTGGGGTCAAGTTCTGGGGGCAGGTCTGCTGATCCCACAGGAACACAGCAGCTCTTCTGCACTCTCTTCCTAGGCAAAGAGATGTGTTCTCGGAGGAGCCCCATGGCCTTAAATGCCACATCAAAGACAGTATGCCCACTGGAGGTCATGGGACGGCGTGACTCAGGGATGCTGGGCACTGGGGGAAAGTGATGCATGATGAGGTATCGGCCCCAGCCACTGCTCATGGCACATTTAACTGGGAGGTGTGGGTGGGGAAATCAGGGTGGGGGGAGGCTCATATGGTGCACAGAGGGTGTCTTCCACATCAGACGAGATGCAGCACAGGTGATGGCTGGGGAGAGGGCACGTGAGTGGCACACTGACAGCACGGAGGATAGTGGGTGGGAAGGGAAGAGGATGGCATGTGGGTGGTGACGGATGGTGGGTAGATGGTTGGTGGATGGGGGTGTGGATGGAAAGTGGATGGATGGGTTGAGGTCCAGGGAAGGGATTTCCAAAAAAAATTTTTTCTATTGGAGTATAGCTGGTTTATCATATTGTGTTAGTTTCTGTTGTATATCAAAGTGAAAGTTACACATATACATATATTCACTCTTTTTTAGATTCTTTTCCATATAGGTCATTACAGAGTATTGAGTAGAGTTCCCTGTGCTATACAGTAGGTCCTTATTAGTTATCTATTTTATGTATAGTAGTGTGTATATGTCAATCAGGGAAGGGATTTGAGATGGATGCTGGGTGAGGACTGGACAGGTGGGTAGCTGGAGGGGTGACGGAGGGATGAAGAGGCTACACAGGCAGGCTCCAGTCCAGCCCCACTGGCCAAAGATGCAGCCTCTGGTCGTGGCTTCCCTGTGGGCAAGATGGACGGGAAGCTCAGTCCCTGACCATCTTTGGCTTCCTTGATGGTCAGGAGGTGGCTTAGGTAACAGCTCCAAGTCAGGGGTAAGCTGGCACCCCCTCTGACCCCCCTTGAGCCCTGAGTGTACATCCTGGCCGCGTCAAAAGACAGCACTTCCCTTTCCACCAAATGCTGAGAGCAATCTCCAATATGTCAGAAGACAAAGCTTCTGTCCATCTTTGATTAAACCAAGGGCCTCCCCCCCAAAAAATGTTGTTTGCTTTATAAAGTCTGGCAAATTTTGATAATAAAACCTTCAGAACATGTAATACCAAAACTTTTCTAATTCCAGCTAGATAAGGAATAATGGTAACGTATTTCAACTTCAGAAGCAAGAAATAACCTTTTATCACCTAATTTAACAACGTTACTGGGAAAATATGTTAGGAGAATGTAAAAATGCTATTTAAATGATAAAATATTCTGTCTTGGATGGCAAGGATTTTAATTGCCACACTCCGAGTCCAAACACACTTCTGTGCCAGCTCTGACAAACACCGCTAATGACATGGTGTCCATAACGAGGCGCGGCGGAGAGGGTCAGCAGCTCCCCCGGGATCTGCCAAAACCCAACAGCTGTCTGGGCTCTGCCGTGCTCATCGACATCCCTGCTTTGTGAAGTATGAACCGGTTCGGTATTAATATTAATCGGCCAATACATTAATATTCATCAGTTAATATATACTTCCCATGACAACAAGAGATAAAGGAATCTTATTATGTGGGGGATCAGGGAACACGGAATATCTAAGTGGATTTCTTTGGGACGCACAGCATGAAGGAGCCTAAGCCTCTTACACGTGTCGTCTCCGCAGAGAATAGAAGTAGGGCGCACTAGTGGGCAGAGTCAGGAGCAGGAAATGCCTGGGGCAGGGTGAATCCTCTCCAGAGGCAGGGAGATGTGTCCCCTAGCTGGCGAGCAGGTTGGTGGGACCGTGGAGGGTGTGGGCGGCCCTCACACCCCTTCCTCTCAGAAGAATAGCTGTTCCCAGGGGAAGCAGGCTGCACAGCCCACAAGGAGAGAACACAATGGCCCTGCCCTCGACCCCCAACCCTCCTGGTCCTGGTGAAAGGGGTCCATTGCTTCTGGAATGAATCATCTGGGACCTGCTGGGTGCCGAGGACCCAAGGGTGTCTCAAGCACTTCAGCAGGGGAGGTCTTGCTCCCGTTCTGCATGAATGAGAGCATGAATCTCACAGAGGTCACGTATGCTGCCTGCGTCCACACTGCTGGCCCTGTGGGTGGCAGAGCCGGGGTCCAGGCTAGACCTGTCTGACTCTGTGCCCTTGTTCTAACCATTACGCCACACTGCCTGTCTGTGTCTGGGGACAGTGGGCTGGCCAGGCAGGGGGTCACAGCAGGTCTCACAGAGCCATCACACTGGCATCACATGGACAGAATGAGCACTTGTGCTGCGCACTCTGGGCTTCCTGGGGAGGCCAGCCTGCTGGGCAGGGGCAGGGGGTGTACGGGGGCAGAGCTCTCTCCACCAAGGACTGCCTTCCTGCATGCTCACTTGCAGACAGCTTCCAGAGGCAAAGGCACATCTGAGCACAATTAACATTTTAAGCACTAATTATTTTACTTGGGTGTCTAAGTCTGAGGACCCTTCAATTTCAGTTTAATTGGAGAAAAATGGTCATCAGTTATTGAACAGCGGGAGGGCGGCTCCACGCTTCCCCAGTATCGAGCTTCCCCAATACCGAGCCAAGCTGCGAATCGTCCAAACATATGGGTCGCCGTGGCAGCAGCCGTGCCTCTGTGCCAGGCGAGGGTGCGGTGGGCGGGCCTCGGGCACGCTGCCCTGCTGTCCCTGACATCTGCTGGGAAGGCTTTGGGGCCGAGTTACTCGTCTTTTCGTCTTTTCCATTTTGTTCCATTTTCTGCAACAGCGTCTGTTGCAAGAAAACCAACTGCAAGAGGAAATGGGATTCATTATTAAAAGGAGAGCTTATAACGTCCCCTTCACTCCCCCTTGTACTCGATAATCATCTGAGCTCATAATGAAATCCTCAGGCCCTCCCTGGCATGGCTGGGAGGGTCGGGGGCTGGCAGGGGGTGCACTTACCTGCGGCTGAGGGACATAAGGGCTGTCCTGGACGGGAAGCTCATCTGAGGGGCTTGGGCCAGTGCCCATGCCTGCCTCTCCCTCCTCTGGGGGTGGGCACCCGGTGTCCAGGGTCTCATAGGAGAACCTTGAGGTTTTGGTGCCCACACTTGTGGAAAGCTAAAAGGAATGTTTTATTTTGCTTTGCTTATTGTTTTTCCTTCGGTCCTCTATGAGCAACCAATTAAGAGAATCAATAGTTCTGGGCCCCTGACAGGGAGCTGAGAAGGTGGGCCCCAGGAGCCTGGCTGCTGGCGGAGTGGGGCTGTGGCGCTCTCCTCTGGCAGTCTCTGCAGTCTGGATGGCCTGGCCCAAGGCTGGGGGAGGGGGCTGTGGAGGGAGGGGTGGCCCAGGTAGCTCTGGAGAGGAATGAACAAGAGACTAAGGAGAAAGGGTCTGTCCCAGTACACGCCCTTGCTGGGGACCGGAGCCCCCGGTGAGGGCATCTAGTTTTGTGCGCAGCTGGAAGAGCTGAGTTCAGCTGTGACCAGCCGTGGACATGTGACAGGCCCCTGCCCAAGAACGCATCCTTCCGACCCCCACTGACCCCACTCGGTAACCTCCCCTAGTCACAGACTCCCTGACCCCATCAGGGTCTCCTTAGTGCCCCCATGCTGTCACCACCCTGCTCAGGATACCCTTCTCAGGCCTCATCTCTCTCTCTCTCAGCTTCCAGACCCCTGGCCTTTCCTCCCTGGGGACAGACCCCACTTCCCAGGCAGGCCTGATAGACCACCCTGGTGCAGGGTCTGGGTCCTTCCAGGCCTGACCCCTCAGGCCTGCGTCTGGGTGCTGTGGTCCCTCAGTCACGTCAGCTGCCTGGGATCACCCTTAACCCAGGCTCTGGCTTCACGGAGGCCCTTGGGCCCTGCAGGACTCAGGTGATGCAGCCTGTGGACAGAGGAAGGACAGGAGCCACCCCTCTGAGCGCCTGGCACGGCCCCTCCTCACTTGATGTGTGCAGTGATCCCAATCTTCTCAAGACCCCAGCACTGTGTGAGCCCACTGCACGTGCCCACCCTCTGCAAGGGGCCCCTGCCTCTTTTCCCTGGGGCTCTGATCCTAGAAGGCTGGGTCTCCCACCTCAGCGGCCCCCCCCACCGCACCCAGAGGCCACCCAGGGAAGAGCCCACTCTGCTCCCACACCGATCCTGTTGTCCTCGTCAGTGAGGGTATTTGTTGATTCCAGGTACCCTTCTAGAAGCTCTGGACCCTTACAGAAGCCCACAAGGTCGGTGTTATTTTGACCCAACTTGACCCACGAAGAGACAGAGATGCACACGTGTTAAGCCACCCAAGGGCGCACAGCTGGTCAGTGGCGGAGCTGGGATTTAAACCCGGTGGTCCTTGGCCCCAGGGTCTGCTCTCCTCCCCACCTACTGCTTTCTCAGGGTCTTGCTGAGCACGGGACACAGGCTGCCCTTGCTACGTCTCCTCAGCACCCAGCTCCCCCATTCCACTCCCAGTCCGCCCGGCCTCTCAGGGGGTTGACTCAGGGTGGGGATTTTCCTTGCTGCCTCCCTCCAGCTTCAGCCTGGGCCGTATCTGAAACAGCTTCTGGAACTTCTCTGACGCCCTCAGGCATCTGTGTGCGCTTGTGGGACGTGAGCTTCCCAGCCTGAGTTTTTTCTTTAGACTCTCCTTGGCTGTCTGCCCTCAGTCCTGGCCGCCTCCCCCTGGGCTGTGGTCCCTGCTACCTCACTACACGGGCTTCTGCATTAACGAAGGTGGCCTGGCCCAGAGGGTCTGAGCTGTGAGAGTCCCCACAGAGCCCATGAGCAACGGCAGTTCACTGGCCTGCAGCCTGTTTCACCAACTCTATAATGGGAAATCAGGGGCTTTGTACCCACAGACGAATGTGTCTCCCAGAGGAAAGGGCGACATGAACAACCTGGTGAAGGAGCATGCAGCCACTGTGCTCGATGGTAGGAGCCCCTGGGTGCCCAGGTGTGGGCCAGACCCTCCATCTTCCCCTCCTCAGCTGGGAGCCCCAGCCAGGCTGCAAGCAGAAGTGAACCCCGGGGAAGGAAGGCCCTGGTGAAGGGAACCTGGGCTGCTGGAGGGGACAGGGCCACAGCCGCCCAGTGGCGCTGGCACGAGAGCGCAGGGGGCACCGCGTGGCTACAAGAGCAAGCCATCCTGCCAGAAGCTTCTTGCCCTGCCCGGTTCCAGACTCGCTCCGGTCCTGCATCTCCTTACGTGGAAAATGGGATTATGAGGGGGACTCTGGGGAGGGCGGCAGGGGCTCACCCGTGGGAGATGAAAAGCAGAGCGCCCAGGGCTGCTACGTGCCTGGGGCAAATTTAGATGCTAAGTATCACACAGTGGGATGGTCTGGCTCTAATAGCCCCTCCGGTCAAAAGAAGAACTGAGTTGGGTGCGGGGCGCAGGTCTAGCCTCAGGCCTGAGGGCAGCATGGCTTGGTCCTCGATGGGAGGAGGTGCTGCACAGCGCAGTTCTGTCCACAGGCCCTGACTCATCTCCTTCTGCTGCCCATCCTGAGAGAAATGGGCATCTCCCTCCACGGGACCACGCTTAGAGCTTGTCAGGGGTGTCAACTTTGTAGCTGCACCCAGCAGGCAGACGGAGGGAGAGTCAAGACCAGCCTTCAAGCTGCTTCCACGGTCTCTACCAAAAAGCCACGCCTTATGTGTGTCGGTGAAGACGAGTTCAAAGCTTAAAAGGCTTCTCTAGAATTGCTTTTGTCATGAAACATTTCATTCACGCAAAAGAAGATGTATAACGTATAATGTACACAGTACAAAGAAAAAGAGCACACGCATTCAGGTGTCTACAACCAAGCTTAAGAAACAGAGCTTTACTGATAGTACCAGTGCCACCCAGACTCCCTCAGCCCCTCTGACATCCCTATCCCACCCAGCCAGGATAGCCACTACACTGAATTCTGTGTTTATCATTCCCATGCTTTTAAATGTCATTTGTTTTTTTTTTTGGCACGTGCTTACACTCTTAAGCAACTTATTTATTTTTGCAAGGTAGCCTGGCATTGGCCACAGTGGGAGTAGTTATACCACAGACATTGGAGAGTGCTACAAACCAGGGCTTTTTCGGTTTGTCCCCTGCACCCAAAGCACGTTAACCAGAGTGTGTCTGGTTGTAGGCCGCCTCCAGGAGGAAGGTATCACCTTCCAGATGAGGCTCCTGTCAGCCGAAGTCAAGTCTCTGAATTAAGGGTGCAGCTGTGAGCCATCAGCAGCCCACACTTATGGGGGCGGGTGGTGGGTTCATCACTGGGAAAGCAGATCTGGGCGGGGCAAAGAGCTACAGCAAGATCCAGACTAGAAGTGACCCCACAAATCTGTCCCCTCATTTTTTTATTCTACGGCTCACAATATTTACAGGCCACTCCCTGGAGTCAAGCTCATGCTTACCAGAGCTCTTCCCAACCTGAAATTATTTATGACTTGGCATTCAGGGAGGAAAAGCAATTTTCTCGAAATGTCTGATGTCATGATATATAGTCCGTTTGACATGCATGTGCCCAAACCCATTGCTCTGCAGGTCTGCCCCTCAATTACTATTACCCTGAATTAAAAAAGGAGAATTAATATTGCTTGGCAGGACACTAACTCAAGTAGTTTCCAAAGAAAATGCCTAGAGCATCTTCTAGAAAAATACATGCCTTGGAAGAAGTTACAAAATGCACCAGTCATTTGGCCAGAGCATTGTTTCCTAGGGCTCTTTGGTTAAGCGATGCTGGAGTGAAGTGATGTCCGGTCTCCTGGCTCATGGAGGCCCCCTCCCAGCCACTCAAGGCTGCACGGCTGTGTAAGGTCACACCCCTTTACTGAACTTCACTAAGGACCGCATTGCCTGTGTCCAGGTATGCCGTGACAGTAAACTCTAAGAACATGCCTACCGACAGATGAATGGATAAACAAATTGTGGCATGTCCATACAATGGAATGCTACTGTCTGTAAAAAGAAACAAACTATCGATACACATGGCAACATGGGTGAGCTCACAGACCTCACGCTGAACGAAAGAAGCCACACTGTACGTACTGCAGGATTGCACTTACATGAAATTCTACAACAGGCAAAACTAATCTCTAGAGTCAGAATAAGATGGGTGGTTGCCCGGGGGATGGGGACGCGGAGGTTGAGTGATCAGGCGTAGGGAAGCACGTTCTGGGATGAAAGAAATGTTGTATATTTCGATTGGGATGATGGTATACATTTGTCAGAACGCACAATGAATGTTTTCTCCTGTGTATAAATTATTCCTCAATTAAACTGATAAAAAATTGTGTAAACATATTTTAGAACTCTGAGGTGCCACGTTAAGAAAACCTGCCATCTCCGTTTCAGAGATCATGCTTGTATCTCAGGAACCAAACGGCAGTTCCTGGAAGGAAAAGGCTTTTCTAAAACTGAAAAAAGAAGTGAACTCAGTAACATTAGCTACGGCTAATTTTCAATGATACTCGAGTAAGCAAAGCAATTTGGAAAAACTGCTCCCCGAGTTTCCCTCCAGAGATTACTCCCGGCTGCAGAAAGTCGCCTCACCCAAGGTCGCATCTTCCCTGGGGCTGCCTGCATCCAGTAACTGGCTGATGCAAGTATGAAGGCTCCAGCTCCTTGCATCCATTCAGGGCCACCCCTGCTCTGGAGCTCCATATGGGACTGGCTGACTAAATCACAGTCTGCCTCTTCTTCCTCTGCCCACTCTTGCTTCTCTCCCTTCCCGCACAGGTGTTGATCCGAGAGAACACCTTCCACCACACATTCCCTGCACTTCCTCAGAGTCTGCTCCAAAGGAATCAGACAGTTGGTGCCGGTGGTCTGAGAAAGCAGATGCGAAGATGAAGTGTTAGAGTTGAATCACCTGCTGGCCAGCCAGCAACGAGGACCCCGGACCTGGTGGTAGGTGGAGCAACACACTGTCCCTGGCAAGAGGCAGTAATACAATTGTTAAAATTTTCACTGGTGGCGAGCTAGGATGGCATAGCAGTGGAAGGAAATGCACTGGTGTATTCAAAAATGTATGAGAAGTTTGAGAAATGTGGGGCAAATAGTCATTTAGGGACAATGGAGTTGGTTGGCTATTGCCTCTTGGGCAGCCTATCAAGAGACCCTCATCTTCTGCAGCAGGAGGACCAGCCCCAGGACTTCATAGTTGGAGCAGCAGAGCTGCAGACACAGTTCATTCTCAGCAATGTCAGGCACCTGATGGAGAAGGAAGTGGAGCCTGAGAAATGGGATGGGCACATCTGGATTGATGTATGTGAGGAGAAAAGGGGCTATACTCCTGAGAGAGGTGAAGGATCCATAAAACAGGCACCGGCAGGAGCCAGGAGTATGCATAGACTCTGCGGGTATTAGATAAGCAAGCAGAACATCAAGTTGGATAAGGAGGAAGAATTTATAGGGGAGCGTTCTCTCGGGATACAGGATTTAAGAGTATGGCGAGGACCCCAGGTGACGGTGTTAACATGCTGCTAGGATGGCTCTTAGAAACACAGAGAAGGCGATGGCCCACACAAATGAAGCAGAAATGATAGAACTGCTGTGACAGACAGTGGAGGAAGAGATCAAAAGGCTCACAAAGGTGATCATGCCAGCTGATCTATGAAAGGCTAGAGAACTCACCACATGACTTGAGTTTTGTAGGAGGACCTGAAGGGTACTCCCTTGTCTAAAGCAATAGAGAATGCACTGGTGAGACAGGCACCAGCATCAATGAGAAGCTCAGTGGTGGCTCTCCTGTGTAGGACAGGGCTGAATAAAGAGATGCCATTATAGATCAGGACTCCCTGATATCCATGGGAGACGATAGGCTCCTGAAATAATACAACCCACGTGGCGGTGCTTAGCCACCATAAATGAATCTTAATGAGCAGCAATGTCAGAGCCTCAGCCAACAGAAGCTGGCCTGCAGAGAGCTATGAGGAAGGTTAATAGAACACGTCATCCCAAGGGCAAGAAAGATGGGTAGCCAACAAGGGTATTGACCAATATATACAACCCAAAGAAACCAAGGATGGACGATCAGGAGGTTGAGGGCCGCTGATCCAATAAAATGGCACAATCCCTGGACCAGTTTTCAAATCCAGAACTCAACGACTGAGGAGAGGTTGGGTCCCCAAGAGGAAGAAGCTTACGTCATCATGGCAAGTGTACACAGTAGTCCTTCCTCAAAGCGACCGGTGGCCATTTATTTGGATAAATGTACACTGCAGGGGTTGGGGGGAATGACATCTAAACTTCTCTAGATTTTTGTCCGAGTTGACATTTATACCTAGGGACTTGGCTCTTGGGAACCGGACATGTAGCCTTTCAGGGAGAGTGAGGGAATATAGGGACCAGGTAATAAATGGCCCATATCTGGCAGACTCCCCCACCCCAGTGATCATTTCCCCCATCTCTGAATGTACAATTGAAATGGACATATGTGATAGTTGGCAGAACCCCTATGTCCTTGACCCATGGGATAAGAGCTACCACAGTAAGGAATACCTAGGAAGCCTTTGGAAGTTACCATATCCCCTGAGCCAAGATATTAAATCAAAGGTAATATTTAATTTTCCATTTTGCCATTCCTGGGGAAATGGCAGAGATGAGTGCTACCTTTAAAGACCTAAAAGATGCAGGAGTAGTCAAACCATCAAATCACCATGTAATTCACTAGTCTAGTCCCTACAAATGACAAATGAGTCCTGGAGGAAGAAAGCAGATTGCTGCAAACTCTATCAAGTTGTAGCCCTAATTGTAATCACTGTGTCGTGTGGTATCTGCTAGATTTACGTGGCCTTGGGTACATGGTATACGACCATAGCTTGACAAATAGATTCTTTTCCATCTCTGTCCAAAAAAAAGTATCAGAAACAGTTCACATTGACTTGGAATGGACAACAGTAGACGCTTAGTTTGCTCCAAAGCTATTTTAACTCTCCTGTCCTCTGTCATAATAGAGTCCCAGCAAACTTCCTGCACGTGAATCTCTGTCTCAGAGTCTGCTTTCCCAAGGAACCAAGCATGCAGTAGGATGAAATGGAAACACAGCTTTGCAATCAGAGGCCAAACCCTGGTTCAGGGCCTGGCAAGACTGAAGTCACAGGCAGAGCTGATTCAGACAGGATCACGTCAACAGCTGCAAGGACTGGGAGCATGACTGAAGCAGAAGGCCAGATTCTCGCCAGAATCTAAGCTGCAGCAACAAACACAGCAACCAGCAATTAGGTGACTGAAATCAGGCTGAGGCCTGGCACTAGGACGTTCCTGAAAATGGGCCCCATTGGCAACTCAGCCAACTGGAAGAAGGGTGGCTGTTTTCAGGACCACGGACAGCTGCAAATGCTATTCCGCCTCCAAGATTTGGCCCCAGGTCGTGTTCTGGTCTCTGGTTCCAGGAGCCCCTGGAAATGTACAGTGTGAAGTCTGTCAAAACAACACTATGGATAACCAGGTGAGGTCCTGGCCATCAGCATAATCAAGTGAAATGACTGCAACTGAGTGTCAACACCACGGACAGTTCCTCAAACTCAGAAGCCAAGATTTGCACATGCACATGATACCAGTTCTGGGGGCTGATACAAAAATAAATCATTTATCTCCAGAGGGGTTCACTGTCTAGTGGGAAAGACACGTAGGTCAACTTATAATCCCCTTTATGGGTCCTTGAACCTCCTGAGATGAGAGAGAGAGAGAGAGAGAGAGAGAGAGAGAGAGAGAGAACAAACAGGAGAGGAGAGGAGGAGGGAGGCCTCCTCTGGCTGAAACTCCATGCTGTGGTTTAATCGCGAGAGTCTAACAGTATGTCTTAAACTGCCAGCCTAGGCCTGTTTCAGAGAGATTCTCCTCCCCCTGGAAAGGGTGTTTCCACTAATTCCCTAAAGTGACATAGTCCAGCAGTGTCTTTGTCCCAGACTCACCTTCCCATGGCACATGGCCACACAGCCTGTGCTGTGTGGGGAAAACCTGTGTCTCCTCAGCTTGGTAACTGCTGACTTTGAACTTAGTACGGCACATGGTTTTCACTACACAGTTCTGCAAACATACCTTCACCCTTGAGGGTCATTGGAGAGGTCCCCTCACCTTCAGAGATTGGGAATTTCTACGAAGGAACCCCACAAACCATTGTGAGGCACTCTTGGAGGGAGCTGCGAGAGGTCTGCTCTATGACCTGGTTTGACTTTCTCTACTCAGGGCTCCTGTGGTCGGTGGATGGTTCCAGCACAGCCTCATATTTGCATCTAATTCCAGGACAAGTGGCTGGCATTTATTACATACTGATTTAGAAAATATTTTAAAGCACATATTTCTTTAAAAAAGTAGTATGGAAGGACTTATAAGGAAAGTGACAGGGTCCTCATTCTTACCCCTCCTTCTTTCTGAGAGTTAACCTCCCCTAACCAGGCTGCACCTGACCAAAGCCTCGAGCGTGTGGTACCACTTGCCAGGATGTAGCCTTGTCTAGTTCTCTATGGCTCCTTGTTTATCAGCCCCAAATCCCATTAGATCCCTCGACCTTCTCTTTCTGAGAGGTGCCCAGAGCCTGGATGTCAGAGAAGAGAGATCTCATTTTCAACCCTTACCTAAGCATTCAGGGAATATTAGAAGAGACAAAATTGTGTTTGTAAAAATACGTAATACATGTGAACTCTTGGGAACAATGTTTTGGGGCTGATGGAATGAGCCTTCAATTCCATTTAACACGCAAGCAGACACAAAATTTCACACCTCTGCATTCACAAATGCAAGTACCACTTGAGTCTCACACTGTGATTTGCAGCAAAAAGCAAATAAATGACTTAATTTCTATTTATTAACCAGCCCTGATCACACAGGAGAAAACAACAGTGTAATTTGGGATGAACAAGTCCAGACACCGTGTGAGGTGTCCGAGGATGATCAGAGCCTCAGGGGAGGAAGACAACTGGTCACCCAGCTCTGAAGGAAAGGGAGGGAAGGTTTTCTGCTTCCATGCCTTCTGGGGGGATGGGTGACGTCGGGGTGGGGATTACCTTTCTCTGCTTTTTATTGCTCCATCTTGTGGGAGTGGGAGAAGAATCAGCTCGGGCTGGTAATAGCCATGGCTGGGAGTGGGCTGGGGAAGAGATTAGGTGGTTGGAACGAAGTTAAAAGTAGACTCTAAACCTCCGTGAACTTACATTTTCCTTGCTCTCTCCCTCTCTCTCTGCAGGTGGAAATGGAGAGAGGAGAGTCAAGGCATGCCCTGTGAGCTTAAGTGGTAAATGGATTTCTGAAGGGGGCAGGGTTGGGTGGGGAGCTGTGTCCGATCTCCTTGGACACAGCCCATCCCAGGGAGTCTGGCTGGAAGGGAGCGGAGACAGGACTCTCACAGCCTTAATTAATCCTGGCAATTTCCTCTGTGGAACCATCTGTGCCCTTGCCAAAGAACTTGTGCCTCATCTCTCCAGATGTCCAAGAGAACTAATGTGGACATCAGAATAACAGCACACAAGTCCGTACTGGCTTTCTGGCTCATTTGGAGTCCACGGCTTCCTGCATCTGACGGAACTGAAGTTTTGAAGTAATACGGGAATGCGTTTGGTAAATTCCACTCTGCTACAGCCACCTGGCTTGCGGCGTTTTGTCAAAAGCCGGGGGATGGCGAGCTCAGAACGACCGCAGAATCTTTACAAAGGTTGACACGAGTCCTCCTGCCTCTGCAATTGTGCCATTTCCCCAATTAATTCTAATGACAGGGAAGGGCAGAGATCAAATGCTGCCCAAATTTTCCAAACATACATTTTCAGGGCCTTCTGAAGTACCTAGTTCGTGACTCCATCCTCTCACACAGGCCGAGGGTGGCCAGGGGACACAGAGTCCCCAGATCAGCCCTGGGAAATGATAAGCAGGCAGAGACGATGATACATTTATCTAGCAGAATGTTCTCTAGCTGCATGTCATATCCTCATCAAGAATGGGAAAAGGGTAATTGGATTTAAATGTCAAGATGTTCCCAGTGTAGTGTGGAAAAGCACATCTCTATTTTCTCAGCTACATTTTTTTTTTTTTTTGGTCTTATGATAATGAAAACTGCAACCACTTGTTGCTGAAGATGACAGAAAATTCTCCAGGACTCGGGGATAAATGCTGAGTCACAGCCCAGGGGCCAGGTGCCCGGCTATCAAATGCAGAGGTCATTTGACAGGTGGTCCAGGGAAGAGGGAGAACCCAGGATTAGGCAAGGGGATAGGCTGGGCGGAGAACAAGTGGAGAAGGCCCAGGGGGAGCCCCAGGGGAAGAGATGGCTAGGACACCCATCCTGGAAGGAGGGCGTGACAGGCCCAAGCACTCCCTGGCGCTAATTCCTTCTTGGAGTTCTGTCCTGTGGCCTTTTTTTTTTTTGCGGTATGCAGGCCTCTCACTGTTGTGGCCTCTCTCATTGCGGAGCACAGGCTCCAGACGCGCAGGCTCAGCGACTACGGCCCATGGGCCCAGCCGCTCCGCGGCACGTGGGATCCTCCCGGACCGGGGCACGAACCCGCGTCCCCTGCATCGGCAGGCGGACTCTCAACCCCTGTGCCACCAGGGAAGCCCGTGTCCTGTGGCCTTTTTCTGAATTTTGAAAAGCTGAAGGTAAGGACCGAATGGCAAGGGGAAGTGAACTGTCTCCCCCATTTGTCTCAGCTCTAATCAAGTCCACCTTTATCCCCGGTCACCAGGCAGTCGATTTCCACTGCAGGGGACAGCTCTGAATGGATGTCCCACTGGCCCTGCACTTGGATGTAGAATGACAATGACACACCACACATTCTTTCTTTCATGTACGTTGGGGACAGGGCTGTGGGCTGTATCCTACATGGCCACAGACCCCCAACTTCTGTGGTGTGGGGTAAGGAGGTGGGGGGCAGGGTAGTGTGTCTGCTGGTGCTAGACCATCTCTTCAGGAACAGGAAGGGCGTCTGGACAGCCCCAAGGACATGGGGCCTCTGCAGTGTCCCAGGTCCCCAAACTGCCCATACACACTTAACTGCCAAGGAAGCGGTCACCCAGGTTGGCCTGACAGGCACAGACTGTGCATCTAGTCTGAGCTCAAGCAGACCCCACAGGGTGCCTCAGAAGGGTCCTCTGTAAAAGCGAAGCCCCGCTCTCTGGAGGTGGCAGTGCCCGGCTAAAGAAACAGCCAGGCGCAGGGGAGGGGAAGCAGGGGAGCCTAAGTGCCCATAGGAAGCGCTACCCCCCAACCCCTCACCTCTGGGAGAGGCCCTTGTGATCCCGATGTGCGTCCAGGGTTGAGAGCCCCTGGTTCCACCAATGCCTCCTCCCCCCACCCCCAACCCCACCATGCTCATAGTTGACGAAAAAAGGCGGTTTCCACAGCAGCTGGGAGTGGAGTCCTGGAGGGCAGCCGGGAAGGCAGGCAGGACCCCAGGGCAGTACTGAGTCTGGCTTCATCAGTTCCTGGCTAGTGCTTCACTGCTGGTTTCCAAAAAGCACCTGGACTTTGAAGCGCTCTCTAATCCATTCTCCAGCCTCCTCTCTTGCCCTTGAGGGGTCCAATTCTCAGTTCAGTAAGCACAGCTGATAGGACAGGAATGAAAGCAAATCATTCAGCCTGAGGGCAGAGTTTGGGCTGCTGCTAGGAACTCAGAGGGACACAGGCTTAGGAAGGGATTCCCGAGACCGCCTCCACCCAGAAGGCCTCCAAGACTGTCCCCACGCTGAGAGTCCATGCAGGGGAGCGAGGCTAGAGGCCTTTCTGAGAGAAGGCTGGGGCTCAGGTGTCTGTCTTGGTCACCACAAGTTGTTGGCTTGGTTGAGCTAAGGTCACTTGTGGTCCCTCAGCAAGGAGCCGTCCTTGAGAGAGAGAGAGAGAGAGAGAGAGAGAGAGAGAGAGAGAGAGAGAGAAGGAGGGACGGAGGGACGGAGGGAGACGGACTAGGTAAGACCCCCTGGCTGTCCACAGGCTGGGGAACCAGGAGGTGGACAGCACTCAGCGGGAGGCAGGCACCGCCCCCTCTCACAGCCAGTCTCACGCTGCCAGGGGCACGCTTGGTGCCTTTCTCTTCTCCAGCTCAATTGCTTATTCTGCATGTGAGGTGTTTGAAGCCTCATCTGGATGTGCTCCCTCCCCGCCTGCCGAGAAGCAAGGGGCCTCTGTGGTGGGATGAGTGCCAGCGGGGGGAGGGGGCCCAAAGCTGTCCCCGCCTCTCTTCCACTTCTCCCCAGCCAGGCTGTGTCCAGGGACTGTCTTCATCTCTGCCAACAGCTGGGATGTTTCTAAAGGAAAGCCGGGTCTGGTACTGCTGCCTGCCAGAGAGCACATGCCCTTAGAGGCTGCCCCCGCCCCCCACCCCGGGCCACAGCCTCTAGGCCACGGCGTGGAGGACCCTCGGACAGAAACCCCACTCACCCTCTGCTCAGTTTGATGAGGGGAGCGGAGAATGTTTCGGGGACCAACTCGGGAGGATTCGCGGTCGTCACTGGGACCTCATCCCCCACTCACCGTGCAGGGTTTGTACCCACTCCCTCACACCCTGGGCAGGAAGGATACCCTGGGTAAGTCTGAGCTTCCAGGGAGGGGGGCTGGGCATGGTGGGAGGCGCAGCTCTGGGAACAGGAAGCTGGGTCCCCACTCCCAGCGGACTCTGCTGCTGGTGTCCCTCCTGCCTGGGCACAAGTGCCCTCCCTCCTTCTCTCCTCACTGCGCTCCTGCAGTTGGGGTGACAAAGGAAGGGCACACTCCTTGGAGTTAGGAGCCTGGGGTCTGGCCTGGCTAGCCCCACCCCTTCCTCTCCACCCCACCTGAGGGCAGCACCCCGAGTCACGCTCTGGGGCACACCCCAGCAGACACACCCTGCTGCTGTCTGCTCACAGAGCAATGAGCCTTGACTAGAAGAATTGACAAGATCATCAACTGAAGTCTCAGCAGCAGGCACGGGGGTGGACTGGGGGCCTCCTGAGCACCGTGCTCCGAGATGTCAGGTGCGATACACATAGGAAGCTTCCGCTCTTAGGTCACGTGTTCTTTTGGAGCTGAAGCTAGAACCGGGGATGATTTCTCTATTCCACTCCATCTTGTGCAGAGAGGGTTGAAGATGGCATCCAAGAAATGACAGCATAAATTAAAAGTGGGACTGACAAAGGAAAAACGAGTGAGGGGCTATAAATGGATCCAGAAGCAAAGCTGAGAGTTGCCCTTCACAGTGACGTATTCACTTGGGAACAGGCTGTGATATAATAAACAATATAACCGGCCTCTGTCCTGGGGTTCCTGGCACAGAGCTGCAGACTCCCTTGGAATTTCCTGAGCCGTAGGGGTCTTTGTTGTGCTAACGAGGTAACTCTTGCTGGGCCCCTTGAGAGCTTCAGGATGGGAGCCGGTCACCAGAAAGGTCAACCACCAGCGGTTAGAGGGTTGGAAATGTCAGTGCCTGATGGAGGGGGGGTGGGGGCCTGGAGACTGAGTTCCATCGTTTGGTCAATGATTCATTGATCCTGCCCCTGTTCTGAAACCTCAGTAAAAACTCTGGACACCGAGGTTCAGGGGCACTCCTAGTTAAACACAATGATGTGTCAGGAGGGTGATGTGCTCTGACTCCATGGGGAAGGACGTGGAAGCTCTGAGTTCAAGACCCTCCCGGACCTGCTCTATGTGCGTTCTTTATAATGAAACTGTAATTGTGAATATAGCACTTCCCTGGGTTCTGTGAGTCTTTCTAACTAGTTATCAAGCTTGAGGGGATCGTGGAGCCCCTGAATTTGTAGCCCATTGGTGAGCAGTGCGGGTGGCCTGGGGACCCCACTTGTGGCTGGTGTCTGCAGGAAGCTCAGTCGTGTGCAGCACTCTGCCCTCCACTTGTGGGGTCTGACACCAACTCTGGGTGTCAAGAGTCAGAACTGTGTTGTAGAAGCCACCCCACTCCTAGTGGCGGGAGAAACAGAGCATGGGCACGAGCTTCTCAAGCGCCAACACAGAACAAAGATTCTCGCTGAGCTCATCCTTAAATTAAAGGCAATCATGAACGTCAGGGGGCTCTTTTCCAGACCCTCCAAAGAAAGAGGCAGCGTCACAGGGAGCACACCCAGGACATCCAGCTGGACTCACAGGGCAACGATCAGTGCAGTGGCAGCCCTGGCCAGGTTGAAGTGGAGGCTCTGCGGCCCCAGCGTGTGGATGAAGGGCCCTCCCCGCACCCGCACCCCAATCTCTTCCATGTGATCAAGGTACTGAGATGCCTCTCCTGGTTTCCTGAGACTGTGAGCTGCTTCAGGTGGAAATGGGGCCTGAGGCAGCCGGCAAGCAAAACAGAACGTCCTCGCACCTCTCCTCTGCCCAGGGTCTTCTTGGGCAAACGAGGAACTTGGGCCACCCTTGGCCGCACAGGGCCCAGAGCTCCAGGGGAAGAACTTGAACTTGTCTCCCATCATTGTTTGCAGACATCTAGACACATAAAGACACATCCAGCGAGATGAAGGTGAAACCGAGTCCCCCTAAAACTGAGTTCCCCTGCCGAGTTTATGAGTAACCTCTCTATCCAAAACTTTATTCCCCTTCTGGCCTTGCACCTGTTCCCCTCCGGACTGAGGAATGTCAAAGAAAAGGGGGATGGGAGCTGAGCAAGACGCTGCAGGGCCCTCCTGTGTACAGAGGCCTTTCTGTGTCCTCTGTTTCTTGTGTGTAGAAAAAGGCTTTTGTCTCCAAGGCCTTCCCTGAGTTCCAAAGAGCAGATTCAAGCAGTTACTAATTAGGGAAATGAGGGAAGGCAGGAACAAAGGAAAAGCAGTTAAGAAACAACAGTTCAGCAGTAACAGGGTCCTAGTTGCTCCTCAAAGGCTATATGGTTGTTCTGCAGGAACTAACGCCCCCTCCCTCCCACCAGGTGGAGGGTGGTGACCACATGCTGAGGACAAGCATGTAGACCCCAGACTGGTTGGAGCCAGAGGTCGATGATTAAGATTTCTGAAACACTACCAACCAATCAGAAGAAATTCATGCCCCTTGCAGCCCTCACCCCCATCATACCTTTAAAAACCCTGACCAGCCAGGAAGATGGATTTGAAACAAGCCTATGTCTCCCATCTTCCCAGTTGGTGCTGTCAGTCAAGAAACATTTCTCTCCTCCAAACTCTGATGATTCAGCTTGTCTGGCTTCACTGTGTGTCGGGCACACGAACTCGGGTTCTACAGCAAAGGGGGCGGCGGCAAATGCCAGACCCTGGGAGGGTCAGGGGCAAAGACACGTGCGAAGGAAAAAGATGACACGTCTGCATCGCCCCGTGCTGAGCTTGGTCCCCATATTATCTCATTTAATTCTCACAAGGACCTGGGAGGGAGGCTCTGTGATTAACCTTACAGCCAATTTACATATAGGGAAACGAATCTCAGAGAAGTCAAGTCTCCCTGCTTCATCCTTGCCCCGTCCCAACTGTTTCTCCACACGGCAGCCAGAGTGATCCTTTACAAAGTAAATCAGAACATGTCATTTTCCTATGGAAGCACCTCCAGACCCCGCGGTGGTACCCAAAGATATCCCTGCCTGGTAACTTCCCTTGCAGTCCCCTCTCCCCACACGTGAGAGACCAGCCTCTAACACACAACACACAGGAGACGGCTGATGTGATGGATGTCACTTCTGAGGGTAAGTTACAGAGACGCTGAGATGCCTGTGTGATCTGCTCTGTCCTGCTTCCTTGCTCTGAGATAACCCAGCTCCTGTGTTGTGAGCTGTCCTATGGAGAGGCCCACAAGCAGGGAACTGAGGGAGTTCTCAGGCCTGGGAGGAATGACTCCTGCCAATGGCTGAGCTTGGAAACAGACCCACCCTTAGTCAAACCTTCAGATGAGACTGCTGCCCCAGCTACACCTTGACTGTGGCCTGTTTCGCTCTGAGCGTCCGCTGGACTTCCCTCTAAGCTCCACTGGTAACCGAGGTCTGGAGCTCCTGGGATGCCCACAAAGCAGGGCACTCTGGTGCAAAACAGGGTCGGGCCCATCTCCCCTCCGTCTCACCCCTGTTAGATGCCAGCAGACCAGTTCCCTGTGCTTCGTCAGCACTTGGTCAGCTGCTCTTCCTGCCTGTTCCCAGCCCCTCCCACAGGACAAGATGTGGTCCACAGAGGGTGGGGCCGGAAGTTGGACTAGAGCAGCTGACACCATGGGGCGTGTGAGCTTGTCTCCATCCCAAGGCCCAAAGCTCCCTCAGGGGGCAAGGCTGCCTTAGGATGCATTTTTTCCCTGGGGGGCCCCAGCTCCTCTTGACCTCAGCTCACAGTCTCCCAGGCAGCTGGAAGGGGTGGGGTCTGCTGCCCTCCCACCCCACCCCCATTCTGTGCTCCCCCACATCTCTCTGCCCAGTGGGCTGCAAGCCTCTTGAGGGCAGATGCACGTCTGGGTACCTGTAGCCAGCCCAGGCACGGCCAGAGGAGAGACCAGGATGCTGACTGAACCAAACCCGAGTATCAGGAGATAGGCTGGGAGCTCTCTCCTGAGGCTGCGTGAGGCACGGTTACCTGAGGTCCAGCCCAGATGCGCCCCTTCTTCACCTGGCACCAGCTGGCACTACTTCTCCACCTGCCTTCTTTGCATCTGGCAGCTACTCTGAAGGACATCCATTGTTGGCGGCTGTGATGTGTAGTCCTGGGCAAGCCAGGGGAAGAAGCAGACACTACCCAGAAAGCTGAGGGGCACCACCACCCCTGTAACAGGAACCACCCCCAGAGCAGCGTGTGCATACGCAGATGAAGGCCGTAGACGCCACCCTTGGCCCGGCCGGAGCCAGGAGAGGTTTCTGAAAGGGATGGGGTCGTGTTCATTATCCCAAATTTGTCCAGGAAATCGTGGGTTGGGCTGCATTTATCTGAAAGAGTAGCTAAGCAGTCTGCACGAGGTGGGCTGGGGGATCTAGAACAAAACAATTCAAATCTCTTCTGGAAATAAAGTTCTGCCTGTGAAGCCAGAATTTCTGTTGACTGCCGCAGGTGGGGCTGTGACCCTGCCACGAGGCTAAGGCTGGCTGGAGCCTCCAGGCGCTGCTCACAGCAGGCCCACATGGGTACTCGGCTGCCCACGGCCCTGCCCTTGACCCTTTGAGGACACACCCATCCATGACCCACCACAGGTGGTAGAGCCTGGCTGGTTTCGGGGCTCAGTGGGGCCAGGGCAGCGGGACTCTGGAAGGAAAGGCAAGGGGAGGCACGTAGGTTTTCGCAAACAGCACACAGAGGCTGGCCTGGAATGCAGCCACCCCGCTACAGCGGAAGGCATCCCCAGGGAGCAGATTCGCTTGGCACCTGGTCACGGTAATTACAGCTGAACTTTAAAACCTAACGCAGCAAAACCGCAAATATTTAACATGTGCTCCTCCCCACAGGAGGCACGGAGGAAACAGGAGCAAATGGCCGGATTCACAACATGAACTCCGAGTCTGCTCACAAAATGGGTTAATAAAGAAGCCAGCCGAGACGAGATGCACGACCCCCGGCAAGCGGGAGCCCCCTGCCCCCAGCGCTGCTCCTCGGGCTGGGGGCAGGAGCCCCGTCAGCCGCAGACTCTCAGCTCCCCTGAGGCCCGCTCCAGGACCACGCGGCACACACACGTGCACTGATACTCATGTGCCTGGATGCACCCGCCCACAGGTCTGCAGGCCCCCAGCCCCAGCCCCCGTCCTCGGGTCTCACAGGCAGGACTCCTCGGGTGGTGCTAAGAGCTGCTATGGGAGCTGGTCCGGCCTCCCAGGTCAGCACGAGACTGGTCTGGCCCTGCCTTTCTAACCCAAGCTATGAAGATGGAGGACTTCCAGGAGGGGATGCCCACAGTACCAGGCCTCTCCCCTGGCAGGAACACAGACAGCCTCAGAGCAAGGAAACACACGGTTCTGAAGAAAGGGAGGTGATGTGGGAGCATCATAACTCAGGCGCGGCTGGGGAGCTGGACACTTGGCCGTCAATGGTTCCCACGTGACTCTGGACAGAGCGCATCATCCCAGCAGGTGCACATGCTGGGAGGGGGACCCGTCAGGTCAGGAACAATCGGGGAGTGCGGCCAGGTCTGATGCTGGTGTGGGTTGGGAGCAGCGCTGAGGCTGGGCAGATGGGAGGCCCGAATGCGGGGCCAGCTGTCACCTTTTCTTCCGGCTCCCTTTGCTCATGACCCTCGGCCCACGTCTCCCTTGCCCCCTACCAGGGGAGCCCCTCCTTTGTGGCAGTTGGGATGAAGATGCAAACCCAGAGCCGCCCTTGCCCAGAGTGGGGCTGGATGCCGTTGTGGAGAGGCAAGTATTTGGTGGGTCTCTCTGCTCTGGGGAAACGGACCCAGCTCCATCCTATTTCCCACCCAGCAGGGAGATCTGAGGCCCGAGACCTTGCCACCACCCTAGGCTGCTGCCTCCCATTTAGGCGGCCCAAGGCCCAGTGTGGCCAGGCCCGCGTGACCTGGCTCTGTCCTCTGCCCTACCCACAGCTCCACCTTGCACTCCCAGCGGGCGGCACAGTCATCTCAAGAGATCAGTGGCCTGAGGACCCTCCGCCCAGGTCCACGAAGGCCTCAGGACAGAGTCAGGTCAACTCTAGTCCCCAGCTGACCACCCTCTCTCCCAGGTCCAGGGAGGGAATAAGAGGGATTGTGCAGGATGCCCCCACCCCCTGAGCAGTGACCCTCCTGCCCCATCCCAGCTGCTTTTCTCTGGACCGGCAGGAGAGCAGGACCCCCTGCAGGAGAGAGTCCCGAGGGACCCCATTCCAAGCATCCCAAGTGGCAAGTCCAGCTGAGCCCAGGCCCCTGCCCAGCCCACCCTGAGCCGAGTCTCCCCAAAGCGTCTACCATGACCGGAAGAGGGGACACAAAGGGACAGGGAATGCTGGGGCCAGAGGTCACCTGTGGCTGGATGCCCCAGCCTGGCTCTCCTAGCTTCTCCTCCCACCCGACCCCTTCCCCGCTCACACCTCTCTACAGAGACCCCCAGAGTCCCAGGTGAGGACCAGGTCGGGGGTCAGGGGCAGGAAGAGCCACAGAGAAATCCGACCTCTCACTCGTGTGGCATTTGGAACAGATGTGGAAGGGAAGGAGGGAGGAGTCACTGCTGTCTACTAAGGAGGACACCAAGGCGCCAGGGGGGAGGAGCTGTCCGAGAAGGGCATGCGCTACCTCCAAGACCCCACCCAGGGCCCAGCAGGGAGCCCGGGCTGGCGCAGTGGCCAAGGAACGTGCCCCTTGGTTTCTAATTTTCACCTTTCACAAATTTCATTACCCAAAATTCCAGGTTTGAAGGATTAGACCTTCAGGCTCAGCTCTCAGAGTGAGGGTCCTGGAGGAGCCCCGATGGCAGCCAGGGGACGCACTCCAGGATGGGACGCCCTGGGGTTGTCTCTGGGGCTTTGAGGGCTCAGCCTGGAGCTAAAGGGAGATGGCCTGCCAGGCTCGGGACCTCCCAGCTCTGATCAAGGCTCTGTGACATGCAGACCTGTAGACCTAGAGACCCAGCTGCGACCCCTCAATCACACCCACAGCCACCCAGCTCCTGACACATCCACACAGTATGACACACACACACACACACACACACACACACACACACACACACACACGCTCACGGCCCTTGTAACATCTGCCTCCCCATCCCAGGCACGTCACACGCACAGCTGAATTGGACGGCTCCCCAGAGCCTGGAGAAATCACTACCGGCCCCCTTTCCGCATCACCTGCTGGGTCCCTTCTCCAGGGATCTGCCTTGGAGCAGCTGCAGGCTGGCTCTGCTCCAGCCTGGCCCCTAGCTGGGGTTGGCCTGGGTGGGGCCCCTCCCTCTGGGCCCCCTGGAACAGCCGCGGAGAGGAGGGGCTGCTGGGGATGGCCCGGCCCCTTCCCCTCCCCCTCCCCCAAGCAGCCACTCTGGGCAACTCCAGGCTTGCTAGGCCCGCCATAGGCAGCAGGCCCTCAGCAGACCCTCTTCTGCCCTGAGGGTTCCAAGGGCGGCAGGCGGGAAGGAGACTGGTGCAGGGGGCAGGCCCAGGCCTGGCCTCCACCCTCTCCAGGGCCATCCCCGGCAGAGGGGCCCACGCAGCAGCACCCTCTGGGCCCGCTCCTGCACTCAGTGGGGGAGGGGCGTCCTCCAGGCCGCAGGCGCACATTCTAAGGTGTCTTCAATTATTCACAGACACTTGGAAGAGCTGCCTGCCTGCTGGAACCCGGCAGCCATCCATGGAGGACGGCTTCCGGCTCCTCTGGCGGGATGTCAGAGGGGTCCTGGGTGTCTCTATCCAGGATGGGAGGCCCACTGTGAACGCGAGGCCCCCCATGCTGTCCACGGGGAGAGAGGAGCTGGCCCAGCATCTTCCCCTTCTGAAAGGCTGCATGGCGTTAGGGGCCCCACGCCAGGGTGCAGACACTACCTGTGGGTCAGGGTCTCTAGGGAGGAGGGGGAGGCAACAAAGCAGGAGGCAAGACGGGCCGGGCCAGGGAGTCTGGGGTAGGGTTTGGGTTTCATGGGCAGGAGCCAGTTTAGGGCCTGGGTGGCTGGTAACCAGGGGAACTTGGTCAAGGGCATGTGGTCAAAGGCCAGGGTCATGGAAAGCCTGAAGCCAGAGGAGCTGGCCTCACCCAGGGCCTGCAGAGTGGCTGTTGTGAGCCCCCATGAAGGGCTGGGGCACTGAGGAGGAAGGGTCTGCACCTGTTCGTGCCCGGGACGTGAGACCTACACCAGGGAGAAAAGTGTCCACATCCTGTTCCTGCCCACCCAGTCGCCCCGTTCCCATCCCATCAACACCCACTTTATCCCCTCCACACTCTCAGCCCCTGCAGCTTGGATGGGGCAACACCACACACACACAGAGGGACATGTGATCCAGCTGGACCAACCAGCTTAGTGACAAAGCTAGGTGATAATGGAGGCCTGGAGATGCCAGGGCCACCCCCCTGGGGAGAGGCTGCCTGGAAGTGAAGCCCATAAAGGGAAAGCAGAGGCGAAGAATGGAGAAGCTGAGTTCTGATGACGGAGACAGCACCTGAACACAGCCCTACCTGATGCCGTCCATTTCAACTGAGATGTCAACCCAGGACCCTTCTCCCTACGGATTCTCCTCCTCTCTCTGGCACCTGCTTTCTCCAGCAGGAAAGGTACAATGGGTGAGAACAGAGCTCCAGTCACCACTCCTCCCTTCTAGGCACCAGCTAAGGGGGGAGCGACACTGAGATGGCCCAGGGTAGGGCATCCTGCAGGCACCCCTCTCCCGGAGGGAGGACTCAAAGGGGTACCCAAGGGGGCTGCAGCCTCTGGCACGTACAGCAGCACCCTGATGACAAACAGAGGCACCTGGCACACACCTTCATGACACACACATGCACAGATGCATACGTGCACAGACACCGGCTTCTAAACGCCTGCGCACGCACACACACAGACACTCAAGAGATACGCACGCAGACACACACACACATACAGACACACACATTCTCAAACAGATGTTCACAGTCATATGCACACACTTACAGATAAGCCCTCAGGCACACCCCAAAGGCCAGGCGTTCACGCTCTAGGCTGCTCACACGCACATGTGCACTCACGAGCCCAGGGCATGCTCACGTTCCCACGGTGGGATTGCGTGTTGGGAGTGGAAGTGTGACCTGCTGAGCACTCGCGGCCTGCAGGGGAGTGGGACAGAGCCTGACACTGCCTCCTGGTCGCCAGCAGGCCTCGGAGGAGAGCCGTGGATCTCGGGAAGGGTGAGTGCCAGGTGGAAAATGACGCGCTGTCCCTCAGCACTTAGTGTGCTCATACCAGCAGCCCGCGCCGGGGCGAGCTACGGAATTCAAGGAGCAGGGCAGGAAAGGGCCGCGCAGGGGTGCGGGGCGGGGTGAGGCATCAGCAGTTCCGCTCGGCTGGGGAACAGTCCTTTCTCTCCAGAAACCTCGTCTCAGCAGTCACGCCCCTTCCAGGTTTGTGTCCCAGTCGTGAGGCCCAGCCCAGGTTGGAGAGGGGAAGGGGCGTAACCAGCGAACAGAGGGAAACTTGATGACAAGACCACAGGAACACTGGGTGTGAGGAAATGTCAGCATTTGGGCCTTTTCCCTGGAGATACTGGAAAAATTAAGCTTTCTCTCTTTTTCCTGAAAGAATTCAGTCCACAGCCAGGGCTATAGCTTCAGTCTATCAATTAGCCTTTATTGACCTCCCTGTGACTTCCTTCTTATAGTGCATTTACCTATCCATCCATCCGTCTGTCTGTCCATCCATCCATCTATCCACTCACCAACCTGCCCACCCATCCATCCATCCAACTGTTGATCTGTCCATCTGTCCATCCAGTTGTTCATCCATCCACCTACCTACCCATGTGTCCACCCACCTACCCATCTGTCCATCCATCCATAGGTCCTTCCTTCTTCCCTCCCTCCCTCTCTCCCTTCCTTCCTTCCTTCTTTCATCTGTCCATCTATCCATCCTTTCATCCATTCAACAGTTATTAAGCACTTAGCAGGTGCTAAGTCCTGCATCCTTTATGGTGATGGGAGGTGAGAAGGTGGCTGGAGGTGGACAGAGACAGGAACAGACCTGGGCCCTGTCCTGAGGGTGCCCAGTCTTGGAGGACAGAGGACAGAGAACTGAGGGTAGACTAGACTGTTGTGAGCAGGCTCAGGGCGCCCTCTGCTGGTGGCAAGGCACATGCACAGCTCTAAAGCCAACGGGGGCTCTAGGGACCTTGGAACTGGGCTTCAGCTGGTGGTCACAGGGCTCCCAGAAAGGGTCCTGAGGGACCACCAGTGTTCCCACAAAGTTTTCGTTTGTGGATATGTGGACTTTGGGCTTCCTGGTGCTACATGCCAGTCACATCTGGGACAAATGGCTTTGAACCTGGGGATGGCCATAGGCACAGGCCAAGGACAAACAGAACGTGTCTGGTCCGACCAGGCTTCGGCCGCCCTTGCTTGGGCCAGGTCCAAGCACCATTTCTCCCTGTGTCCAGGCTGGGCCAGAGCACAGCAATGGCCAGAGCACGGCCATCCCTGTTGTGGGCTCCCCCACTTCTGACCCCAGGTCCCAGGCTAGGCTGACCCTGCAGGGGGAAAGGAACCAAGGGGTGGCATTTAGGATAGGCAGGCAAGGTCCTGCCCTTGGTAGCTCTGGCCCTGCACACCTTTGCCTGCCCAGCTCCCTGCCTGCTGCATCCTCATGGCTTTGGAGTGGAGACGTTGCCCAGCTCTCATCAGGGCAGGTGCTGGAGTCCACATGGGAGCCCCAGAGGGTTAAAAGAGGGAAAAGGTTGCCCCCCACAGCGAGCAGACACCAGGACTGGCAGCAGAGCTTCAGCTGGGCGTGACTTTGGCTGGCGAACCGCAGCCAACGGGATGGAGTGCGGTGTGTGTGTATGTGTGTGTGTGATGTGTGTGTGTGCGTGTGTACACGTGTGGGTGTGTGTGGACCGCAGGGCCCACACGGCTCCTCCCTGCCCCTCCCAAAGTACCAGGAACCTCAGGTCCTTTCCCTCCTCTGTCAGGCCGGTTCTCTGGTCGGGAAGGTCTGGCCGGGAGTTCCCACCGCTCAGAGGGGTAACTCCAGCCTCTGCAGGAGAGAGCCACCGAGGCACACAGCGGGGCTGCCCGTGGAGCAATCAGGGCTGAAGCTCTCGCAGCGGGGAAGCCGGAGCCCAAGTGCCTCCTTGTGGCCCTAAGCCTTCCCATCGCCACCCAGCAGCTGACACGCTGAGTGTGCAGCGGCACTGTCACGACACAGGCCGGCGGCCTCTCTGGTTGGCTGGAGAGATGTTTGCAGGAGACAGTCACAGGCCGTGTAAAGCCCGGCTTGTTGTGCGTGGTTCTGGCCCCCCTGCACACCTGTCACCCCCTACCCAGGGAACCCCAAACACCTACCCCTTCCTAGCCTTGGGCAAACTCCATTCCTCTCAGCTTTGGACACTGAATCTGCCTCACATCTTTCAAGGACATTCCCCGTTCCTTTTCCCTAGAACAATTCCAAAGTAAGCTCAGGATTTCCAAAACAGAAGCCAAAAGTAGGGGTGGGCGTCTCCTCAGATACAAACCCGCTCCCTCACAAGGACACAGAGAGACTCGGAAGGAAAAATTCAACTGGGACTAAACACAGATGACTGTCACCATGGCTTATCCGGCAACTCGGCACAGCCCCTTCCTGCCTGCCCTGCAGGTTCCCCTCCCTCACAGACACAGGGCCCCCTAGCGCAGGCCTGTGTCTCCCTCCAAGCCTGTCCTTTTCCCCTGTGAAGAGGCCTTGCTCTGATCCAGCTTCTCCAGTTTAAGGCCCCCCGCCTCCCGACCCACATCCGGCTGACAGAAGGTATTTGCCTTATATCAGGGGAAGTGTAAACGGTTTTAAAAAAACATTTTAGCAGCTTCAGCAACAGTTTGGAAAACATGTATTATTTTGGAGGTGTCAGATGCCCCCCCCCCACCGTCTCTGGCTCTAGAGTGTCACACCTGTGACACCACCAGGGGGAGAGGGGCTGGCAGGCAGGGCAGTTCCAGGCCCTGGAACCAAGCCTGGGGTCCAGAGCCCGCCGTCACACACAGCAAGAGCTGGGAATCTCCTTCCCTCTCTCCCAGCAGCAACAGGGATTCAGGATTCAAAGGGCAGCTCCATAGGCCTCACCCACAGCCGTGCTCTCAGCCCAAACCCACCCCCTCAAGCCCCAGGTGGCTATAGCTCCTCTCCATTGGGTCCAATGGGGCCCGAGAGCCCCTGGCTGAGTCCGCGCTGCTTCTGTGCCCTCCCCTGCAGACCAGGAGGTTTCTGGGTGGACACAGTGGATTGAACATATACATTTATCTCATCGTCCTCCCAAGATCCTAGTGTAATGACAGCCAAGGAATAAAACAGATAGAGGCCCATGGGAGCAGAGACCTGGAGGGAGACAGCAGCAGATGACAGATTCCAACAGATTTTTGGAAGTTGGAGAGTGGCTGGAGGGTGGTAACAGATTCCACAAGGTGAAGGAGATGTGTAGCTGAGCTTGCAGAGGTGCGGATGGAGGGTTGATCTGTGTCACGGAAGCCAGGACTTGGAGAGGCACAGCTGCCCGGGTTGATGTGTAGGCTTGAAAGCCCAGCAGCCCCGCAAACTGTCCCCTAATCACCACCTGCACCCTGACCCCACCCGGCAGGAGATGAAGATCTCACCTCTGATGAGACTGCAAAGGGCCTGAGGACTCCAGGCTGGGAGGGGAGCAGGCAGCTCTGAAACAAGAGGATTAACTGCATATACCAGGGGTCTCCCCCTCAGGCTGGAGATTGCAAATCTCTGTTATGGGTTAAGTTGTGTCCTCCCAAAATTCATATGTTGAAGTCCTAACCCTCAGTACTTCAGAATGTGACGGACAGGGACTTTAAAGAGGCAATGAAGTTAAAATGAGGTCATGTGGGTAGATTCTAATCCAATATAACTGGTGTCCTTATAAGAAGAAAAATTCAAATACAGATAAAGACAGATCATGTGAAGACACAGGGAGGAGACGGCCAGCTGTAAGTCAAGGAGAGAGACCTCAGAAGAAAGCAACCCTGCTGACACCTTGATCTTGGATTTCTAACCTCCAAGACTGTGAGAGAATACATTTCTGTTGTTTACGCCCCCCAGTCTGTGGTAGTTTGTGGCAGCCCTAGCAGATAAGACACTCTCCCTTGGAAGACTCCAGGTAGATGGCTGATTCCTCCCCACACTTCATGAAGTAAAGCCCTGCCCCCGACCTTACTACAAACAATCAGGTGTTTGGTGACCTGCTCTCAACTATGAATCGATATCTAAGGGTCATCAAGCATCTGAGGACAGCCTCCAACACGAGAGAGACCGAAAGAAGCAAACAGATAAAGATGACCCTAGAAGAAACAGAAATAATTCATGAACCAGCCAAAGACTGCAAACACCATTTCGTGTTTAAATAAACCAATGGTACATCTTTACAATGAATACCATAAGGCTGTTAAAAAGGGTGAAAATAATCTTTATGTGTCTATGTGGAAAGAGGTCCACCATGTAGCATTAGGTGAAAGAAAATAGATTACAGTGTGCAGAATGTGACTGCGTTTACGCAAATTACACGTACATAAGGGCCTGGCAGAGGGTGGTTGGCAGGCTTGCAGTGTTTACGGGTTGAGAATATCTTCTAAATGGACTCACACATGTCTATGGCTTTCCTGACCTCCAGGCTTGCCCAGTTACCTCTGGACCCATAGAGGCATTCGTGTTTGACCTGGAGGCCCAGGAACTCATATACCTGCTGAAGAGGCCAGCATGAGGCCAGGCACACAGCAGATGCTCAGTGACTGCTTACTAGATAAACGGATAGATGGATGGATGGATGGATGGGAGGATGGCTGGCTGGTTGGACACGATCACAGGATCATGCAGGTAGCTAGAGGACAACTGAGGTCAGCTAACCCAGCAAGGAGGTGAGGGGCATCCTGGGCGCTGAGCTTTCTGCCTGCTGAAGACCTGCACACCTCTAGGACTCCTGTCACCTCCTGTCTGAGCAGACAGCGATGCCCAGAAAAGAGGTTGAACCTGTTGAGTTGCTAAGGCAACCAGAAGCATGCTGGATGCAGAGCTGACAGTCCCAGGAAGTCTTATCTTCCATTTCTTAAATCACAGCCCTATCAGCCCTACCTCAAGGCCTGTCCCTATCAGTTCAGAAACCAGCCCTCTGGGTCTGCTTTCCCTCCCTGACCCCAGTTCCAGGAGAAGTTGCGAGATGCCAGCCAAGACCCCTAGGTTCCCCACCCCTGGGAATGGGAGTCCCAGCTCCCGAAAGAGCTCAGATCATGCAGGGGACAAGGCATGGGATGGCACAACCAGAGAGTGAATTGGGAGCCGCAGGCCATTCACAGAACACCCATGGCTTGGACCAAACAGCAGCGCTGGGAGAGTGAGGGAGGGGAGGACCAAGGGTGAGCCAGTGACTTGTTTGAAGACAGGGCTGGAGTTCTTTACTGGCTGGAGCAGAGGGGCAGCTCAGATGGCAACAGGGCAAACATGAAAACAGCCGGGCGAGCATCCTGGATAAGCCGTCTAGAGAGAAGTGGGTGTGTGGGAGAAGGCGGCAGCCGGCGTCTTTGGCGCTGGGGTTAGGGGCCTGTGGAGGGAGGGGCTGGCTGGGTTTGCAGGGAGGGTGCAGTGGGGACACTGTTGGAGACAGTGTTGTGTGTCAGCAGGCTGTGCCTTCCCCCTGATGGGCAAGGCTGCTCTGCGAAGCCGGAGAAGTTCTGAGCAGTGTAAGCGAGCAGTGTAAGCGAGCCTGGCGTCAGGATCCCACTCCAGGCGGGATAGGGAAGGCGGGGCTGGAGCAGGGGCCATGGGGAAGGCAAAGCGAGGGACACACCCAGCTGGGTCAGGTCCCAGAGTAGGAGAGCAAGAGATGAAAGAGCTGTCAGGATTCTGGAAGGACCCAAGCCTGGGCTTTGTCATCTGATGATGAAGAGATGTTGGCCTGTGACCTCTGATGAGGCCTGGAGCAGCCTGCCCCTCTCTCTAAGGCTTGCTGGGCCATAAAAGTCTCCTAAACCAGTGTGTCTCAACCTCAAAGCGCATTCAAACCACCCGGGAATCTTATCAAAATGCAGGTTCTAATTCAGCAGATCTGGCGGCAGGCCCTGGAGCCTGCATCTTTAGGAAGCGCCCAAGCTTTGCGGCTGCTGCAGGTCCACAGCCACACTTTAAGCAGCACGATTCCAATTATGAACCCTTGCTGCTGGCAATGCAGAATCCTGGGCCCCACCTAGACCCAGAGAATCAGAATCTGCATTTTAGCAGGTTGTCCAAATGATCTGTAGTTATGTTAAATTCTGAGAAACGCTATTCTGAATCCAATGGCTTTCAAAATCGCTTGCACGGCGGAGTTGCCTGGGGAGCTCTGCAAACTTGGGCTGCTTGGATCTCTTCCCCCAGAGATTCAGATTTGATTGGTCTTAGGCATGGGGCAGCTCGGGCATCAGCTTTTTAACATCTCCACAGGTAACTCTAACGCGGAGCCCAGGCTGAGAACTGTTATTCTAAGTTGTGGCTGCCCCTCCCGGTGCCAAGGTAGATGGAAGCTGTGGCATGCAGGCTGCCCTCACCCAGCCCTGCGCTCCTCATCCAGGCTCTGTCTGGAACCCGTGGCTCAAAAAAACCTGGCAGATTCAAAACCCCAATCTCATCCTCTCCGGCAATAACAGTTTGAAATGCTCGGGTTTTGCCTGGTAGCTACATGCCTCAAAGAATGAAGACCCTGGGGAGGGAAAGAGGGTCGTGCTGGTGAGCATGCCCCGGTGGCATTTGAGATGGTGCCTCAAAGACAGCTGAGGAGGGAGCCTGTCACTTCACTACTGCTGCGACGGTACCTGCCAGGGTCACCAATCCTTGTTCTTCTGCTTGGAGAGAAGATACTGGAAGATGTGGCACCTCCACAGATCCCCACGGACCGGGAGAAGCCACAGGTGGCAAGTGGAACCTCATTTCACCCACCCACTGAGCTACACTGGTTCCTGAAACAGCAGCGAGCGTGGCCAGGCTACAGACCCTTCACGTGTGTCGGGGATGGAGGGACCTGCGCCAGGTGATGCTGGGGTTACCTATGGCAGGTAGGGGCTGTGAGTACCAGAAACCCCAATGCTGGGCTCAGGGCCTCATTGCTGGTGCGTGGCTGCTGTCCATGGGGTGAGGGCCCACGCTGGTTGGACAGTCTCCATCTACATCATTTCTGAAGGAATCACAGACTAGGGGGCTATGGGGTTTTATAGCATGTTCCTATAAATGAGGTTGGACAGATGGTGGAGAGAGAGCTGGATATACAGATAGGCAGGATGCAAGGGCAGAGGGTGACCAGGGCAGGAGCTAAGCAGGGTTCCAGCACCTTAGCTGGCGTGAGGGGAGTCCTGAGACTACAGCAAGGACGTCCTCTCTCCAGCTTTTGGCTCAGGGCTGCCCCCACTCGGGGCGAGGTGTTTCCACTCTTAGGCTTCTGTGGGACAATCTGCCTAAAGTAAGGTCTAAAATTAAGGCCCAATATCACATGCTGCCTTGACACCTGGTGAAATCAGGAGGGCCTCCAATGGCCCAACTGCAAGTCCCCTCCCCACTCTGCTCCTGCAGATGAGGTCCCCTAGCTAAACAACACCTACCAAGGGGACCAGGCACAGTTTCTGCTTTCCCTGAGGAGCAGGTTTCAGTGCCCTACCAGCCCATGGAATTATTCAAACAAATCAATGACATCCTCCCATGGGAACCAGGGGGCACCCCACCCTCTTGATACTACTAGCTTGCCTCCCACAGCCCCTGCTTGTTCTCTCTCCATGTGACCATAGGGGCAAGGCGTGCAGTGTCCTTCTTCCCCAGGCTGTGAGTGACTGATCAATGGCTGTGGAGCTCATCTGTCCAGTGTTGAGGGTTCACCATCCCCATAACCATAGGCTGGGAATCCTCTTTTACCAGTGAGGTGAACAGGAGGTGATTAAACAGGTGCCCAGCTCTAAGAGTGGGGCTACACTGAGAGGGGCCAGTGCAGAGGCTCAGAAGATATACATTATACTTCCAGAGCTGAGCCGCATTTGAAAATAAAGTCCAAAGTTTATTACTATCCCTATTTTCCTCCTTAACAAGATTAAGATCTTAGAATGTTTAAAGCCAATTACTGTCCCCATACACACTTCCATGTTATTGCAGTTCCTAAACTTGCAAAATGAGTGTTTATTTTTTTTACAGTAAATATTCACATTTATCTACATACCTACAACTTATTTCCTTACCATTATTTCTTGCATCCCATTCTTTCTGGTTAAATTTTCTTCTTACAGAATTACACTTACACAGCGACTTATCATCAAAATAAAGCCACTTCCGGGAGGGAGGGGAATGCTGATGATAATTACACCAGGCCACAGGTATAAATCGGGGCTGTCCCAAGCGAACTGGACCCATGGGGAGAGGGTTTGATGCCTTCTGAGGGTGCTATTTATAGAGAGGCTGCACCCCAGTTCAGCACCTTAGTCAGGCCAGAGACCTCACCTCCTGTCTTTGTAGACATCAAGACCCCAGTCCTGGAGGTGGGACGTCTAGAATGACTGAGTGAGGAGCTCGGCACATTCCTTCCCTCAAAGAAATGACAGAACAGGAAAAAAAAAAAATCAAAACAACTGTTTAAGAACTCTGGAAATTGACCAACGGTATACAACATGTTAGGAAACACTTATTCAAGAACTTCTACTGAACTCTAGGAAGAATAAGGTAAGCCTACGGCATTTTAGCCTGGGGCTGCTTCCATCACCCCGACTCAGTTCCCTGGTGGCTGAAGTTCTACCAAGGTAGAGAAGGCCAAGAAGATGGAAACATTCCATGCCCAGGAATGTTGCTGAAAATAATACTTCCAAATTCTCAGCTAGCCCAAGGTTGTGATATGGGTTGAGGGAAGCAACAGACCATGCAGAAATTTAAAGTGAGATCTAGGAAATGAGACAACTAAAGTGGACTCCAGATAAAACCATGCTTAGAGGGAAATGTATAGGTGTAATATCTATATTGGAAAAGAAGGATCTCAAATTAATGACCTAAGCTTCTGCCTTAAGGAACTAGAAAGAGAAAAGAAGAGCAAACTGAACTCAAAGCAAGGAGATAAAAGGAAATAATAAATATCAGAGTAGAAATCAATGAAATAGAAAACAGAAAAAACAAAAAGACAAAAACAGTGAAACTAAAAGCTGGTTCTTTGAAAAGATCTACAAAATTGACAATCAGGAACAAGAGAGGGGCCATCACTAACGAATATAAAGAAATACTATCAACATTTTTATGCTAACAAATGAGACAACTTGAGTGAAATAAACAAAGCCCTAGAAAGACATAAATTACTGAAGTTGACTCGAGAAGAAACAGAAAATCTGAATAGACCTAGAGCAAAGAAATTGAGTTAGTAATTTAAACACCTTCCAGCTCCAGATGGCTTCATTAGCAAATTCTTCTAAACATTTAAAAAAGAAATAATGCCAATCCTTCACAAACTCTTCCAGAAAAATAAAGGAGGAGGAGGAGGAAATACTCTCAACTAATTCTAAGACCTATGTTAATCCAGTACCAAAGCCAGACAAAAAACATCACAAGAAAAGAAAACTACGGACAACTATCCCTTAAAAAATTCCACAACACAGGGACTTCCCTGGTGGTCCAGTGGCTAAGACTCTGCACTCCCAATGCAGGGGGCCCGGGTTCAATCCCAGGTCAGGGAACTAGATCCCATGTGCTACAATTAAAAGATCTCACATGCCGCAACTAAAGATCCCGCACGCGGCAGTGAAGATCCCACACACCACAACTAAGACCCGGTGCAGCCAAAGAAATAAATATTAAACAAAAAAATTCCACAACACAATCCTAGCAAAATGAATCCAGTAACAAATAAAAAAGATTATGTACTATGACCAAGAGGGATTTACCTTAGGAATGCAAGGTTGGTGTATTAATGTAATATATTATATTTACAGAATAAAGGATAAAACCATAAAACATCTCAATAGATGTAGAACAAGCATTTGACAAAATCCAACACCCATTCAGGGTAAAAAAAATTTTTTTTCAACAAACTAGCAATAGAAGGAAACTTCCTCAGACAGACTGGTAAAGGTGATCTACAGAAATCCTACAGCTACCATTATACTTAATGGTCAAAGGCTGAATGAATGCCTTTAAGATCAGGAATAAGGCAAAGACGTCCACTTTCACCACTTCTATTTCAGATTGTACTAGAGGTTCTAGCCAGTACAATCAGGCATGGGGGAAAAAAAGGCATTTAGATTGGAAATGAAGTAAAACGCTCTTTATTTGCAGACAACATGGCCCTGTATTTAGCAAATTCCAGGGAATTTTCACAAAAAGAACTAGAATTAATCACCAAGTTGCAAGGTACAAGATCAATATAGAAAAATCAATTTTATCTCTTTATATTAGTGATGAACAGTCCAGAAATGAAATTAAGAAAAACAATTTCAGGGAATTCCCTGGTGGTGCAGTGGTTAAGAGTCTGCCTGCCAATTGCAGGGGACAGGGGTTTGAGCCCTGGTCCGGGAGGATCCCACATGCGGCACAGCAACTAAGCCCATGCACCACAACTACAGAAGCCCACGTGCTCTAGGGCCCACGAGCCACAACTACTGAGCCTGCGTGCCACAACTACTGAAGCCCGCACGCCTAGAGCCCATGCTCTGCAACAAGAGAAGCCACCGCAAGGAGAAGCCCGCCCACCGCAATGAATTGTAGCCCCCGCTCGCTGCAACTAGAGAAAGCCCACGCGCAGCAACGAAGACCCAACGCAGCCCCCCCAAAAGAAGAAAAAAGAAAAACAATTTCATTCACTATAGCATCAAAAAGAATAAAATACTTAGGATTACATTTTTTTTTTTTTTTTTTTTTTTTTTTTGCAGTACGCGGGCCTCTCACTGTTGTGGCCTCTCCCGTTGTGGAGCACAGGCTCCGGACGCACAGGCTCAGAGGCCATGGCTCACGGGCCCAGCCGCTCTGCGGCACGTGGGATCTCCCCGGACCGGGGCACGAACCCGCGTCCCCCGCATCGGCAGGCGGACTCCCAACCACTGCGCCACCAGGGAAGCCCCCACTTAGGAATAAATTTAACAAAAGAAGGGTAACACTTGTATACTGAAAGCTACAGAATATTGCTAATAGGAACTAAAGAAGATCTAAATAAACGGAGAGGCATTCCACATTCACAGATTGGAAGACTCAATATTGCTAAGGGTGCAGTTCTTCCCAAGTTGACTGTTGGATTCAATGCAATACCTATCAAAATCTCAGCAGGCTTTTTGTTGGCAGGATAGGCTGATCCTAAAATTTACATGGGAACTTACACTGTCTTTACAGAGACTCAGAATAGTCAAAACAATCTTGAAAAAGATGAACAAAGCTGGAGGACTTATACTTCCTGATTTCACAACTTATTCCAAACCCACAGTAATTAAGACATTGTCCTGCTGCTGTAAGGATCAACAAATAGATCAGTGGAATAGAATTAGGACACCAGAAACAAACCTTTACATTCAAGGCCAATTTATTTTGACCAGACTGGCAAGATAATTCAATGGGGAAAAGATAGCCTTCAATAAACAGTGCTGGGACAATTGGATATCCACGTGCAAAAGACCATTACCTCACACAAAACACAAAAATTAACTCAAAATGGATCATGGACATAGATGGAAGAGCTAAAACTATAAAACTGTTAAAGGAAAACATAGGGGAAAATCTTTATGACTTTAAGTTAAGCAGAGATTTCTTAGATACAAGGCCAAAAGAATGATCCATAAAAGAAAAAAAAAACGAACTGTAGTTCTTCAAAGTTAAAAACTTTTGCACTTTAAAAGACACCATTAAGAAAATGAAGACGAACCACAGACGGTAGAAATGATTTGCAAATCGAATAAGTACTTGTATCTACAAAATAAAAATAACAACTCAATAAAAAGACAACTCAATTTAAAAGATGGGCAAAAGATTGGAATAGATATTTCACTAAAGAATATATTCAAATGACTATTAAGCACGTGAACATATGCTCAATAACACTAGTCATTAGAAAATGCAAATTAGAACCACAATGAGATACCACTGCACACTCACTAGAATGCCTATAATTAGAAAGACAGATAATAACAAGTGTTGATGAGAATGTTGAGAAATTGGAACCCTCGGACATTGTTGGCAGGAATGGAAACAGTGTAGCCATTTTGGCAACAGTGTCTTTAAAAATTCAACATAAAGTTACTAAACAATCTAGCACAATCTAGCAATTCTACTCCTAAGTATCCGCCCAAGAGAAATAAAAAACATGCATGTGAATGTTCATAGCACTATTATTCATAACAGCCCAAAAGTATAAACAATCCAAAAGTCCATCAACGGGTGAATGGGTAAACCAAGAATCCATGGAATGGAATACTATTGAACAATAAAGAGGGATGAACTACTGATGACAAGTGACCATAAACCTGATGCTAAGTGAAAGAAGCCCGATGTAAAAGACCACATATTGTATGATTACATTTATGGGCAAATCGATAAAGACAGAAAGTAGATTAGTGGTTGCCTGGGGCAACAGGGAGTGACTGCAAAGCGCCTGAGAGATTTGGGATGGAAATTGGGGGCGGGGCAGAGGACAGTGGAAATATCCTAAAATTGGATCGTGGTGATTACAGAGCTCTGTAGGTTTATTAAAACCCACTTAAGTGTATACTTAAAATACGTGACTTTTATGGCATGTAAGTTATACCTGAATAAAGGTGTTTTGTAAAAAAAGGCTCTAGCCGCAGGCTCGGTGGCAGGCGACCCCTGGCACTCACTGCTGCTTCGCTAATCCGTCTCATTTTCTGGCTCCTGGGATTTCCCTTTCCTTCTGGAGTTTTAAGGAAGTTGTAGGTTCTGCTTTGCCCAGGGTGGGTGGGCACATCACCTCTGTCAGCCGCACTACCGATATTTGCTTTCTTGGAATTCTGGCATTTTCTGCTTCCCGAGGAGGGCTGTGTGTTCCTCTCAGTGAAGCAAATGGAAGAAATGAAAAACGGGCTCGGGGGGAGGGATGTTCCAGCCTGGGTGTGAGCTCCAACTGACCTCCAGCGTTGGATCTGGCTCCCTCATCCCTCTCTCTAGGACACAGGATGGGTCAGATGGGGGGTCATGCCACACTAATGCCCTTCCTTTCTCTTTCTCTGGTGCGTGGGAAGTCCCAGCATGGTTTCAGCCTCGGACGCTAATTTACAGGTCCCCGAGCGGAAGGAGGCAGTTCTCAACATCACAGGGCTCCTGGGACCAGCTTGCTTGGGAAAGAGGCGGGAGTCGGGTGGGGAACACCAGGAATTCCCCATCACCCTACTCACTGTTGAGTTCCATGAGCGCAGGGACCTCATGGTCCGGTTCGCTGCAGAATCCCAGTGCCTGGCCACGTTGGGACTGCTCTCGCCGACTTTCATCCCAGTCCCCAGGAAGGGACAAGGCCCACACACATTTTGCAAGCCCTGTATATTGTACCTGCTTGACGAGCAGACTTGGTTTAAGCCCAGAAAATCCTTTAATTACTGCTGCTACTTCTGGCCGGGTTCTGGGAAGGAACTAATTCGAGCAGCAGTCACTCGACCTGACTTATTAAGAATGTAATTTCATTATTTGGTCTGCCCCGGTCGCGGGCAGGGGGTTACAATAACTGGTTTTGCCAAGTTCCTGCTGGAATAGCAATTCATTCCTCACCCACTTCTGTGGTGACAACTCCCACGCTGCTGCCCAAGTCGCTTGTCCCAGCCCAGGCCCTGACTGTGTGTGTCCCACGCCCGCCCGTGGCAGGTGGGAACGTCAGTGTGCCCTCCAAGGAGGCGGCCACAAACGTCAGTGGGAAGCGTTCCCCACGTGAGCTGTGAGCCCGAGGCGCGCACACACCTCATGGCTGTGCACATACACACCTGTACACAGGATCGCGGATGGGAGCCAGACACACACACGTTCACAGAGGTCCCCGTCCTTCACCAGCCGATCTAGGCACAAACCAGAACGTGTCTGCAACACACAGGAATGGAGTACACCCCACACATCAGCGTGGCACCGCGTGCAGGCTCCCAGGCTGGCCCTCCAACAGTGTGTGTCTCAGCTCTGAGCGGCTGTCAGTCACCCAGAAGACCCTGTGTCTTTGGGATCCAAAGACCCGGATTCTAGTTTAGGCACTGCTACTTCCGGGCTGTGTAACCTTGGGCAAGTGACTTTGCCTCCTGTGCTTCAGTTTCCCTACCTACAAAATGGAGACAAGCAGCTGTGAGTGTGGAAATATCTATAAGGCAGGTAAAGTGCAGTGCCTGGGACACAGGAGGCACCTGGCACTCATACCATCGTCACTGCCCAGAACACACCCCCAGGTGCCACCTCCCTGGGTGCTACTGGGACTCTCAGGTCCCACTCGCAGCCCCAGTGCCATTGCCACTCCCTGGCCCTTGCCTCCCTGGCACCTCCGCTACCCAGTCATCTTCTGGGCCCCCCAGGTCCCAGGCCTGAATGGTGAACAGTGATCTGGCAGGGCTCCTGGCCCCCTGAACTGGGCAGGGGACTCTCGGGCTCTGGGAAGCCACCGTTGGTCAGCAGACACCTGGAGAAGCTCTGCCCAGCACTCGCTTGGGGCCTGGCTTGGAGTGAGTCCTGCCGGGGCTGGAAAGATAACGAGTTCCCTGCCCACCAGGGAGACCCACTACCTCTCTGTCCTGGGGCGGGGGTGGGGGGGGGAGTAGCTAGGGAGGGTGGGAGGGGGCAAGTCTCAGCCTGAGGGAGGGCAGGAGAGTGGACACAGCCTCTCCTTCCAGCCCATCCAACCAACAGGCCGTGACAAGCGTGACCAACCAACTGTAAAAACACCTTCTAAAGTTTGAGCTGCCACTTAAAAATCAGAAGAAATTATATGTTACAGATTCCTTGTTCCTTTGAAAAACTAAAAAATAAAAAGGAGGATCTGGCCACGCTGGGCCTGCATTCCACACAGCGCTCCTGGCTAAGACTGAGCGGCGGCCCTGCCCCAGGAGCCAGGGACCATCTGTTCCCCCCTCCCCTCCCCCACCCCGCTCCCTGGGGTCTCCCGGCCCTGGCAGCTCTGTGCTGATACATTTTCTGATGGGCCTGGTGACCCAACACCATTTTTTTAAATTGACATTCCCCCTCATCCCTTCCTCTTTCCTATCTCCCTCCCTGCGGGGCAGGCCCAGACCCTGAGGGCAAAGGTCGAAAGCACCCACAGATGCTTGTAGCCTTTGGAGAGGTAGGGTGGGGGTCCCAGACTCCTTCCAGGCTGCCTTTTCTTCCCAGGACCTAAGCACATTCAGACACACAACCAAAACGTGGTGAGGGGTTCACAGATCACCCCCTCGGTCCAACCTAGCTTGGAAACCACCTGGGCTGAGAACCGCTGGCCAGGGACTGGACCCTTGGCCTGCTTTGAGGACAACCAAGCTGGGGTGAGCAGGTAGCTTGGGCGGGGAGAGCCTGCTCTATAGGTGGCCGGTCTTCAGGACTGCTGAGGAGGGCTGGGAAATGCCACGGCTGGGCCGCAGGGCTCGGTAAGAGGCAGCCCACAGCTTCCTGCCTGGACCCCAGACGGAGAATGGGAAGACCCCCCCGCCCCGGGGCTCTTCACCCCTCCGGCGGGAGCCAGCCAGCTGTTGGGGACAATGGAACCCATTTAAGTTCAGCTATTTTTCCCAGATAAATACAAACTTTTAAAAGCGAGAATCGTCCACTGAGTTCTACCATGATTCAAGTTAAAACTGCAGAGCCATAAATCCTGGGAGATAAGCTTTACCATGCAAATACCAGCAGACAGGTAACGATGGGCTTCTGGCTTAGACGGCATCTGCCTGAGCACCCAACTTCCTGCAAAGATTTCGGGAAGGAGACCCACACCGACCCGAAGCCTACAAGAAAGGCATCATCATAATAGGAGGGGCCGGCATGCCCACCCGGCAGGCAGTCGGTGCCCGGGTGAGAGCTCCCCTTGGCCTGGCCCGAGGGCATCCCTGATCGGCCCACCTCACCACGGACCCGGACCCGCATCGGCCTCCAGAATCAGCCTCCAGCACTTCTGTTGTCATAACTACAACCATGACATTTTGGGGGTTTAAAAAAACAAGAACCAGCTACGGAGAAGGACGGCAGTCGTAGCAACAGCCTTGTCCTTAGATCAGGTCCTGGCAGAGAACCACTTCTCTGCTGCCCACATTAGCAACCTAGGACTTCTGGAAGGTTAGCAGGGCCTAGATAAGCACATGTTAGGACCCGACCGGACCCTTCCCCAAGCTGGCGGTGAGATTCACTGTCTCCCTAGCCTCTCTCCCAGAGCCCTGAGACTGCAGACCAAGTGGGGCTGAGTGGGGAGGCAAGCCAGGCAGGAGGCCACCCCCAGAGCCCCGTGCCACTTTGGGATTGAAGTCTCGCCCTGTCCTGCTCTCCCTGGCAGAGCTTCTGGGCTGAGTGGGGGGCCTGGCTCTGATGTCAGGTGACTGACTCCCCCTCCATCCCCCCACTGAAGATGCCTGGTTGGTGCATGGGCACAGAGGTGGGGAGGTACGGGGTGCTTGTCCCTGCTAATGCCGGCCCAGGTGCTCTCCCCACGGTGGCCCAGACGAGGTACTTCTGGGGCATCTCACACACAGATCTTGAGCCCTCGTCCTCCTCCCTGGATCCCTCCTATTCATTCTGGGCCGGGCAGATGGGAAAGGGGTCACCCCACACCTGAGCCCCGCTCTGGGCTCCCGGAGTCATGACTCACATCGCAGGTGAACAGAGCCCGATTCACCTCCCAGGAGGGGGCTTGGCGGGGGGCGGGGGGGAACAATCAGCTGCTGTGGAGACACAACCTGAAACCGGGGCTTCCGGGGTTGGCATGAGCATCGGAACCGCCAGCCCAGCTCGGCCGCTCAGCCCCGCCCAGACCCGGACACAATGGGAGCCCCAGTTTCCCAGCTGCACTGTAATTTCAGAAGGTGTCTTTGTGTGGGTTTTATTAACCAAGACGCCAGAGGAGCCTTGGGGTTGGGGCGGGGAGTCTGGCTGCCAAGGAATCTGCTGGGTGTCGGCAAGAAATGCCCTTTGAGGAGACGGTGGAAAAACAGAAAATACAGGAACTGCTGACCCTGACATTAACCAGCAGCAACAGGTGAGGAGGGCAAAGGGCTTTGCAAGCAGGCAGATCTGGGTTCGAATCCCAGCTCCGGCCACTCTGGCTGTGGGACTTCGGGCAACTGACCTAACCTCTCTGAATGTAAGTTGAGGACGGGGATGCCTGCGTCTCACTGGGTGAAGGAAGATGAAATAAAGGCACCCGAGACAGTGCCTGGCGCCAATAAACGATAACTATTACTAGGTTTCATGCACGCTGAAGCTTAATTACATTGTCTCATTTAAAAAATTATCATCGTACACGTGTGTGGAGCTCTGTGGTTTTCAAAGGCACCTTTGTCCATCACTTCATTAGAGCCTCACAGTGATCCTGTATTCTATTTTTAGCATTTTCTTTAGTTCCTTCAAAACATGTCTTGCTCTTATTGGATACGATTGTCCCCATTTTCCGTTCTGCTCTCCTTTTTAATTTCCCCACCCGTAGGAACATTTAGCATAACAATGCTGGGACCATTTTCTATTAATATCAGTTTTCAGATTACAGTGATAAGATGTCTGTTTCCTAATTTAATTAGGTGATTCCTGTTATTAGCTCCTACATGCTCATTATTTTTCACTTAGCATATTCGAACGCACCAAAGGAAAGGTGAGGCTCCAGCTGGAGACCTCCAGGGCGTCTTCTGCAGTGGGGAGGGAGGAACCCAGGAAATGGGGGCCACAGCAGAGAAGCAGATGCCAGGGGGCTGGCTGCAGGCCAGGGCGGTGTCTCAGGTGAGAGAGGATGGGGGCAGAGAAACTTCCACTGAAGACGGGCCCGCAGTGGACACCCCTGAGGTCAGGGCGTCCCAGGGAGGGCTCTGTGAGGGTCCTCCCCCCAAAGCAGACTTCAGAGAAGGCTCTAAAACCAGCACCCCTGGGGCCTACCAGCCCCCCCTGGGCTCTGGTGCCCACACTTGAGGGCTGTGTGTTCTGACATGGCCCCCCTTTCTGGCACTCATTGTCTAATTGCCGTGGAGGTCCCATGTCTGCCCCTCCATCAGTACTGTCCTCTGCACAACTCCAGGGGGCGCCCTTCACACCACAGTTGAAATCAACCCTACCCTGGAGTTAGCATAGAACACAGTGTGAATAGTGCCCTCGAAATGTGCAGGCCCTGCCTCAACGCTCCCACCCGACCAAGGCGGGGCTCAGCCATCGTGCCATGGGCTCTAGCCACCCCCGGTCCCCAACCATCCAATCGTCCACACTGACCCCACCAGTGTCCTTCCCTAGGCTGGCACAGTGATGGCTGGCCCGGCCCAGCACACTGCTCACCCTGTGGCACCAGAAAGAACCCCCCACAAAGCCACTCTGGAGTAGAGGAAAGGGGGGGGACAGGAAGCCCCAGGGCCACACTTGGAAGGAGCACTGCTACAAGCATCCTGACCGCAGCCCTGACTTTGAGAACCCAGTGCGTTCCGTGACAAGGAGTGGGCATTCCAGAGAACCAAAAACTCACTGGGTGGCTTTAACCAGAGTTAAATTTTCTTTGCTGTGGTCATAGAAAGGCGAGGTGAGGCAGGTGAGGCAGCCTTCGTGAGCCCTGGGCGGCGTTTGGTGAAGAGAGTTTGAACACACACGCTTGCAGGTGCGTTGTTTAGAAACACTGGGTTCTGAGAGTCCCAGCCCTGCTGATTTTGCAATGATATATTGCCAGCCACTTAACAGGACGGATCACTGCAATTACATGTCACTTCTGATATTCACAGTCACAACAAGGAGGTGTCAGTTTCACAAGGGTTGTAGGAAATATATATGATGTTCCACAGTGCTGTTCGAAAAAGGTTTCAGGAGACAGACTCGACAGGATTCTAGTAAAACCCACCTGCCTGGGCAAAGCAGACAGCTCCATGGAAACTGGAGGGGCTGGCTCCCCTGGCCCGGGAAGGAGTGTGGGTTTAGGCACACCAGCTCCAGCAGGCTGCCCCTACCCCAAGGCCACCTTGCCCAGAGAAGGGGGAGGAGGGACGGCCACCACGCTTCTGGTTACTCCATCACCCTCACGTGGGTGAGCTGTTGAGAGCGTCTCAGCAGTTACCCCTGTGGCCCTGGCTCACCCAGGGCTTTTGGCCTGGTGGTGTCTCAGGGCTACAAGGGGTCACACCTGGGCAAAGACAGTCATTGTAGGAACAAGACAAACCCTCTGACATTGACCCCCGCACATGGGCACAGGCAGGGCCATGTGTCCCTGGTAACCATGGAACCGAGAGTGAGGGCCATGCTCTCTCCAGCCAACACAGCCCTGCCTCCAGGGGACCAAAGCAGGAGCTCTGTCAATTTTTGAGTCAATTCCGGCTCTGTTAATTTCTAACTGTGAGATATTGGGCACAATACTTAGCATCATGCACTCTGGAGAGAGACCACGGGCTCCCACTGAGTCTCATCCAAATCCACGTCACTGCTTCTGCTGGAGGTCAGCATCTCGTCACCTCTTGTGCCCTGGAGAAGGCCAACAAGCAATCCACAGCTCCCCTCCTCCAGGAAGCCCTCCCGACTCCTCCAGCCAGGACCTTGCCCTCGGGTGTGTGAGAGCGAAGGCGTGAGTGTGTGACCTGTGTGAATGAAGATGCAGGTGGAGGAGGGATGGGCAGGCTGGGAGCTTCCTGCTTTTCTCGCCTGTTCTTGTGACCTGTGAGTCTGGAACCCTGGATGGAGGAGTCACAGTGCAACTGCACACACCCTGCCCAGCATCTCAGATGCCATCTGCCCAAAATAGAACATGTGGTCTCCAGCTCCCTCCTCTGACCACTCCCTGTCTGAAGTGTCTGCCTCGGTGAGTGGCACCCTAACCCCCACCTAGCAGAGACAGACACTCTGCGCTAGAGTCACCCTGAACCCTGACGGCTGCCTTCCTCACCCTCCTCGTCCTCTCACCCATGCGGTCACCAACTCTGGGGTTGCCGCCCCACGATGGTCCTGACCCACCCTCTCCAGTCCCTGCCTGCCTGCCCCAGGCCTTGCCATCTCTTCCAGTCTCCCTCAACCCCTCCCAGCCACTCTCCTTATACTTGTGTTCTCCCCCTCTGCCCACAGGTCCACGACATGCAGTCACTGGAGTGGGCTCTCCGGTGGCCACTGCACCCTCAGAATCCCCAGAGCTTTCCTGCTGAGGCTGCAAAGGCTCGCTCTTTGCAGTCTTCCAAGGGCTCAGGGGGCCCAGCGCCTGGCTGTGTCTTCAGCCACTAGTCTGGATCCCCGGGTCTCACTCCAGCCCCTAATGCACTGGGAGCTCTTCGCACGCACATTCTCTCAGGCCTCTTTGATCCACGCTCTTCTCTCTGCCAGGTTTTGCTCTGGGACCAGACAGGCCAGACCGAGTGAGCATCACTGCTGTTGGGAAGGCAGTAGGTGCCGTGGGCAACAGCCGGCTGCCTAAGGATGAATCCGGGCTCTGAAGCCCAAACCTTTATGGCCCTGGGCACAGCTCGTAACCTCTCTCACCTCAGGAGTCTTGTCTGTCAAATGGTGTAATAGTACTTAACTCAGGGGGTTCCGAAAGTATTAAATGAGTGCTAAGTACTTGTGAAGTGCTTGTCTTAGTGGTGGGCACGCAGTGAGTGGCTGGGAGCGTTAGCCCCCATCAGTGTTTTCTGCGTGTCCATCCTGTAAGTCTCAGGACCTCATTTATTGTAAGAATTACATGCATTAAAACACGTAAAGGGCTTAGCACAAGACCTGGCACATGGTAAACTTTTGTTATTATTATTATTTCTGGATGCCCTGGAAGGAATGCCCTGGGGCCTGGCTATGGACCAACAAGTCATCAGAGGCTGTCCTGTCTGCACTCGGGGCCGCTGAGCCATCACTGTGGCTGCCTTTTTCCGTCGGCACCCCAGCACTGGCCTCAGTCCCCAGAGACGCCCCCCCATCACAACCACATGGCTTTGGGGAAAGTAAAGAGCTACTCCACTAAAACGTGGGGCGGCTCACTCTAAGAAAATCCACTCTGCCAAAACCAAACGTTAAAAAAAAACAAAAAAACAAAACAACCTACCTGTAGTGTGCCGGCAACAGAATCTGTATCGTAAGGTCACATTTTAAAATATATCAATGAACAAGCCAACCAATCCGCTGTTCACCTTGGCTTCACGGGTCACTAACAACGCTTCGCCTCATCCCATTAAAACAAAATCCATCCCACTTAAAAGAATGAAGAAGGAATGATAATGATTAGAACATCACAGGGGAGGGGCTGGGGGACGGATGGAGTGGGAGGTTGGGGTTAGCAGATGTAAGCTTTTATGTACAGAATGGTCCTCCTGTATAGCACAGAGAGCTATATTCAATATCCTGTGATAAACCATAATGGAAAAGAATATTTTAAAAAAAGAATGTATATATATGTATAACTGAATCACTCTGTCGTGCAGCAGTAATTAACATAACATTGTAAATCAACTATACTTCAATTTAAAGAAATAAATTAAAATCAACTATACTTCAATTTAAAAAAATAAATTAAAAAATTAAAAAAAAAAAAAAAGAACATCGCTGGACTTGCCTAGCGGCGCAGTGGTTAAGAATCGGCCTGCCCATGCAGGGGACACAGGTTCGATACCTGGTCCAGGAAGATCCCACATGCCGCGGAGCAACTAAGCCCGTGCGCCACAACTACTGAGCCTGTGCTCTAGAGCCCACGAGCCACAACTACTGAGCCCACGTGCCACAACTACTGAAGCCTGCACGCCTAGAGCCCATGCTCCGCAACAAGAGAAGCCACCGTAATGAGAAGCCCACGCACCACAATGAACGAAGAGTAGCCCCCACTCGCCGCAGCTAGAGAAAGCCCGCGCGCAGCAACGAAGACCCAACACAGCCAAAAATAAATAATTTTAAAAAAAAGAACATCGCGTTGTACAGCCCCAAATGAATGGACGGTCTAGGTACAGGGTCAGTGGCTAACTGACATACCAAAAGAAAGCCGGGCAGATGTGCATCTCCCAACGGAAGAACATAGGACCACACGTGAATTCTTGCCAAAAAAAAAGAAAGAAAGAAAAAGAAACCAAACCTGCATCCGATCAAGCTGCTGAATTTACTTAATTTATAGGGAATACAAAGAGCAGAAGGCTGTGCTGAGCTACACCAAACAGGCACAATCAGCAAAAACCCCAGCTGTGGGAGACTCACAGGACCTGTGACCCAGTTTCCTCCAATAAACAGCAAGAGAGAAGTAAAGGTGGCCTCTTATAGACTGAGACAGACCTAAACGACTCATCCACCCACTGCGACATGTGGGCCTTATCTGGATACTGGATAAAACAAATTGGAAATAAAGGTACTTATGGTATTTGTGGGCCCACTAGAAATGTGAACACTGGTCATGTGGTGAGATTAAAGAACTGTTGAATGTTAAAAAAAAAAAAGCGTTCTTATCTTTTAAACTGAGAAATATATTGAAATAGTTATGGCTTTATGGTTACCGGGGGTAAAGCGGGGCAAGAGGGGGAGGGATAAATTGGGAGATTGGGATTGACATATACACACCACTATATATAAAGTAGATAAAATAAGAACCTACTGTATGGCACAGGGAACTCTACTCAATACTCTGTAATGACCTACGTGGGAAAAGAATCTAAAAAATAGTGGATAGGGACCTCCCTGGTGGTCCAGTGGTTAAGACTCTGTGCTTCCCCTGCAAGGGGCACGAGTCTGATCCCTGGTCGGGGAACTAAGATCCTGCATGAGGTGTGGCGTGGCCAAAAATAATTTAAAAAAAAAAAAAAGAAAGACTGGATATATGTGTATGTGTATAACTGATTCACTTTGCTGTAGAGCAGAAACTAACACCACATTGTAAATCAACTATATTCCAATAGAAATTTTTTTAAAAAATTGATGGCTGAATTGACAGGCCATATGGTATACGCTTCAAAAGGAGAGAAGTGGATGGGGCTGTGGATGGGGCCCTCTTGAGGCTACTGGGTGTTGGGTGCATGGGGTTCATTGCACTATGCTAACCTACCTTTGTGTGTGTTCCAAGCTCTCCATAATACAACGTTCATAATAAAGACAGGGAGCTCATAAAAAGTCAGTGTGTCCAAACACACGTGGAGAGCACCATTTGTACCCCCAGGGCCAGCACGTCGGGATGTGTTATTCCCGGTTCTCGTCTGCTCTCTTCCACTTAAGGAAGGGGCAAGTGTAGTCTCCTGGGTCAAGAAGTGAGTTTCCTGAGGCCTCAGGGCCTGGCAGTATTGGAGACTGAAAAATAGTAGGATAGGTGGATTCTGATACCCAAGAAAATCTAATCTTAGAATGAAGGTAGGTTAACCGGCAGTGATTTATGTTCCAGGAGGTTTGATTTAAAATATAGCAAACAGGGCTTCCCTGGTGGCGCAGTGGTTGAGAGTCCGCCTGCCGATGCAGGGGACGCGGGTTCGTACCCCGGTCCAGGAAGATCCCACGTGCCGCGGAGCGGCTGGGCCCGTGAGCCATGGCCGCTGAGTCTGCGCGTCCGGAGCCTGTGCTCCGCAACGGGAGAGGCCACAACAGTGAGAGGCCCGCATACCACAAAAAATAAATAAATAAATAAAATATAGCAAACATTTTGGAAAATATCGCTTGGTTTACAAAAGCTGGCAGCCCCATAGGACGGCATCTAATGAGCAAACCAGGTGAGATTTGCTGACTGGTCTCTGAGAAGCTCAGGTGCTTTTAACAGCTGGTAGCTGCATGGGAGAAATCTGAAGGACACCCCCGACCCCAAGGGACCACAAACAACTACAGGCTCTGCCCGCCTTCTCAAGCTTGTTTCTGGATCTTCACCTGCCCACCCTCCCCCTTCCACCTTGATCAGTGCCAACAACAGCGGGTACCAGACACTCCGTTCCCAGGGAAGTTTCTGCTGCTGGGAAAGCCAGAGCAGCCTGTGTGGAATTTCCTCCGAAGGTGGCCCCCACCATTGGCCTTGCCTGATCCAGATGACGGGGCAGACCCCACACAGCCACACCTCCCGTGGGTAGAAATCCTGACTTGTCCAGGGCCCTTGGGGCCACCCACCCATGCAACTCGATACATACACTTTGTAAGTACTGGTTTCCGACAGGTAAATGTAATCAAGGTTTATGCTCAAAGAAGCCAACAGGATGGGACTGTTTCACTTGAAAGATCAGAAGAAAATTGTAACTAATGTTGTGGAAAATTACTTTGATATTGCTTTCTTGGTACCGAATCACAATTAGGCTGCTGTGAGAAGTACAGGGAAAGAATAAATGAATAGCAACAAATCAACACAAACAGCCTGTGTCAGGAACACTTTGCTCAGGGAAAGTAATGTAAGCATTACTTAAGGTTTTATGACTGCGTTTGAGGTGATTTCCGTAGAACATCCAGGTTGCCCGTCACCTGGCATGTGGCGAGGGGGTGGTCCAGCTCCATCTACAGCCCGAGGAAGGGAGCCCAAGACCCAGGTGTGCACCTTGCCTGGGTCTGCCAGGCCTTTGCCATCCCCGGCTGCAGCGGGAGGGGAACCTCCGCTTCCTGCCATCCTACACGCCCTGCCGGCTGAGGCTCCACGCTCCCCTCCTGCTCACCACTCCAGCCCACCCCAGAAACCCCAGCCATCCGGTGGGCTCCCACCCCACCAGTAATCAAGGAGATCCGCACGTGCACGCACTGGGGGGGCTGTGCAAGGCAGTGCTGGCTGGCGGGAGGGACAGGAAGCCACGTCTGCAGAAGGATGAGGGGCAAGGGCTGTGCGTTGCCAGCTGCTACAGCACGGTGTGAGGGGGTGTGTCGTGGCCACCAGACCCTGAGTCCACCCAGGAAAATAACACCTGTCTCCAGAGGACACCACGGATGGGATACACGGGTGGACACCACAGACGCACTCATGCCTTCTCTCCCAGGCTCGTCCCATAGAACGCAGATGTCCTGCCCACGTGTGCTCCAACCACACATACTCACCATGACCTGTGCCGAGGACACACGGTGCCATTAACCCCGAGCCCTGTCTGAGGGCCCTTCTTTGGGAGCTCGCTTCTGCATATATAACCCGCAACTGCAGAGACCAACTCTTAGTGTCCCCGCGGGCACTGCCTGTGGAGCCCGGTTACACTGACACAGTGAGCCGGCCACTCTGGGGCTCACGTGGGGCTGCAAAGTCTCTGCAGAGGACCAACTCGGTCATGGGCCCCTGCTTTTGCTTCTCCAGAAGCCAGGAAGCAGCCAGACCCCCTTCGACAGCCACCCGCTAGGAGGGTCCGGCCCAAGCGTGAGTCAGCCCCACTGACTCACCCACTGTCTCCTGCAGACCCAGCGCCTGGGCTGCCTCTAGCTGACTCTGTGATGAGAGAATCAACGCATCAGCCTCTCCCACCAGGGCCCCTGAGAGCAGCTGCCAGGCCCAGGGCCCCAGCTCTGGCCTCCCTGTGCTTCTTCTGCCTTTCTGCGTGTTGCCTACAGGCCCCCAGTCTGAGCCCGGGTGCGGGTTGCCCTGAGCGTGTGAGCCATGGCTGAGGGGGTGCTGGGCGGGGAGGCTGCAGGCCTGAGAGCCCTCCACACTCAGGGCCAGGGGCCCCCGCGCCATGTCCCGCGCTCCTGTGCTACGGGCTGCGGGCAGGGACGGCACAGGAATCCCTCTGCCAAACTCCCCAGCCTCCACACCTCTCTCATTCTGTTCGTGTCCTGGAGCAGAGGGCTGTCATCACGGACTCTCCCCTAACAAGGCCTCTGGGACCACTGCTGGGAAATGCTGGTGCTCGGGCCTGGCAACCACGCTCTCCTCTCACCCCAGAGCAGAGTGATCCTTGGCCTTGGCCCCGAGCTGGATGCCCTCCAGCCCTGCCGTGCTCTCTGTGTCCCAGCAAGAGGGGCCTGGCCTGAGCTCCCCTCTCCACATCCTGTCCACCCTGAGGTTCCAGAACCATCCTTCCTGCTCTCCCCTCACTGCCACCCCACCTCTGAGTCAGGGAGGGTGCTTCCCTCCAGTGTGTCAGGAGGAAGCAGGTGGGGGGCCAGCAGGAGCCACCTCAGTTTCACAAA